>NC_134828.1:27726777-28048901 GCF_004210375.1 Tachypleus tridentatus | reverse complement strand
TAGTAGTGTTGCAAAGCAGTTATTGTTATTACAAAGGTTATGAGTGAAACTAAGAAAAAGCTTTTAGCCAAGGAAACTTATTTCAATCATGTGTGTTTGTTTACATGATCTTCACAGTGTGTTCAAGGTTTTAGTTTACTGCACATACTGCATATCTGGCCCATTCCTACTATAAGTACTAACAATTGATTTTCCTCAGTTGAAGTTAGCCTTTCCCTTGGGTATTTCCAGTGTGGTTTTCAACTAGCTAGATGAATGTAGCCTTGAAGAACTGGCACAGATATATATATATACAGCAACAAATACAAATAGATCCAACAACACAGACTTATAAAACGTGATATATATGTATCATTCGCTTCAGCTTAAGTCTATTCAGTTAATTTACTCAGAAACCAGTGTAATCAGTCTCTGGTAAAAGTAGCTTTGAATGAAAAACTAGAAAAATATAACATTTACTTTAAAACAAAATGCACGGTGTGCACATGGATTGCATCGCCTGGTTTTTAATGGATTACTAATTAATAACAAGAGTTGAAAAATTTAATTTTTGGTAAATTAATAGTTAAAATTGATTAAATTTGTTCTTAATAATAAACGGAAAAATAATTCTAGTTTTCGGTTTATTTATTTACTTTTTGAAACTATCTCTGATTCATGTTCTGAATAGCCGGTTATATTATAAATTTCTATTAAGAAGTATGAACGTTTGTTATTATATATAAACAGAGAGAGAGAAAATGAAAAATTCCATGTTTACCAACATAAACAAGCTATAATACTATCTGTCTATCATGGGTTAGACCTTGTAATCAAACTCTTACTACAATGGAGGAAAGCAGTTACCTTTATTGTAATGAAAAACATTTAAGATAAAATTGGTTCTTATTGGTATATAACAAACAACCAGATGGCGTTTGCTCTCAAGAGATTAAGGTAAGAGAATTATCCGGATCCGGAAATTTTGTTACGAACCTTTACCAGACTGCCACATGGTTACTAGGACGGATACATTCTTGTTACAGCGTTTTTATGACATGCTTTATCTGTTTGTTTAGAATTCAGCACAAAGCTACACAATAAGGCTATCTGTGCTATTCCCACCACGGGTATCGAAACCCGGTTTCAGCGGAATTAATCCGCAGCCGCAGATATATCGCAGTGCCACTGGGGGGCTTGTAACATGGAAGTTTTTTGTCAAGAATTTTGATTTTTTGTCAGGTAGTGTTTTTAAACATAAAATTTATTGTGACAAGTTAAAAAACTGTACATTGTACAATTATTTGATGACAAACATTAAACAACGATAAGGGAGTGATAGGGCACCTACCCCTGTATTACGATATGTTACACAGAGATAGGCGACGTCACGAACAGTGTTACATAAAACAAATTACAGTAAATACGATTTTGGCCCACAAAACATTTATTGTAAGTTAACACATTTTGCAAACATTATATATGTATCACTTTTTTTACACAACAACTTGTTTAGTTACTAAGTTACTAGTTACTTAGTGTACTAAGGTAGGTACTTGACCACCAAAAAGAAATACTGGTTATGTCTGTTGAAAAGGATACATTTTGCCTCTTAATAAAACTAGTAACAAAATCCACCAATTGCAAAAAACACTTGTAAAGAAACCTTTTGTAACGGTAACTTGGATGCCGTAAGGAAGCGACTTTCGTAACAAAAAGTTCATGTCATAAGTTGTCGGCCTGGCATGGCCAAGCGCGTAAGGCGTGCGATTCGTAATCCGAGGGTCGCGCGTTCGCGCCCGCGTCGCGCCAAACATGCTCGCCCTCCCAGCCGTGGGGGCGTTATAATGTGACAGTCAATCCCACTATTCGTTGGTAAAAGAGTAGCCCAAGAGTTGGCGGTGGGTGGTGATGACTAGCTGCCTTCCCTCTAGTCTTACACTGCTAAATTAGGGACGGCTAGCACAGATAGCCCTCGAGTAGCTTTGTGCGAAATTCCAAAACAAACAAACAAACATAAGTTGTCATTAACTATTGGTTCCAGACTCATTGAATTACTGAGAGATGTTTATCTATTGGATTAAACTTAAATTAGTTAAATGCTCTATGTTGTAAAGTTTATTTGTGAAATTAGGCCTACAACTTATGTTAAAGTGAACGTAGCGTATAGCAAATGTTATACAAGAAATAAGCTAATTTGTTATCATTATGAGGACTGGACTTGGTTTTGTTGGTTTTTATTTTTCACTAAATAATCCAAAGGAGTCCACTCATGGATAAAATTGGTTATAACAGTAACAAAAATATCAAAACTAAAAGCAATCCTATTCGTTATGATGAGAAACCCACTTGAAGTAAAAATGTATCTCAGGATGACTGGTATGGATATTAACACTTTTATTAATAATGTAGAGAACAAGGTTTGGACCTTCCTAGGTCATCTTCAGGTTGAAACGTTGTTCTCTGTTTTATCAGTAAAAGTGCTTGGCATGGCCAAGCGCGTAAGGCGTGCGACTCGTAATCCGAGGGTCGCGGGTTCGCGCCCGCGTCGCACCAAACATGCTCGCCCTTCCAGCCGTAGGGCGTTATAATGTGACGGTCAATCCCACTATTCGTTGGTAAAAGAGTAGCCCAAGAGTTGGCGGTGGGTGGTGATAACTAGCTGCCTTCCCTCTAGTCTTACACTGCTAAATTAGGAACGGCTAGCACAGATAGCCCTCGAGTAGCTTTGTGCGAAATTCCAAAACAAACAAACAATCAGTAAAAGTGTTAATACCACACCAATCATCCTGAGATACATTTTTAAAAGCAATCCTAATTTTTTAAACGTTTCGGTTTTTTTCCACGTGTATAAACTTACAATTTATACGTCTTTTAGAATGGAAGCAAAAGAGTTTGGTTTGGATCTCGCACGAAATTACACGAGAGTTTTCTGTGCCAGCGATCGCTAAGTTAACGGTGACGGGGAGTCGAACGGAAGACCCTCACATTACGAGACCAGAAAATACTGTATAATAATCCGTAAATTACACTCCTCCGCCCTATCCATTGCCGACGAGGCCCTTTCCCTGATACCAGATCTCATTAGGTCACTGGGCTGGGATGAAGTATAGTTATCGTCGATTCGTTGTTTATATCATCAATTTTACGAACATAATAATTCGGTTGGAGTAAATAACACAGTATTATTGATTTTCTTAAAGCATTAATTAATTATCATTAGTATCTTATTTGAATTAACTTTGCTATCATTCTTGGAGTGATCAAACATCCACGGCGTCAACGAAGGAAACTACATTAGTATTTATAAGAACTTATGTGTGAAAGTAAAGAAAAATGTACTGTGTTTACTATGATTTAGTACCGACGAGACCTTTTGAACAATATCATTGCTCATTAAGCCAGACAGATACAGTAGTTGTTAGCTAGAGAGGAGTGTTTGTTCTTCTGTAACAGTTACTCTAAGGCAGGTATCTAGTTGAGTTTTCTGACACATTAACAGAGGAAAGAGAATTGCCATATATAAATGTAAACAAGCGAATGAATCAATAAGTTAGACCTGTAGCCCGCTAAATGTTGGGTAAATTACCTAAATCTATGAAACTTATAGAAATTGTAGTGGAAGAAATGAAACTTTTTCGTTATCATTAAGAGGACTGAACTTTCTATCGAGTAATCTGAACGAATAATAGAAAGCGTCATAACAGTTTGTATACAACAATTCATTGTTGCCATGGTAAAACCATGAAAATTGTAGAACTAGTAGTGGAAGAAATAAAACTCTTTCGTTATCATTAAGAGGACTGAACTTTCTATCGAGAAATTTGAACGAATAATAGAAAGCATCATAACAGTTTGTATAGAACAATTAATTGTTGCCATGGTAAAACCATGAAAATTGTAGAACTTGTAATGGAAGAAATGAAACTCTTTCGTTTTCATTAAGAGGACTGAACTTTCTATCGAGTAATCTGAACGAATAATAGAAAGCGTCATAACAGTTTGTATACAACAATTAATTGTTGCCATGGTAAAACCAGAACATTCTAGAACTAGTAGTGGAAGAAATAAAACTCTTTCGTTATCATTAAGAGGACTGAACTTTCTATCGAGTAATCTGAACGAATAATAGAAAGCATCATAACAGTTTGTATAGAACAATTAATTGTTGCCATGGTAAAACCATGAAAATTGTAGAACTTGTAATGGAAGAAATGAAACTCTTTCGTTTTCATTAAGAGGACTGAACTTTCTATCGAGTAATCTGAACGAATAATAGAAAGCGTCATAACAGTTTGTATACAACAATTAATTGTTGCCATGGTAAACTTCCTTGCAAGTGTTTGAACAAAATCTCACCTTGACGTATTGTTTGACACGTTCTCGTCATTCTGTCTAGAGCCATAAAAATGTGCGAAGTTT
Organism: Tachypleus tridentatus; assembly: GCF_004210375.1. Classification (NCBI taxonomy): domain Eukaryota; kingdom Metazoa; phylum Arthropoda; class Merostomata; order Xiphosura; family Limulidae; genus Tachypleus; species Tachypleus tridentatus. Next base: position 28,044,500 of record NC_134828.1, on the reverse strand, counting down.
TAAAATGAATCATGTGTGCAGCTTTAAAATGAAATTTATTGTCAGGGAGAGATTTTTTCTTACCCTCGTTCAAACTCTTGGACTGTTCCTTCTCCACTTCTTTCTAACGTATCTATTGAATTCTGTTCTCGTGAAATTTTCAATGTAGTTGTTTTCTTTCGTTACTTGCTTTTGCAGTTTTAGCTCAAAAATAAAACACCGTCCTAATTATTTCCGATCCATTCTGTACCATCTAATTACTTCTTTTAAAATTCGACCCTTTAAATCGTTTTATCACTTGTTTATATTTCGATTTGACTTTCTTTGTTACCTCATTACCTCAGGTAATATTCCAGATTCTTGAAAATGTTACAAGCGAACCTACACTTAACAATTTCTTTTTTTTGTTGTTGTTTTAAGATTATTAGCTTGATATTATAAGATTTTAATTAATTTCGATTCAAACAATTTGGATTAAAAACATCAGAACATAATCGTCGGTTCAACAACCTGGAGCTACTTCAAGGACTAGTGGAAGACAAATGCATAAGTGTGTGTGTATTTTTTTATAGCAAAGCCACATCGAGCTATAGGCTGAGCCCACCGAAGGGAATCAAACCTCTGATTTTAGCGTTGTAAATCCGTAGACTTTCCGCTGGACTAGCAAGGTACTAATGCATAACTAGGTGACTAAGCTTTGTCGTAACTAGGTAACTAAGCTTTGTCGAAACTAGGTAACTAAGCTTTGTCGTAACTAGGTAAATAAGCTTTGTCGTAACCAGGTAACTAAGCTTTGTCGTAACCAGGTAAATAAGCTTTGTCGTAACTAGGTAAATAAGCTTTGTCGTAACTAGGTAAATAAGCTTTGTCGTAACTAGGTAACTAAGCATTGTCTTAACTAGGTAACTAAGCTTTGTCGTTTTTAGGTAACTAAGCTTTGTCGTAACTAGGTAACTAAGCTTTGTCGTAACCAGGTAGCTAAGCTTTGTCGTAATTAGGTAACTAAGCTTTGTCGTAACCAGGTAACTAAACTTTGTCGTAACTTGGTAACTAAGCTTTGTCGTAACTAAGCTTTGTCCCTTTCGTTTGTAATCCTTTAACATAAACTACATTTTTCCTTATCATAACCTTTTGTTGTTTATAAAAAAAAAAGTTTGGCACGTGCTTATAAGAAAATATTCTTAAAGACGAAATGATTATTCTTACTATTTAGTTTTCACGGATTCAAATCCCCGTCACATCAAACATGCCCTGCCCTTTCAGCCGTAGGGGCGTTATAATGTGACGGTCAATCTCACTATTCGTTGGTAAAAGAGTAGCCCAATAGTTGGCGGTGGGTGGTGATGTCTAGCTGCCTTCCCTCTAGTCTTACACTCCTAAATTATGGACGGCTAGCGCAGATAGCCTCGTGTAGCTTTGCGCGAAATTCAAAAACAAACAAAATATTTAGTTTTTTTAAACAGCGTTTCGTTCAGAAGAAGATGCTAGAAACGAGTGTTTGTGTGTTTTCTTATAGCAAAGCCACATCGGGCTATCTGCTGAGTCCACCGACTGGAATCAAGCCCCTGATTTTAGCGTTGTAAATCCGTAGACCTGTCGCTGTACTGAAGGGGGGACTATTAGAAACGAAGAAACATTGGAGCCGTATCTGACGTTTATATTTTTTGCCTCAGTAAGCGACTTGTGAGCTTTTCTGATTAGCAGGTTATGATAGTTGCCCAAAGTTTCCAAATTGTTTTAAGTTGCTTAATAAAATAAGCAGCTCAATGTAAGTTCCGTGTGATCTGTTTATTGTGTTTGTATAATCTGTTTATTACGTTTGTTTGTATAATGTTTATCATGTTTGTATACTCTGCTTATCACGTTTGCTTGTATAATATGTTTATAACGTTTGTTTGTATAATCTGTTTATCACATTTGTTTGTATAATCTAATTATCACGTTTTTTATAATCTGTTTATCACGTTTGTTTGTATAATCTGCTTATCACGTTTTTTGTATAATCTGTTTATCACGTTTGTTTGTATAATCTGCTTATCACGTTTTTGTATAATCTGTTTATCACGTTTGTTTGTATAATCTGCTTATCACGTTTTTTGTATAATCTGTTTATCACGTTTGTTTGTATAATTTGCTTATCACGTTTTTTGTATAATCTGTTTATTACGTTTGTTTGTATAATCTGCTTATCACGTTTTTCTATAATTTGTTTATCACGTTTGTTTGAAAATCTGTTTATTGCGTTTGCTTAGTGTTGTTGTTGTTTTTAATTTCGCGCAGACATACTTGAGGGCTATCAACACAAACTATCCATAATTAAAAGTGACAGGCTGGAAAGAAGGTAGGTATTCAACACCACTTCCAACGCCCTGACTACTCTTTTACCGTAACATTACATGTACAATACGGTATAGCTGAAAAGGGCAAGTGTTTTTGTTGACAGAATTCAAACTTGCGACCCACAAAGTATAAGTCAAAACTCCTAACCACCATGTCATAGCAAGCTTGTTCATCATTCAAAGCTGTTGGAAAATAACTTGGGCTATGATTGGCTTGTATACCAACTGAAACACCATCCGCTTATATTCTTCCTTGTATTTGACTTACGAGGCGATGAATGTAGTATTTTAACTTTATAGTGACATTATTATAAACACTTGATTTTCTGTACTCCAGGCAACCATTTTTTTATTATTTTAAGATAAGAAATGTTCTTTCTCTTGCTTTTCCTCAGTGCACTAAGCTGCCATTCACTGCTAATTAGGTAATTTTCTTTCCATTTACAACACTTTCGAAAACTTTCGTCACATCAGCCCCAGACGTTGCTGCCACCCAACGTGTCACAAAGCCGTTAAATACGTAAAATATTCACAGCTCTGTGGCCAGCGGTTACTCTTCTGCCTTCATGGATCAATTGAGTTTTGTTTAAAATAATCAACTCTCGTCAAGCATCCCATGTTAAAAGCAGAGTTTAGGAAGTTTTTCCACTGTGCAAATTAGTGTTTTTACAGGTAGAGGGGAAAAACACCCCTAAAGGTTAATTAAATATAAATTGGTGGGCTCTGTTGTTTTGATAAAACTTGAAGTACTTTAAAAATTAATTAACACAGAGTCGACGTCGACTCCATGCGGTAAACTGAACACGATCATCGGCCGGTTCATGAATTATCTCAAAACAGTAAATCTCTAACGACGAGCTTCATTTTAAGTAAAATAAGAGCGCCTATGGTGAATATAGATTCTTATGAAGTTTTTACGTAGAGCCAACCGGGATAAGCAACCCACAAAAACACTAAATTCACACTAAACATCAATAATAAGAAATTCGTTCGCGACTCAGATTATAGATTCATCATACAGTCCTAAATATGTCTGGAATGCGTTACCCCGACATCTCGTCCGCTACGACATTCAACTTTCACGAAACGGCAAGTCTTGTGCAACGACAAGCAAGTTTGTTATTTTAAAATACTTCCACACACATATATATATATGTATGTGTATAAAATGGACGACGCCCTGCTTTGGTCAAAAGGAATCGTGATGAGAAACAAATCGGGGCCCCTGCATGGCCACGTGGTTAAGGCAGTCGACTCGTAATCTGAGGATCGCGGGTTCGAATCCCCGTCGCACCATACAAGCTCACCCTTCCAGCCATATTCTTTGGTAAAAAAGTAGCCCAAGAGTTGGCTGCTGGTTATGATGACTAGCTGCCTTTTCTCAAGTCTTACACTGCTAAATTAGGGACGGCTAGCACAGATAGCCCTCCTGTAGCTTTGCGCGAAATTCAAAAACAAACAAACAAATAAATCGGATCCACACGCGCCCGACAGCTGGTATTGATGGCGCTCAAAAATCATAAGCATTAGCTGACATTCCTCACTATGTTTTCTTAGTTGCCAAGACATTGACACCACATCACCAAATTTTGTCCAATCAGAACCCTCGTCTACTCGTCTACAACTCGATAATTACCTACATGTTTTAACCGCAGCACATTTAAATTTTGAAAATGTCCAAATTAAATCGCAATTCTTCTGCTCAGCAGGCTAACAAGAAGACAGTCCAAAAAGAAAACCTGAAATTCATAATAAAATTCCCCGTCACAATAAATAAGTTTTTTTTTTGTTTGGAATTTCGCGCAAAGTTACTCGAAGGCTATCTGCGCTAGCCATCCCTAATTTAGCAGTGTAAGACTAGAGAGAAGGCAGCTAGTGATCATCACCCACAGCCATCTCTTGTGCTACTCTTTTACCAACGAATAGTGGGATTGATCGTCACATTATAACGCTCACACGGCTGAAAAGGTGAGCATGTTTGGTGTGGCGGGGATTCAAACCCGGATCTTCGGATTACGAGTCGAGCACCTTAAAAACCTGGCCATGCTGGGCCGGCCAAATAGAAGTGTACTGAGGGAAATGTAACAGGTGTGTAAATGTGATAAATTGTATTTGTAGTAACAAACAACATTTAATTGTAGCACACAGTAGACAGTAGTAACACACAATCTTCTTTCCATACACTCCTCAAGAAGTCAAGATTTTCAAACAAATAACACAAAGGTGTTCAATCAAAATCTAACTTAAATAAAGCTACGTATCCTAAAATCATATTTTGTATTTACAAAGTTTTTATCGTTGGTTAATCAGGGTTTAATTATCAAGAATGTTGTTCTCAAATATAAGTAGAGCACTAACTTGTTAAAAAAACAAACCACTACATCCATATTTCCAGTACCTTCCTGAAAGAACAGACCACTACAACCATACTTCCAGTACCTTCCTAAAAAAACAAACCACTACATCCATACTTCCAGTACCTTCCTAAAAAAACAAACCACTACATCCATACTTCCAGTACCTTCCTAAAAAACAAACCACTACATCCATACTTCCAGTACCTTCCTAAAAAAACAAACCACTACATCCATACTTCCAGTACCTTCCTAAAAGAACAGACCACTACAACCATACTTCCAGTACCTTCCTAAAAAAACAAACCACTACATCCATGCTGTTAATAAGTCTTAAATTTAGACTTTTTAGTTGTATTTTGGTCTTTTATAGTTGTTTATCTAGGTTGTGGCTCACTAGAGCTGTGTATCTAGGTTGTAGCTCACTAGAGCTAGTTATCTAGGTTATAGCTCAGCTCACTAGAGCTGTGTATGTTGGTTGTAGCTCACTAAAGCTGTTTATTTAGATTATTGATAATTAAATATGTTAATACAGGTTCTAGTTGCCTAAGGCTGTTTATATATATTGTAGATGACTAAAGGTGTTTATATAAGTTTATATGTGAATTAGAAATGTTTTAGTTCTTAGTTGCAGTTGACCAAAACTGTTTTAATAGGTAGTAGTTGATTAGACATGTTTTTTATCTACGTTGTATGTGACTAAAGGTGTTTTTGTAGTGACTAAATATGTTTTTTTTAGGTTGTAGGATGATCTAATTAAACCCAAATGTCTTGCATTTTAATCTGCAAGTATACTTTAGCTGTTTCCATATTAATTTCAAACAATCCTCGAAACTATAAACACGTGATGCGATTCTGAAGTTTCGAGGATTTTAGGAAGGTACTGGAAGCACAGATGTAGTAGCATGTTCTTTCTAGGAAGGTACTAGAAGTAAGGATGTAGTAACCCGTTATTTCAGGAAGGTACTGCAAATGTGGAGTCGTTAAACGATATCTTAAAAATAAGAGAATTGATGTCATTGAATGGCCAGGTCAATCATCTGATATCAATCCGATTGAAAATGTTTGGGCTGAGTTAAACCGATTAACGAAAGATTACAAGTTAAACATGGAAGATGAACTTTGTGAAGTACTCAAAGAAAGATGGCAGTCAATCACTCAGGTTGCACAAAACTGTTTATGTTCAGGTCTTTACATAAGTCAGTGTTAAAATTATGATTTGAGGTCACATTTGAACATATCTCGCTCAGTGTGTTCTAAAAACATAGTTTTACATATTTTTATCTGACAAAAGATATAATAAATTGACAATATTTGGAAAGGGGAAGTACTTGTTGTCTACTTGCTTCATAGAAACACTTTTAGTCACCTACAACCTAGATAAACAACTCTATTCATTTACAACCTAGATTAACAGCTTTAGCCACCTACACCCTTGATAAAAGAGCTACAATCCAAATACAAATCTCTTTTAAGTTACCTACAACCTAGATAAGCATATTTAATTACGTAAAACCTAGATAAAGAGATTTAGTCACCTATAACTTGGATAAAAAGCTTCAACCACGTACAACCAAGATAAATAGCTTTAGACAGCTACTACATAGGTAAACAGTTGCAATCTCCTACAACCTAGATGAACAGCTATAGTCACGTACAATCGGGATAAGTAGCTTTAAACATCTACTACATAGATAAACAGTTGTAATCACATACAACCTAGATAAACAGCTTTAGTTACGTACAACTCAGAAAAATAGCTCCATCCCGTTACCACTTAAAAGAATGGTATTATGGTCAAAATTATATTTTTCACGGGTTTTTATTACACTTTACATCATCAGAACAGTATTCTATGGATCAGTAGTGACAAAGATGTTCTTGTTTTCGGCCACTCTGAACATTCGAGATTTAAGATCACGATTTAATGTTTACTCATGGAGCACTGTATTTAATATATTTCCAACTTATCACACGTTGCGTCATGTAACATAATGATTTTTACACAAATATCGTATGACATGATAAGTGATAACGTTTCGTGAGAGAAACTGCTACTGCCTAAACTGCAGCTGTGAAAAACAAATGTAAAAATTACTTCGAAAATGACTTCTCTCAAATAGAAAATCCATAACTGCCTTTAAAAAAACAAGTCGAAGTTTTAACTTTAGCGTAGTACATCATCAATCAGGAAAATCGACAACAGCTGTTTTTTCTTTGTTTGATCTTTACTACAATGTCTGTGAAGTTGACATAATTGATGTGTTGGTGATATTCCATCATTCCTACTCTCAACTCACGGATATAAATAAAGAGTTGAACTAAAGACATGGAATAAGTTATAATCTACCAAATCTTGATTTAGCATTCATAAATCTATTTGAAAAAACTTTAAACATGTCATCCTTTTATCGCTAACTTTCAAACTGTGTAATTAATATTTGTTGTACATGTTTTGTATCTCAGGACGGTTGGTATAGGTATTAACACTGGTTAACCTGTAGATGACCTAAGAAGGTCGAAATGTTATTCTCTGTTATATTAATACCCATACCAGCTGTTCTGAGATACATTTTTACTTCAAGTGGGTTTCTCGTCATCACAATCTACATGTCTTGTTTTCTAATCTTTAAGCAAAGGAACCAAGGTTGAAATTCAAACTTTCATATTTTATCGACTTTTGTACTTTGCTAACAATAGTTTTAAAGTTTCTGACACTTTCACGAGGGTCAACTGTAGTTGTTTTTTCTTATGCTGCATTATATCATGCAGTGGATCGAAAAAAACGTAGTCGATTACAATATATATTACAATAAAATTACGTAGATTTATTTTCAATATTTTTATCAATATTTGCGAGGAACATGTTCCACAGACTTTCGTTGTTTGTTTGTTTTTTCTTAAATCATGAGAGTAGCTTCGAAAACAAAATTCCAAAATTACTCTTTTATTGTTTCAACAAATAAAGATTTTGGATCAAGCAGCGGTATATCTTATTGAAGTAAGTTTGAAACCAGTTGGAGCTCTTAAAAGAAGGTTTTACGGTTATTAAGTCTGCTAATAAATAATGAAAAGCACATGCGCTTGTCTGTATCTTATTTATTGTTGTTTTTAATAACGAGAGAATTTGATAAAGTAAACTGTTCTTTCTTTGTATTTTGAGCTCTATCCAGCTTTAAGTCCAACGATGGAATCCAGTAGTCAATTAAAAATAAATATAATACATTTTCACGTATAATATCACAAAGATATGCAAAAAGCTTTCCAAAAAATACTCTATTTATTCATCGCAAGACTGAATCGTTCTTAAAATAAAACAAAGCGGAAGGTTTGTTTGTTTGTTTTGAAATTTCACACAAAGCTACACGAGGGCTATCTGCGCTACCCGTCCCTAATTTAGGAGTGTAAGACTAGAGGAAAGGCAGCTAGTCATCACTACCCACCGCCAACTCTTGGGATACTCTTTTACCAACGAATAGTGGGATTGATCATCACATCATAACGCCTCCACGGCTGAAAGAACGAGCATGTTTTGTTGCGACGGGGATTCGAACCCGCGACCCTCAGGTTACGAGTCAAGTGCCTTAACCACCTGGCCATGCCGGGCCACCAAAGCGGAAGAAACATATGACCAGAAACATAAGTGCTTTTGAAAATTTCTTTGTTTTGAATTTAGCCTTTTTAGTTGGTTGTATTTTGGTTTCTTGAAGAAAAAAATCCCTACAATTTTGCTGAAAGAAACGTGAAATATAAAACAAATATATATAATACCTTTTTTATGATGTATAGTATAGTTTTCTTGTCTTTTACCAACAATAAAAGCATTGGAGTGAACAAAAAAATACAAAAAAGTAACGCTGAATTTACGTCCATAGTTGTTTTAACCAGACGCTCAATATCTGCAATTATAGAACCTTTAATATAACAGCCATTCTTATCTTTCGCCAAACAAAAAATTAATGAGTGTGAAAAAAGGTCTAAAATAATTTAATAATAGAAGCTGTCAACAGTATTGTATTAAATAGAGCTAAAATAGTAGTTTTAATAGAAGCATTATTTTCTTTTTTTTTAAATACTTGGCTAGAAAACACTGTTTTAAGTAAACTCGTATAAGTGACCTGCCTTTTATATAAAAATAAAGTTGAAGAATAGTACAAAAATCCAGATGTTTAAGAATTGTGCTGTAAGCTATATTTTCATTGTTTTCAATATAGGTATTTGCCAGAGGGCGCATGACTTTAAGATCAAGAAAGTTCCTAAAGGTTAACCTAGGATGACATAAGATATTGCTAGTTCAGGAAATGTGAAACCAGTGAGTTAATTAAGTGAATTAGAACTCAGTAAAATATTCAGAGCAGATGATGGAGAAGTGATGAAGTAAAGCCAGTCATTGAGAATTAGGACATCTGTTTAACTCATCACAAGTTAGGCAGGTTTGTTATCAATCACTTAAACTTCTATTAAGCATTATTAGTATATTAAGCCTAAAGTAGTTTCAGAATTTATGTTGAAAAGGCCTGCGACTTGTGTCAAAGGGAAGATAACCTATAACAAACGTTATGGAAAAAATAAACTAATTCATTATCGTTACGTTAACTGAACTGTGTTAATCCAAAATAACTTGCTAAATGATAAAACATGTTTGTTTGGAATTTTACGCAAAGCAACACAAGGGCCATCTACGCTAGCCGTCCCTAATTTAGAAGAAAATCATATTTTATAAATATGAATTCACATTTGTATTTCCTTTCTAACAAAACAACAAAAAAGGAAGAAACAAAGACGAAAACGCCGAAAAGCGAATAGAAATGATTATTAACACCTAGTAGGCCTATTAGTCTAGAAACACCAGGTATGTTTTATTATTACACTAGGCTTAAACCTTATAATTACTAACGTTCTTCAACATTTAACACTACAACAGAAAAGCACAAGTTCATCAAAGTAAACATGATAGGCCTAATGTTATTATATGTAAAACTATGATGACAATATCTCTGGAGAATTCACCAAACTATTAAGTTTTAAGGATATTCTCATAATTAGTCCAATAATTAACCCTTACGATCGATTAAGGCCCAACCCTACTTTCCGAACTTGGCAATATGTTCACGATTTATTCCAAGCGGTTTGCTTCGTTTTCATTCTCGAACACTTTCAGTTGGCTCTGTTGTTTTTCAAAAACAGTGTGGCACAGCAGACACGAAAAGGGCGTCCTCTACTGTTAACTTGGACAATTACTAGCACAATGGCGTTTTTTTGGTGATTTTTTTTTGTGTGTATATATAATCTTTATAAAATACCTAACTGCTTCACGTACTCCCTGGAATGCTTCTGTTGTTGTTGTTGTTTTAAGTTACTTCATAAAGTAATAATAACATTAGTAGTTTAAGTCGTTAGTCATATCGCTGTTCCACTAGGGGGCACTATGTCAAGAAACTATCGACAAATGTAACTCAAGCAATATCTGAAAATTTATTTTGTTCAGAATTCATTATCTTAGTTCTTTCTAAGTTTGAATTCTTCGATAATTAACGTTAAATTAATTTCCATGACAAATGGCTTTAAGGTATTTTACTAAGCACAGTAAAGGGCAACAACAGACAAACTCTTCTTTGTAAATGGTTACAAGTATCTTGTGAGGGCAGTGTAAACTAACACGTAAAATGGCGTAAACATATTTTGATGAAACTCAGGTAATATCTTTCTCCTCGATAACAGTGCGCTGCAGTTATTATCAACAATCAGGCTGTGATGGCGAGGTCATTGGTCGTTTCGATGCTGAACAATTCCGCCTCGAATGTCAAGTTAAGTAAGTCGGAAGAGAAATATTCAACGATATTAACTTTATACCGTGTACCATAAGTTTTGATGTGAATACCGTCTGAAACATACTGATCTATTCAGTGTGCTAAATTAAAAGCTGTCTTTCCAATCATCGTGTTGTCACACTCACGCCAACGTATGTAATCCACTTTGATGTACGCTAGAAATGTATTGGTCTGTAAGTCCAGATTCCCATAAAAGTACATAAAACTCACTTATTGCGATAAATATTCAAGAGATACCCACGTGATTCTGCTGCTGAAGCGATGTGCAAAATTTCGTGATGTAATGAATATTTTAAACACAGAGTCAGATAATGTGACTCACTTAACCGGATAATCTGTTGGTTAAGTCATGCATAGCTCGCTGCGAATCATTCCGTACGAAAATACAGACCCATCGACCACAAACAATTAGCTCAACTGAAACTGTTGTTGTATGTTCACTCACAGCTCTTCTGCAGTTGTCGTGACAACGCAGCATCAACTTATATATTGAGTTACAAGTCTTATAGACTGCGAATCTTCCGCAGATAATGGAACATCTTGGATATATTGAGTTACAGGTTTTATACTTAACGTAATGTTTCATAGATGTTTGAAATATAACAAAACAGAGTGAAACTATTCACGTGAATAGTTTAGAATCTAAGTTAATTTCTTGTTCATTTTGCAGTTGGAATAGCGACAACTTAATTTTTAAAGTCTTTTCCCCAGCTAAGATGAGGGTGTTACAGACTAAATAATACTCATGATAAGACGTATGTTGTAATTTAAAGGCGAAATAACGTAGAATCTCACGTTGTAAAACAACATGCAACTTAAACAATGTACAACTTAATGGTTGTCAGCTTGTTATTATCTTGGGGAGGGGATAACATATCACGTACTAAATATATTTCATGAGATAATGTATCCCTGTTTCTGATGTAGGTAATGATATGAAAAACTTTTTCTTATCAATCATTGGTACATCATCCACTAAGAAGTTAACAATCAGTACAAAGGTAAGGTCACGTGCATATGTATTACAATGTTATTAGGCCTGGCATGGCCTAGCGCGTTAAGGCGTGCGCTTCGTAATCTGAGGGTCGCGGGTTCGCGCCCGAGTCGCGCCAAAACATGCTCGATCTCCCAGCCGTGGGGGCGTTATAATGTTACGGTCAATCCCGCTATTCGTTGGTAAAAGAGTAGCCCAAGAGTTGGCGGTGGGTGGTGATGACTAGCTGCCTTCCCTCTAGTCTTACACTGCTAAATTAGGGACGGCTAGCACAGATAGCCCTCGAGTTGCTTTGTGCGAAATTCCAAAACAATACAATGTTATTCATAGATGAGATACAAATAGGAACCTTGTTAGGAGTTCGTTAAGTATTTGTTTATTAAGTAAGAGTCTTATTTAAGGACTTTATGAAACCCTTCGCTTGATATACTTTTGTCAGTTAACCCTATCCCTGTCCGAAGTATCACATGCTATTTACAGGACGTAACGTCACAGCATATGAGTATCATATATGATATACATTTATTTTATATGCAGTTGATATTCGCGAACGTAGCAATAGGAGCTGGTTGTTTTGGTTCAACTAATGAGATTAGAAGAGAACTTTGTACTAGGTGGGGCTCAAAGCGCATGTCATGTGAATGATAATAGGTTAAGTTACTTTCGCTCAAGTGAAAGTGAAAACCTTGGATTTTTAGAATCCTCTACTCCACTATATTTCAATAACTAGAAATATATGTTTCACTTGGGTAAGTAGACAAATAAATGTATTCATAAAAAACATTCAATGGTCAAATATACATAAATTATTAATTAAGAGTATCGTTAGAAGTTTATTAAGCACTTGATGAAACCATTCAGTAAGTATAAATCGTTATGTTAAGTTATAGTGACCCCTAGTGGTACAAAATGTTCACTAAGGACATCTTTGTTAATATAAAATCCCCGCACAATATTTTGATTAACAAAAATTTTACTGCAAACAACATTTCCATTAAAAACTACATTGTCTCATTGCATATCTCCCTGGCAGATCATACAAAAATGTCACTAAATACCCACTAATGTCTTCTTTGTTATTGGAGTCCCTACGCAATATGCTGATTAACAAGTACATTACTGTAAGAAGACTGCCATCAAAAATCATTATGTTTCTTTATAGTGCTCCCTAGTGGTACAATATGTTACTAAATTCCTACTTGTGAAATGTAATTTTTCATCAGTTTGTTTTCCACATCTTCGTCCTCCCTATGTGTTTGTAGACTTACAACGCTGGAAACCGGGTTTCGATACACGTGATGGGCAGAGCACAGATAGCCCATTATGTAGCTTTGTGTTTAACTACAAACAAACAAGTCATACTGTCGCTTCAGCAATTCTTCATCTTTAACTCAATTCAGAAGGTTTCAAACAAACGTACTTGAACTTTTCGGTCAAATTTCATGTGGCACAGGCTCACTTAATTGGAGAATATTTTAATTATGCTGTTTTCAACTCAACAAACAGTTTAGTATCTTACTGAAGAAAGCTTCTATTAACCAATTGTACGAAATTTTACCAAAAACTCCACTTTTTTATATGCAAAAACGGCTCGTTTGGGTTGAGAAAATATTTTACATAGAAGAGCGAACAACGCTAAAAATATTTTCTCAACCCAAACGAGCCGTTTTTGCATATAAATTTCTCAACAAGTGGGTTTCTCGACATCACTGAAAAACTCCACTTGTTCAACGGCTATTGTAACCATAAGCGTTACGAACAGAAACTGATGATTATCTGATGAAATAATTTGGTCTTTATTGTGTCTGTAACAGATACTGTCATGCCACGTGTCCACTACCGCTCTCTGCTGTTGTTTTTAGTTAATCAAGCACTAAAGTAACTTCGAAATTCCACCAGGTAGTGTCACAGGAAGATGCTTAATATCATGTTGAGTGATGTGTGACCGTAAAAGAGTTTATGAGCAGATAAAGGAATTAAATGTCTGCTTTGTTAATTCAGGAAATAATGAAGAGAAATTATTTAAGAGCACTATTAATGCCGTCTAGTGAGCGTAATTGTATTTATTTTCATTTGAAAACATATTTTAAGTAACTACGAAATGTAGAACAGAAGGTGTTTTATTTCAATTATTTAATTATCTGTCAAAATGACAAACAAGAGTATTTCACGCAGTATTTGTGGAAACAAATGTGTGCGTTTAAGTTTTTTTTTGTTTGTTTTTTTTGGAATTTCGCACAAAGCTACTCGAGGGCTATCTCTGCTAGCCGTCCCTAATTTAGCAGTGTAAGACTAGAGGGAAGGCAGCTAGTCATCACCACCCACCGCCAACTCTTGGGCTACTCTTTTACCAACGAATAGTGGGATTGACCGTCACATTATACACCCCCACGGCTGGGAGGGCGAGCATGTTTAGCGCGACGCGGGCGCGAACCCGCGGCCCTTGGATTACGAGTCGCACGCCTTACGCGCTTGGCCATGCCAGGCCGCGTGCATTTAAGACTTTGTGAGATGGCAAGTTCTGTTGTGTTTTTTTTTTATGGTCATGGTTGTGTTTACCGTTCATTTATTATTTCTTTCTATTGTTTTGTTTACCTATAAACGGATTTTAGTAGCATCAAAACACTAACTCACCTCACAGCTAATAATTTATATTTCAGTAAATATGTATTTATGATTAAACTGACATCAGCTCTCCTAGCAGTGACGTACAGATACTAGTAATTAAGTAGAAGATTATGTAAATTTATTATCTCGTGAGATGTACTCTTGTAACCTATTCAGTAAACAAATAAGCTGCCAGAAGTTTCACCATCCAGTGAATTATTGTTTTTTATTACTCATTGTTATTAATATTGAAAGGTATTTTTCTCTGTTGCTGTATTTGTTGTTAATTAGTTTTTCTTTCTTTTTCTTTTCCTGATTCCACTATTTGAAATAATATTTATAGCATTTCAGTAGCATTAAAGTTATTGACAGACACATGTTTATTAAATGTGTTTTTGTGAGTATTTAATTTATTTCTAAATATTGTCAAAGTTGAATGAATCGTGTTTTTGTTGTTTAACCCTAATTGTAGAAGCGCATTTATTTTAGACTGTTACAATGTTTTTTAATTAAACTTTTTCAGGGAAAATATAATTTTCAGAGTTTAAATTTTGCATTGAAAACTGGATAGTTGTATTAATTGTTAAAAAATAATAATGGTACATGGCATACACTGCTGGCCAAAATCTTAAGGCCAATGAACATAAAGAAAAAATATGCATTTTACGTTGTCAGACTCAACCACTTATTTGAGTAGAGCTTCGAAAGATGAAAATAAGAAAAGGTAAAAAAAAAATTTAAGACCATACTGAAACGAAGCGTTAATTGGTAAACACGTAACGAAATTTAGTCATTTGTGTTCAAGCATTAGCGTTGTCAACATCTCCCACTGACATCTACTGTGTTACCTTGGGTAAAAACATGGCAAAGGCTAAAAGGTTGACAGAGTTTGAATGTGACAGAATTGTCGATATGCAAAAGCAAGGTCTCTCTCAACGTACCATCGTGGTGAGATTGGGTGTAATAAAATTGCTGTTGCAAATGTCTTAAAAGACCCTGAGGGATAGGGAACGAGAATTTCAAGTGGTCGGTCTAAGAAATTTTCGCCGGCGTGAGCAGGAGGATTCGACGGGTTGTCCAGCAAGACACCAGCTGACGTCGAACCAGATTAAGGCCTTTGCGGATGCAGAATGCAGCTCAAGAACAATAAGACAGCATCTACGAGAGAAAGGCTTTAAAAACCGTAAACGTCTTCAAAGGCCACGCCTCCTTCCACACCATGAAACAGCTCGGTTAATCTTTGCTAAGAAGCACCAAAATGTGACGTAGAAAAGTGTACGAAGATTTTGTTCTCTGATGAGAAAAATTTTAACCTGGATGGTCCAGATGGCTTCCAACGTTACTGGCACGATAAGGATATCCCATCTGAAATATTTTCTACACGACACAGTAGAGGATGTTCCATCATGATCTGGGGTGCTTTCTCCTTCCATGGAACAATGGAGCTTCAGGTTATACAGGGGCGTCAAACAGCAGCTGGCTACATTGGCATGTTGGAGGGAGCATTCTTATTGACTGAAGGCCCTCATTTGTGTGTAAATGACTGGATCTTTCAACAGAACAACGCTGCAATCCACAATACCCGCAGGACAAAGGACTTTTTCATGGTGAATAACGTGAATCTTTTGGACCATCTAGCGTGTTTGCCCGAACTAAACCCCACTGAAAATGTTTGGAGGTTGATGGCAAGGGAAGTCTATAGAAATGGACGTCAATTCCAAACAGGGCATGATCTTCGTGAAGCCATCTTCACCACTTGGAATAACATTCCAGCCAGCCTTCTGCAAACGCTTATATCGACCATGCCAAAGCGGATGTTTAAAGTTATTCGCAGTGATGACCGTGCAACTTACTACTGAGACCTCTTGTTGGGCATTTCCAACCCTGTTTAAGACTTCTTTTTGGTGTGGTCTTAAACTTTTGACCAGTTAGTATTTAGGCTAATTTCATAGTTTTCACATTTTCCCTATTAAGTGTTAAAAAAGCAGTGTATATAACTCCAAAAACATATCTGGCCTTATTTAAACGAGTGTTTCACTATAGCGGTTTCATCGGGACAAACAAAAACACATGACAACTAATCCGTTACAGTAATAGGTCGTCTCAGATTTTAACAAAATATAATTATATTTCTGTCACCTATTTTTTGGGATTCTGGGGTTAAATACAATTATGTTTCTCTCCTCCAAGAACTTGTAATATGAAAAGTCATGTACATTATATATGTCACCTGTGTTTTGGATTTTGAGAGTAAAGTAGAATTACATTTCTGCCATCTGACGTTCGGAATTTGCAATAGAAATGTTGTAGTATTTCTGCCCGTCTAGTACTCATTTGACTTGTTCACGAAATGCCGGGCATGCCATAGTTGTCACTCATTGCTATTAACTATTTTATCCTCTTTTAGAAATACTTACCATGTTTGTTCTTTACTTTACACTGTCGTTTATTTTTTGTTAGGCGACCAAAAAGTGTTTTTTTTTAAGGTTTAAA
The DNA here is from genome assembly GCF_004210375.1 of Tachypleus tridentatus. NCBI lineage: Eukaryota > Metazoa > Arthropoda > Merostomata > Xiphosura > Limulidae > Tachypleus > Tachypleus tridentatus. The sequence goes on along the minus strand of NC_134828.1, from coordinate 28,027,903 downwards.
TTAGTTTTACGTGTACGTTTTTTCCAGAGGACAAGGCAATGAGCTATTCTTTTTACTTGGTTTCCTAACAATTATTTTTCATTTAAATTAATATAACTTATAACTGACATGAAAAATCATTGAAGCGGTTTTTCTCTATTTTTATTTCCGTTCATTACATGTACAGGGGTCGTTCTATTTCCGAGTAATTTTGGTGTCATATCCTGCTTTATAAATGAAGCTGATTATTTGTAATGAAACTTTACGTTTTTTTAAGAATAAATGACATTGAAACACTAGAATACGCGTATCTCGTTAGATAAAGTATTGTGTATCGTAAAATAAATCATTACTATTTTTCTGACACTGAATTGTTGCTATTTACCTCAATACAGATTAGGAGAGCACGTGGTGATATATAAGATACCAACGTCTGTATTTTTGGGCTGGATACAGTAATTATTAAAGTCCTGTAAATGGATGGATACACCTGGATAAAGTTCCGTTGTAAGACCTTCTGACGTTTACTCGAAAGAGGAGTTCCACTTCAGCGTTTCTCTTTTTATTGAATAAAAAACGCTGGTACAGAGAGTAAAGGAATTTCTATCGTTTCCAAGCGACATTGCAAAATTACCGTTATTAATCTTTCCTACTCTTAAACCTTGAAAACACGAGCTGGAATAGAAGGTAAGAAAGTTACCATAAAGGACTATAAGATAATAATACTATTGTAATTTTTTAGGAATTCGCAAAAATATCTATGTACTGTAATGTCTAAGTGCAAAATGTTAATGCTAAGCCTAAAAGTCAGTCATTGCTGGTTTTTGGTTTGAAATGTCCGCAGTTCTCTCTCTCTATATATATATATATAGGATAAAAAAAAACATAAATAGATTAACTGAACTCAGCTCATCTTGTCAATGTTTCACAAGCTTAAGAAAACCATTTTTTACATATAAAGCGAATGCTCGTGTAATTTTAAAGGTAAACATGGGCGCCCGCAGGAAGGGTTAAAAGGTGGCATTTGCCCCTCTACATTTAATTTTTTACAACTAAACTACACGTATTATGATGTAAACTTAACATCGTAACTAAACTAAACTAAACATTTTTAGTAATTTTTATTGAAACTGTAAATTTGTATTTGTGTTTAAGCACACATAACACATATTCGTTTAGTTTGTTGAACCCCTACATACATGTGTTACCCGCACATACACACACAAAAGACTTCTGTGGGCGCCCATAATGTGATCAATTTATCGCCTAAATTCCACTCTAAATTTCGCAATCTCGTATAAACGTGTTGTGACCCGTAAAGAAACTTGTGTAACTCCAGTAACGTACTAAATAAATAATAACTAAATAAAATAACTTCCTTATTTCCACTCATTTGTTCTTAATTTTGTTTTATAGCAAATATTAGTTGGGCTTCCTGTAGGTGGGTGTCAAATTTTAGGGTTAGGTCCCTGTCCAACTGGTCTATTGTGTTGTAAACTACAGAATACTGGCGTAACCCCCAGAGCTTGTTAGCTAATACTTACTTGCAGGAAATTAAGAGCTGTTAGTTTTTGCATTTCGCGCAAAGCTGCACGAAGGCTATCTGCGCTAGCCGTCCCCAGTTTAGCAGTGTGAGGCTAGAGGGAAGGCAGCTAGCTAGTTATCACCACCCACCGCCAGCTGTTTTTCCAGCGAATAGTGGGATTGACCGTCACATTATAATGCCCCACGGCTGAAGGAGCGAGCATGTTTGGTGCGACGAGGATTCGAACCCATGACCCTCAAAATGCGAGTCTAATGCACTAACCACCTGACTATGCCGGACCAGTTAATAGGTTAATTCAATGTAGTTTCAGAGAAATGGTAACACTTTACTCTGAATAAAACTAACCTTATCTTTGTTTTTTTTCGTAAACGAAATTTATTTCGGAACAATTTTAAAGAAACTATACAAAGTCAAAGATTATTTAATTGCACTAAAATTCGCAATTTGTAATACTTTGTTTTTTTTCATGTTTTATTTCTGATTGTTCGCAAGACAAACAGAATAATTAGTAAGCATCTCAAATCATATTCACGGTTTCTGACTTCACTAATGTTTCGAAAGTTTCACTTCACAGTGATATTTTGAGTTGTTTTTTTTCTTTAGTGAAAGATTCGCATACTGCAATGCTTGCATTTTGACTTACTTTTCTTACAGTCTTTTCTCGTTTATGCCTGAAAGCGATTATTGGAAGTCACCAGGTGAAGACTTCTAGCCTCGGTCCCAATGCTACTTGCGAGTTAATAATCTTACCATACGAACGTTGTGTAGCCATACAGAACCCACTGACGCGTGTCGCATGCAATAAGCACATGTAATCTCGCTCAAGAAACCGTAATATGACTCACCAACCAAAAAAAAAAAGTAGTTAATTGGAGTCAAAAAAGAAAAGATAATAAAATTAATATAAATTGGAACAATTTTACGAGTTCTGATTTTTGTACACAAAGGCTTTTTTATACGAGAAAGCAATGAATGAGAAAGCGAAATACAAATTTATAAAAACATTATGTACTTATTCTTATTAATTCCTCTGGAAAATATTAAGATACCTTTTTCCTTAACACAACTCTAATCGTGATTCTCTTACCAACGGAGCGAACGTTTCTAGTTACTCCTAAGTAATTTTTATCCTACTGGAATAAAAGGGTCTTAAAAGGAAAAGGATTTCTTGTTCCTATGTAGAACCTACTCAGTAGGTCATTACACAAAAAGATAACAAGTTGTTTATCCTTTATACAGTGACGCCCCTAATACACTTATAAAACCATGGTCATACCAGTCGTTCACGGTGCCTTGTGCATGGTATAAATCCTACGCCTCTTCTATAAAAAAAATAAATAAATAAAACGTACAGGAGAAAAAAAGAAAATAATCAGCACTGACCAAGGTCTGGTCTGCGCAGGCGCACCGCTTATACTACATACACTTGATACAACGTTTCATGAACAAATATTTTAATTAATTGTTAATGTATTCTTGAAAGTTGTAAACATCGTTCAGGCCCGGCATGGCTAAGTGGGTTAAGGGGTTCGACTCGTACTCCGAGGGTCGCGGGTTCGAATCCCTGTCGCACCAAACATGCTCGCCCTTTTAGCCGTGGGAGCGTTATAATGTGACGGTCAATCCCATTATTCGTCGGTAAAAGAGTAGCCTAAAAGTTGACGGTGGGTGGTGATGACTAGCTGCCTTCCCTCTAGTCTTACACCGCTAAATTAGGGACGGCTAGCGCAGATAGCTCTCGTGTAGCTTTGCGCGAAATTAAAAAAAAACCAAAACACATCGTTCTTTTGTTGTATCAAGTTCGTCCGAATTTGAAAGGGATATTCAGAGTGCTTATTCATTACTGAAAGAGGAATATGCAACAGTGTTCGTTTCCAGTTTCAAATACAAATTCAGTTTTCTGAATTTATTTGTTTGTTTTGAATTTCTTGCAAAGCTACACTAGGGCTATCTTCGCTAGCCATTCCTTATAGCAGTGAAACTCTTGAGTTACTCTGTTACCAACGAATAGTGGGTTTGGCCGTAACGTTATAACGCTCCCACAGCTAAAAGGGCAGGCATGTTTGATGGGACGGGGATTAGAACCCGCGACCGTAAAATTACTAGTCGAGCTTCCTGACCACTTCAATTTTTCTAATGCATACATATGCATGTATATTAGGTTTACATGTTCATGTTGAATATAAAAAGTTTCTTTTAGTTAATTTGTATAAAACAGTCGCTATAAAATTTTAAGAAAAGATTCTCGCTCCTTTATTATTATTATTATATGAAGTTATGGGTATATCTAAAGATTGGCTCCATTGTTTTTTAATTTCGAAGTGGTATTCAAAAAATGATAAATCGTTAATAAAGTCGTAGTTAAACCCACAAGTATTAATAATAACAAATATCGTTATTTTTTTAAGATTTCTAAATTATAATTAGTAAGTAATGCTCATACCTCCTATTAATAAACGTCTTTGTGGAGTCCCCTTAGTCGTGATTAATAGTTTTTTGTTTTCTTTTTAATCTGCACAATTTGAGGTTGGAACCATATTCCGGCACTAAGCTACAGAACTACTACTATTGTTGATAACAGCCACAAATTTAGGTTATTGTTATCTTTCTCTTCATTGCCAAACATGCTCGCCCTTTCATCCGCGGGGGCGTGATAATGTAACGATTAATCCCACTATTCGTTGGTAAAAGAGGTGGCGGTGATGACTAGCTACCTTCCCTCTAGTCTTACACTGCTAAATTAGAGACGGGTAGCGCAGATATCCTTCCTGTAGCTTTACGCGAAATTAAAAAACAAACTAAACCTTCTCTTTAGTGTCATTTGCCCTTACCCTATTGTTGGTAGAAGTACATATTTAGATTTTACCAATGTGTCTACTGTCGTTTACCCTAACCTTATTGGTGGTAGTAAATACAAGTTTAAACTGTTGTCACCTTTAAGTTTACTGCCAATAATTCTAACTTTATCGTTGACCTTGACAATAGGTATAGGTTAGATTGATGTCAGCTTTATTTTAATGTTGTTTACCCTAAACCTATTGTTGATAGTAGTTACAAGTATAGTGTATGTAGAATAACACACGGACTTTTCTCTACTTTAAAATACTCAAAATAAAAAATATTAAAAATAAAGTTATTTTAACGTAGAGAAAAGTCCGTGTGTAATTATACATATCAATTTTCCTACCTTATGAGCCTTAAACAACAGTTTAGACTGTTGTTACCTCTCTGTTTATCATCATTTGCCCTAACCCAATTGTTGGTAGTAGTTACAAGTTTAGGCTGTTGTCACCTTCTTTTTTTTTAAGTTTTACTTAATCTAACTGGTAGTAGCCTCTACTTTACATTGTTGTTACCTTTCTGTTTAGTGATTGGTTGGTTGGTTTGATGTTTTATGGCGCAAAGCAACTAAGCGTTTTCTGTTTAGTGACGTTCACTTTGACCATATTATTGGTGGAAGTACAAATTTAGATTATTAGGTTTCGATTTTACTATCATTACTTACCCTAATCCTATTGTTGGCAGTAGATCACTTTTAAACTGTTGTTAAATTTTGTTTAGTGTAATTTAACTATCCGTATTGTCAGGAGACGTAAACATTTAGAATGTTTTTACTTCTTTGTTTAGTGTCATTTGCCCTAACCCTATTATTGGTATTAGTAATAAGTTAAAATATTGTTACCTGTCCGCTTAGTGTTATTTGCCCTAACCCTATTATTGGTAATGATCACAAATTTAGAATGTTGTTACTTATCTGTTTCATGTGCCATAACTTTATCGTTGTTAGAAGTAAACGTTTTTAATGTTACCTTTCTATTTACTGCAATTTTTCCCTCATGTTACTGTTGGTACTAGTAACAAGTTAGACTATTGTCACTTTTTTGTTTAGTGTCATTTGCCCCAGATATCATGTATTTGTTTATTCATGAAAGTAAATACACATGATATTTTGCAGTTGATTTTGTAATTAGTAGAATACTGTAATAGAGGGGAAATAATTGCATTTAAGTGAATCCGAATGTTTTCAAAAGCTTTGGATATAATTGTATTTAGTGACAGATTGAAACTGTGAAATATTGTGCATCTGAGTAGGTTAGAGGACCCAAATTAGGGGACTTGATTTTATAATATATCTATCTGATGCTGGTTAAATGTTCTTGCTGTAAATATTCCAAAACTTTTACTTGGTAGATCATTTGAAAGATATCCGGTAATTTTATATACGGCAATATATTTCGGCAGTGATGTCGTACACCCTAGGATCTGCAATAACTGAGTAACGTAGAACTTGATAATATGTGCATATACGATGTTTGTTTGTTTCTTTTGGAATTTGGCGCAAAGCTACTCGAGGGCTATCTGCTCTAGCCGTCCCTAGTTTAGCAGTGTAAGACTAGAAGGAAGGCAGCTGGTCATCACAACTCACCGCCAACTCTTGGGATACTCTTTTACCACCGAATAGTGGGATTTACCGTCACATTATAACGCCCTACGGCTGAAAGGGCGAGCATGTTTGGTGCAACAGGGAGTCGAACCCGAGACCCTCAGATTACGAGTCGAACCGCCTTAACCCACCTGACCATGGCGGGCCCATATATGATGTACACATTGTACGTGTTCTGAGCGGCTTGAAACATACATCATGGAATTTTTATTATTTATATATGAAGTGGTGCACTAATATGCACAAATGAAGGGGTTAATTGTGACTCCAATAAATATCACCCACTGTATATATTAATTTATGTAAGCAAAATTGTCAGCAAGTTAAAAATGAGAATTGTATGTACGTTCGTCACTAGAGTAATTTGGTGTCTTGGTATTTAGTATACTGGAGAGCCTACTCAGTAGCTGATTGTATCATTTCACGTAGCCCACATAAAAGGTTACTGATGTGTTAATTCAAAGTAAAACTTGTCATGCAAAAACAACAACGAGGCAGTTTGTGCTGTGAAAATATTTCGTAATATTGTCTTGTAGTATGGTTTAACTAATTATATTTATGTGTACTGTGACTACGTTTAAGTTAAATTGTACTGAATTCTAAATAATTAATTTGAATATTTTTCTCAAAATATAACCCTCCTTCTAAATAATTGTTTGCTATCCTCAACCCACGTTGTCGCAGAGGATTGAAGGTAATTATCCTTAAAACTACCATGGATAATTCACTATGAATTAACATTTGTCCTTATTATCACATTACATTATCCACTATGAACAAACATTTGTTCTTATTATTACATTACCTAATTCACTATGAACGACATATATCATTATTATTACCTTACGTAACTCACTATGAACTAACACTTATCCTTATTATAACCTTACGTAATTCACTATGAACTAACACTTATCCTTATTATAACCGTACGTAACTCACTATGAACTAACACTTATCCTTACTATAACCTTACGTAATTCACTATGAACTAACATTTATCCTTATTATTGCATTACCTAATCCACTATGAACTAACATTTATTCTTATTATTGCATTACCTAATCCACTATGAACTTACATTTATTCTTATTATTGCATTACCTAATCCACTATGAACTAACATTTATTGTTATTATTACATTACATAATCCACTATGAACTAACATTTATTGTTATTATTACATTACATAATCCACTATGAACTAACATTTATTCTTATTATTGCATTACCTAATCCACTATGAACTAACATTTATCCTTATTATTGCATTACCTAATCCACTATGAACTAATATTTATCCTTATTATTGCATTACCTAATCCACTATGAACTAACATTTATTCTTATTATTGCATTACATAATCCACTATGAACTAACATTTATTGTTATTATTACATTACATAATCCACTATGAACTAACATTTATTCTTATTATTGCATTACCTAATCCACTATGAACTAACATTTATTGTTATTATTACATTACCTAATTCACTATGAACTAACATTTATTGTTATTATTGCATTACCTAATCCACTATGAACTAACATTTATTCTTATTATTGCATTACCTAATCCACTATGAACTAACATTTATTGTTATTATTACATTATCTAATTCACTATGAACTAACATTTATTGTTATTATTACATTACATAATCCACTATGAACTAACATTTATTGTTATTATTACATTACATAATCCACTATGAACTAACATTTATTCTTATTATTGCATTACCTAATCCACTATGAACTAACATTTATCCTTATTATTGCATTACCTAATCCACTATGAACTAACATTTATCCTTATTATTGCATTACCTAATCCACTATGAACTAACATTTATTCTTATTATTGCTTTACATAATCCACTATGAACTAACATTTATTCTTATTATTGCATTACCTAATCCACTATGAACTAACATTTATTGTTATTATTACATTACCTAATTCACTATGAACTAACATTTATTGTTATTATTGCATTACCTAATCCACTATGAACTAACATTTATTCTTATTATTGCATTACCTAATCCACTATGAACTAACATTTATTGTTATTATTACATTACCTAATTCACTATGAACTAACATTTATTGTTATTATTACATTACATAATCCACTATGAACTAACATTTATTCTTATTATTACATTACATAATCCACTATGAACTAACATTTATTCTTATTATTGCATTACCTAATCCACTATGAACTAACATTTATCCTTATTATTGCATTACCTAATCCACTATGAACTAACATTTATCCTTATTATTGCATTACCTAATCCACTATGAACTAACATTTATTGTTATTATTACATTACATAATCCACTATGAACTAACATTTATTGTTATTATTACATTACATAATCCACTATGAACTAACATTTATTGTTATTATTACATTACATAATCCACTATGAACTAACATTTATTCTTATTATTGCATTACCTAATCCACTATGAACTAACATTTATCCTTATTATTGCATTACCTAATCCACTATGAACTAACATTTATCCTTATTATTGCATTACCTAATCCACTATGAACTAACATTTATTCTTATTATTGCATTACCTAATCCACTATGAACTAACATTTATTGTTATTATTACATTACATAATCCACTATGAAGAAACATTTATTCTTATTATTGCATTACATAATCCACTATGAACTAACATTTATTCTTATTATTGCATTACCTAATCCACTATGAACTAACATTTATCCTTATTATTGCATTACCTAATCCACTATGAACTAACATTTATCCTTATTATTGCATTACCTAATCCACTATGAACTAACATTTATTCTTATTATTGCATTACCTAATCCACTATGAACTAACATTTATTGTTATTATTACATTACATAATCCACTATGAACTAACATTTATCCTTATTATTGCATTACCTAATCCACTATGAACTAACATTTATTCTTATTATTGCATTACATAATCCACTATGAACTAACATTTATTCTTATTATTGCATTACCTAATCCACTATGAACTAACATTTATTCTTATTATTGCATTACCTAATCCACTATGAACTAACATTTATTGTTATTATTACATTACATAATCCACTATGAAGAAACATTTATTCTTATTATTGCATTACATAATCCACTATGAAGAAACATTTATTCTTATTATTGCATTACATAATCCACTATGAACTAACATTTATTGTTATTATTACATTACATAATCCACTATGAACTAACATTTATTGTTATTATTACATTACATAATCCACTATGAACTAACATTTATTGTTATTATTACATTACATAATCCACTATGAACTAACATTTATTCTTGTTATTACATTACATAATCCACTATGAACTAACATTTATTCTTATTATTGCATTACATAATCCACTATGAACAAACAAATATTCTTACTATTACATTACATAATTCACTATGAACAAACATTTATTCTTATTATTACATTACCTAATCCACTATGATCTAACAGTTATTCTTATTATTACATTACATAATTCACGATGAAAAAAACATTTATTCTTATTATATTATCCACTATGAACTAACATTTATTCATATTATTACATTATCTAATCCACTGTGAACTAACGTTTATTCATATTACATTACATAATGCACTGTGAACTAACATTTACCTTATTATTGCCTTACATAGTTCATTACGAACTAATATGTGATATATTCTTTTATCTTTTTCGTTCAGTAGCTGCAGATTCATTTGTCATTAGAACAATCATGGAGGATCAGCTGAATGACCGTGTTAGGCGAATATGTGCTCTTGTTGTTGGTATGTTCTACTGTGTAGCAGGTAAGGGGTGTCGAGTTAGTACTAAACAAAAACAGCATCACTTTACAATAGTGTGGTATTCAGAACCACCAGGGCGTTATGTTTCGAAGTAATTCTTAACTTTTGGGATGACGTCTGTCAAACAGAATTTTAAAACGGCGGTTAGTCGAAGCTGCTGCCCTCTTTCGGTGGTTATTCAAACAAATTTATGTTCTGTGAAGCATCGATCCTTGTAAATGCTCAAGTGCTGATACTAAAATATACAGAAAAGTTATAAAGAAACTGGACTCGAATCAACAACAGTGCTAACAGAAAAATATTTCTAACAAAATTATCAACCTATGTCACAACAGTTTGTGTATACGTAATTCAGTAATTATTATTTTGCATTATAAACCTATATGAAGCTTGTAAAACACTGTATGTAAATTTAGTGAAAAAACTATAATGGTGCAATACAGTCAACAATTTACAGTGTCAATATATGTATAGACTGTTAAATACAAGTCCTAACGAAGTCATAGTCGATAAATATTTATTACGTACTATTTATCCATGTTGTAAGTTTTAAAATAGTTCATAGGGCTGTGGCACCAGAGTATATATATCTATGTGTTGTGCTACGCTATATAGTTATTAGTACACAAGTTTTTGTAGGTTGTTCAACTGTTCATAATGTTATTCATCAACAGTTAATAATGTTTCACTTTGACAGTTTATGATATTGTAATTGAACTGTCTATATGTGTAGTTAGTTCAACAATTTCTAGTGCTGTAGTTGCATTTTGTATATAACTTCATGTTTAGGGAAAAAAGGGATCTACTGGTCCACTTTATTTGTCTTATCCTCTAAACTAAACCTATCAAATAAATAGATAAATAATCTTAAATCTAACCCTTATCATTTATATACATACCAAGGTTTCTCATAAACTCACTTAAGTTGACTGCTCCTACAACAGTAAAGGCAATCCATTCTAAAGACCAACCACCTTCTGCAAAAATTAAAAATGTCTTAGCTGAAGATGACTCCTGCCTTACCAAAATTTATGTGTGTCCCCTAGTCCTACTGTTCTTACTGTCAAGTATGAAAAACAATGATACATTAACACTATCAGTTCCCTTTACAATCTTAAATACCCCAATTAGATCCCCTTTAATTCTTCTGTTTTCAAGAGGAAACAGTTTCAGAGATCTTAATCTCTCATCATATGACAAACCCTCCATCCCAGGCACCATTGTAGTAACCTTCCTCTGAATGAGTCCCTTCCAACAATTCAATGTCCTTCCTTAAGTAAGGAACTAAAGATAGAACACAATACTCCATATGTGGCCTAATCAGTTACCCATACAAGAAAATTATAACTGCTTTAGACTTGTATTCAATATTTCTGATGATACAACCTAAAATCCTATTTGCCCTACCATTAACAACAGCACACTGCTTTGGATGATTTAAGAGACTGATCAACAATTACACCAAGATCTAGTTCTTTTATGACAGTATTAAGGCTGTACCTATCCAAATTGTACATATAATTCAAAATATTATACCCACATGCTTTATCTTGCATTTATTATAATTAAAACCCATCGTCCATTTATTTGTCCAACTCACTATATGATCTAAATCCTTTTGTAAATCAGCAGAATCTTCTTCACAGCTAGCAACACCCAAGATCTTAACATCATCTGCAAATTTAAGTAATTTATTGACTATTCCTTCTTTTGTGTCATTGATATAAAACACAAAGAGCAAAGGTTCTGAGATTGACCCCTGAGTTATCCAGTTGTGATATTAATCCAATTTGACTAAACTCCATTTATAACAATTATCTGCTTTTTTCCATCCAGTCACTCTTCTATCCAGTTAGTTATCTTGTCATACCCTTTATGTGACACCTTGTCAAAGGCTTTCTGAAAATCCAGATGTACCAAATCTACACCCTTAACCCCATTTACATAAGCAGTAACCTTTTCAAAAAATGTCAAAAGATTTGTAAGGCAATATTTTCCCTCAGTGAAATAATTTAGATTATCTAATAAAATTCTAAACTTTGTTAAACACCTTTGCAATAAATCTTTTATCAAACTGATGTAAGACCAACAGGCCTATAATTACAGGGACAATTTTTACAACCTCCTTAAAAAGAGGAGTTACATTAGCTAACTTCTAATTCTGTGGCACCTGTCATGTGTCTGGATGTACAAACAATAGCAGCAAGTGACTCACGTATCCAATTCTTAGCCTACTTCAAAACTCTTGGAGAAACATTATTTGGCCCAAGTGCCATATCATTTTTTAAACTTCCCAATTCACTCTTAACAACCTCAGAATCAATGCAGTCATATTGTCCATCCTTGTTTCCATCTATCACATGTTCAAGGTGAAGAACACTGCTTAATCTTTCGTTAGTGAAAACTGAAGAAAGGCAGAATTTAAAAAATCCAACCTTCTCATAATCATCAAATACCAACATTCTTTTAGGACCCTCAAGGGTTCTCTTCCCTTCCTAACATTTTGTTCATCCTTAATGTACTTAAAGATATCATACATCATTTTTGATGTCCTAATATCCTGTATGACCACTGTTCTTAGTCTTCTGTATTTCCTATCATACCGGTCAGTTTAAATTATTTATATTTGTAGTGCTTTTCTTTCATTTCAACCCTTATACTGTGACCCAGTTTACTGTTTTACTTGCACCAACTTTTTGACATAAAAAATGTGTTTATCTTGATTATTACAAAAAATATCTTTAAATATTTACTACATTTGATCAGTATCCCAAAATAACTTAGCTGCCCAGTTCACAACAGATAATTCTTGTCGCATCCCTTCAAAATCTGTATCCAAAATATCATTATTTCTGATCTCCACATGCAGTAAAACATTACACTTGCACCCAGTTTTTACCAAATTTCCACCCTCTCAATAATTTCTATGTTAGAACTTAGCAACATATCTAAAATAGCATTGTTTCTAGTAGGTTCCTTGACCAATTAAACAGTTTTCAAAACCCTTTCTTCTTCATGGTCTGACTCAAAGCATTTCCCAATCTATATGCTTGAAATTAAAATCACCCATAATATCACCTCATGAACAATTGAAATCTTAACCTCACTACAAAGTTTCTCATTAATTTCATCAGTATCATCTAGTGATCTGTAACAAAACTTCAACACAGTGTAACTCACATTTTACTTATGAAACCACTCCTCCCTCTCTTTCATACTCTATTCCTATTGAACAGCCTGTAACCCCTTGTTTCAAAGAAACTTCTGTCATCAAAGTGATATATGTTTAACCATGTGTCATTTATTCCCATTATATCAAAATGTTCCATTCCTACCAGTGCTCTAAAGTCATCTAGTTTATTTCTTATACTTCTAGTATTACAATAGCAACAATTAAGCTGATTCTTAGAACTACTTCTAAAGGTATTTCCTCTGCTAGACATATTTTGTTGTTGTTGTTGTTTTGCATTTAGTTTATCCTGGCCCTCACCAATGTCTAGGCTTTGTTTAAATGTTTTCTTGCAGCTGAGCTTGATAGCCCTTGCAAACAAGCCAGATCCTATCCTATTTAAATATAAACCACCCATTCCAAAAAGTTCCCTTCTCTCATTGAACTTATCCCACAAGTCCAACCAGCATATCTGGTCATCCTTGCATTTTAACCTAAGCCTAGCATTTGGTCTCAATGACCTGTTCATAATTTCACTCCCACAATTAATTCTGTACAGTGTCCCTGACACAGTTAAGTTATGGTCTTTTTCTTTAAATACCTTTTCAAGCCCTTGTACCTATTAGTTAGCTCCTATGACCTACTTTTCCCTACACCATTAGCCCCTATATACACAAAAACTTCATCACTGCTGGCTCCCCTTTATTATATCTCTTGCTGTGTAAGTTATATCTTCCAACTCGGTAGCATGATATGTTTATTTTTTCCCTATTTATCCCACAGACATTCCTATCCACATGTCATGTCAAGGGATCACCTATAACCTCCTTATCATCCACCTCCTTCTATGACCCTTTTCTTTTCCTTTCCTCCAGTAGTTCTTCATATTCACAAGCTATGGGCTGAAATATGTTGCTTAATGGAATAGGCTCATTACAATTAAATCCACCACCTTTATCCCTAATATTATTCTTTCTAACTTCCTGAAAGTTATTGGTGATGTTGGCTTATGTGTCTTCTACATGTAAAAGTTGTAAGCTCCTAATGAACTCCAACTGCTCTTTCCAACAGCTAACCTCTGTCTTTATCTATTGCCTCTACTTTAATTAGGATAGCCCCCAACCTACAAACTCTATATACAGATTGCACATCTTCACTACTACTAGTAGTACCAACTTTCTTAAAAGTGCATATTACTGCTAGTAGTAGTCCAGAATTCCCAAATAAAACTCGCCCATTTCACCAATCACACCTAACAGACTTTGAATGCTTAACTCCAATATTAGTTTTAACCATTTTATCTGTAGCCTGGAAATAAATACGCAATACTAAATGTAAATACCAGTAGCCTACTGCCAACAGGCTTGGCATGGCCAAGTGGGTTAAGGCATTCTGAGGGCTGCGGGTTCGCATTCTCGTCACACCAAACATGCTCGCCCTTTCATCCGTGGGGGCATTATAATATGACGGTCAATCCCACTATTCGTTGGTAAAAGAGTAGCCCAAGTGTCAGCGGTGGATGGTGATAACTAGCTGCCTTCCCTCTAGTCTTACCTTGCTAAATTAGGGACGGCTAGCGCAGATAGCCCTCGAGTAGCTTTGCGCGAAATTCAAAAACAAAGACACAATACTGCCAACGTCATTGTGAAGCCTAAGGTTTTACTTGTACAATGAAATATATTACAATCCTTGCCACCACTTTATTTTAACGCTAAATTAATTAACTTTATCTTTAATGTTTTAGTAGTAAAAAATAAAGTCTTCATTTCATGTTTATTTAATACTATTAGTAATAATACAATGTAGTTAGTCTGATTTATAACCTACCTATAAACTAAATTTAAACTAATGCATCTCAACTCAAGTAAACATGATAATCCTTAAACCACGAAGAGACAAGTAACAAGTCTTTAACTGTATTTGTTTAACCAAACAATGTATTTAACCTGTTATACAATGTCCTGGTAAGATTAAATACAGTTAAACCTAAACGTAAAAGTACAGTTATACATCATAAGCCAAATCTAATAGGAATTTGTTTTTGAATTTCGCGCAAAGCTACACGAGGGAAATCTGCACTAGCTGTCTCTAATTTAGCAGTGTAAGACTAGAGGGAAGGCAACTAATAATCATCACCAACTTTTGGACTACTCTTTTACCAAACAATTTAACGCCCCCACAGCTGAAAGACGAGAATGTTTGGTAGTACGGGGATTCGAACCCGTGAACCTTAGATTACGGTTCGTGCGTCCTAACAACCTGGCCCTGCGAAGTCACAATGAAGTTGAATTGCCTGTGTGTTTAGTGCAACAGTGTGTGTTGTTACAATACTCTATATCTGAATTTGTGATTAAAATTTTCATTTATCTTTTATTGTGGTAATTAGTTATTTAATATATACGATTTGTTTATTTCTTGCAGTATTCGTTGTTTTGTTTATATAATATACGTGAAAGACGTGGTATTTCCATGTAACAAGTTGTTAATCATTCACTCGTGTTTGTGTTCTAAATAGTTACAATATTTTCAGCACATTGTTTGGACACACAGGTCACAACATTTGTAAAGATCGTTGGAATAACGTCACATACCATTTCTGAATCATCTCTTATCTTGAGATCATCAAAAGAGCAACCAATAACAACCGACTGTATCAACAGATGTCGCTCTTTACTGAACTGTCAAGCGGTTGTGGTAGACTATGAAAAAAACGCATGTTTCAATTCGACGGCACTTGCAAGTGGATACAAAAATTCTGACTTTGAGAAAGTTAATTATTTTGAAAAAATATGCCTCCAAGGTTTGTCAGTGTTTTTTGCCTTTAAAAATGAAATATTTAAATTTGTACAGATGTTTCAAAGTTCCTTTTTGTTAAAATTAACACACCATAAGGTCTTAATAATAAAACAAATAATTTCATATTATAATTTAATCTATTTGAATTCGTCATATTAATTTAATTTTATTAGCCGTACTTACGACATTAAAACATCAGAAATTAATAGAATATAATTTATCATATATCGATTTTTCTATTATAAAAACATATTTCCAATTTATGTGACATAAAGATAGTTAATAAATTAATCCCAAGGTCTTGCCTAATTACTAGAATTAAAACTAGTTAAAAGCAGAAATAGTTTAATCAATTTTTTTAAAAAAAACGTAAGCCGTTCTCCTTATGAGTGCCATAACATATTTTTAAAGTAGAATACAGTTACTTAGCATGTTTGGAAACTCACTAATTGTAACCAATTTCATGAGCCTGTTTGCTCTAAAACAAAGTTACACAATGGGCTATCTATGCTCTTCTCATTGTAATGAAGTCCAAGTTTTAGCGTTGTAGGCCGACCCGAAGAAATAGTGGCTGAGAACGTTTCCAACAAACTTTACTGAAAAGATGTTGTCAACACATTAATTCTATAATCTCTCAGTTTACGTTTGTTAAATAGTTTATATAAAACCATTCACATTAACATGATGATATCATCTTGCAGTATCTGGATGCGACCGAATCTGGATCTTCGAAGAAGTGAGGGGGAGACAGCTGGTTGGGATGGACGATCGTGTAATAGAACCAGTTTCTACCAAACAACAATGTCAAGAGCTTTGTCTTCAAGAGAAAGAATTTCGCTGTCGTTCAGGGGAGTACGATCATATGCTCCTTCAGTGCCGTCTAAGTGTAGTAGACAGACGCCAAAGGCCATCATCTTTTAAGCCTGCAAACAACAGTGTTTACTACTTTGATAACCTCTGTGTTGAACGTAAGCTTTAAAATCGTTGTTACTCCTAAACCTAGAATTACAGATATAACATTATTTTCTCAGTGATATTGTTTTATATATATATGTATATATAAATATTCTAGTAATAGTTATAAGGATTATAGTAAATACCATTCTTAACAGCATCTACCTTAGGGATAATATATGCGAGACTATGGATTGAAAGATCCAAAGTTCGAGCCCAAATGTTGCCACTTAACATGTTCCACACTTTCAGCTGGGAGCATTGTAAAAGTGACAGCTAATCCGTATTGTTTTACCACCAATGGCAAGTGCCAGAGCCATATCTGACACTTGAGGTCTCTGGCCTGGGCATTCAGCCCATATGTCTTCTAAGGTTCCATTTAGGTTGGCAATACTACGCCTATACATTGTTGCATGAAACAAGTTCAAACAAATCCTTTCACACCCAGCTGGGCCTTTTATAAACAATAGTAAATCTCAGTTATTTCTTTAACTTTAGGCACAACAAATCAATGTGACTACAGAGAGCATGAAGACCTGGACATAGATCGTCATGACGTACTTCTTTTAGCTTTCACTGTTGACCAGTGTAAGGCATTATGTGATGGGAACAGGGAGTTCTTATGCAGGTCATTCATATTTCTCAGTTCTGCTGCTAGATGTTGGTTAAGTGGAGATGACACTTTTAGCATCACTAACAAAAGCCACCTGGTTTCTTACATCGGGAGGCATTTGTATGATCGTACTGATTGTATGAAAAGTAAGTTCTCTATTATTGTTTTTTTTAACAGATATTACCCCTTTCATAATTTTAAGAGTATTATAAATTTTTATTCTATATGTTGCCTGTTTAATCAGAGCAATGTGCTCTCAGATTATATATTTTTTTACTAGAAGGGAAATAAACACATTTGATTCCAGCACCACAACTGCAGAAACAAGACAAAAAACAATCTGATTAGCCTGGTAACACATAGATCACTTACTAACACCAGTCTTTATTTGCCTTTTGTTCCATTCGCAATAAAACCTAACCACCAGTACTATTATCCTGGTTCCACATAGATCACATGACCACCAGTACAGTTAATTTAGTTCGTCATAAATCACTTGGTAGAATAACAAAAAAAAATCTATATACACATACTTGAATGTAGATAACTTCACGTTCTATCATTGCTGAAACTAGATGCCATACAACCTTCTTTGATGCAAATAACCTCTCATCTTAAAATCTTGCCATGTTCGATTTGATAATAACACTATTGAAAATAAGAAACTGAATGGCTTATGGGGTATAAGTTGTAAACCTTCTTTTATATAATTTTGTTTACAGTAACACTTTCTTGTAGCCAGGACACAATGACACTACATGTAGAAACACAGGAACCGTTTAAAGGGAAAATCTTCTCCAAGTCAAAACCAAGAACTTGTAAGCTCTATGGGCAAGGACAGAAAGACATATGGTTCACCATGCCTGTACTACTTCCAAAATGTGGTATCATAAAAGAGGTAAACTTGAACACCTATAGTTGTTAAAGTACGATTATAAGTTTTACCTGTAATACATTAATTAGAAGAAACTGGTAAATTATACCTGTATGTTTGTAGTAGGTAGAATACATTGGTAAACAATACCTGTATGTAATCAGTGATGTGAACCTGACGATGACCGAAGGTCGAAACGTTGTTCGCTCCTCTACATAAAATTTTTTCTCAACCCAAACTAGTGATTTTTACGTGTATATTTTAATTCCTGTATGTCTGTAGTAATTAGAAGACACAGGTGAACTATACCTGTATGTACACAGTAATTAGAAGACACAAGTAAACTATACCTGTATGTACAAAGTATTTAGAAGACACAGGTGAACTGTACCTGTATGTACAAAGTAATTAGAAGACACAGGTGAACTGTACCTGTATGTACAAAGTAATTAGAAGACACAGGTGAACTGTACTTGTATGTACATAGTAATTAGAAGACACAGGTGAACTGTACCTGTATGTACAAAGTAATTAGAAGACACAGGTGAACTGTACCTGTATATACATAGTAATTAGAAGACACAGGTGAACTGTACCTGTATGTACAAAGTAATTAGAAGACACAGGTGAACTGTACCTGTATGTACATAGTAATTAGAAGACACAGGTGAACTGTACCTGTATGTACATAGTAATTAGAAGACACAAATGAGCTGTACCTGTATGTACATAGTAATTAGAAGACACAAGTGAACTGTACCTGTATGTACATAGTAATTAGAAGACACAAGTGAACTGTACCTGTATGTACATAGTAATTAGAAGACACAAGTGAGCTGTACCTGTATGTACATAGTAATTAGAAGACACAAGTGAACTGTACCTGTATGTACAAAGTAATTAGAAGACACAGGTGAACTGTACCTGTATGTACATAGTAATTAGAAGACACAGGTGAACTGTACCTGTATGTACATAGTAATTAGAAGACACAAATGAGCTGTACCTGTATGTACATAGTAATTAGAAGACACAAGTGAGCTGTACCTGTATGTACATAGTAATTAGAAGACACAAGTGAACTGTACCTGTATGTACATAGTAATTAGAAGACACAAGTGAACTGTACCTGTATGTACATAGTAATTAGAAGACACAAGTGAGCTGTACCTGTATGTACATAGTAATTAGAAGACACAAGTGAGCTGTACCTGTATGTACATAGTAATTAGAAGACACAAGTGAACTGTACCTGTATGTACATAGTAATTAGAAGACACAAGTGAACTGTACCTGTATGTACATAGTAATTAGAAGACACAAGTGAACTGTACCTGTATGTACATAGTAATTAGAAGACACAAGTGAGCTGTACCTGTATGTACATAGTAATTAGAAGACACAAGTGAGCTGTACCTGTATGTACATAGTAATTAGAAGACACAAGTGAACTGTACCTGTATGTACATAGTAATTAGAAGACACAAGTGAACTGTACCTGTATGTCTAATATTAATTTTATTGTTTAGGATCAGCAGACTTTTATCAACACTTTAGTTGTTCAGGAACATCCTATCATCCAGCGAAAAGTTGATCATGTGGTCCTTCTACGATGCATTATTAACAACAAGAATAACACAGTGATGAGCACCACTGACATCACTGTACGGTAAATTTGAGAGCTTGATTAATGTTGTGGTAATTTAAATACAACTGTAACACGTGAATAACTTCCTTGAAGATTTGTTTTATTTATAACACTATAGTATGTATGTTGATACATCTAACTTCTGTTATTTGGCTTTACACCCTTGTGCAAATTAATTAAAACAAATGGTCATTTTACAATATTTTCAGCATGGCGACCGGTGTAGGCTCTCTCGATCTGCTGATTTCCTTTAATAGTCATTTTTCACACAGATGGCATCATTAGCTGTGTTTCGCCGTACGGTCGATCTACTTTTTGGGATATATGACAAAATTTTAAGGAATGTTACGTTATTCGATATTGCGTTAGAAGGGGCAAGGAGACCAGTCAAAAAACAATTTATTACAAACTCAATATAGAAAAAACGGAATCGATGGGGTCTGAAATACAAGAACTGGACGCAAGAACAATGGAGGAAGGTGTTATTCAGTGACAAGACTCGTTTCTTCATACAGGGTCAAAGAAGTCTGCATGTTTGCAGATCTCCAGGTGAGAAACTTCAAGAATCTCGCATCAATCAGTTCGTAAAACATTCCTTGAAGATGTTTTGGGGCTATTTCAGCTACTATGGCGTCGGAGGCTTACATATCGTAGAAGGTGTAATGCAAGAACCACAGTACATCAATGTTTTGCAGAGAAGAGTCACTCCAAAACTGAAAAAGGTTTCCAGATGGATCTGGCATTTTTCAGCAAGATCTGGCTTCGTGCGACACATCGAAACTTGTGAAAAATTTTATGACTACAATGTGAATAAAGGTGCTGCACTGGCCTGGAAACTCTGAACTTAAATCCTATTGAAAATCTTTGGGCGATTTGTAAAGAAAGACTTTGTGGAAAAGACTACTACGAAAGATAAGCTAATTGAAGCCATAATTGAGGTGTGGTACTGCGATTCAAAAATTAGTAAAAATTGTAGTCAACTCGTGGACTCGATACCAAAGAAGATTAATGATCTTCTGAAAAATAAAGGCAGTCATATCATGTGTTAATTTGTGAGTAATTTTTGGATTCTCAGAAATAAAACGCACAAAAACGAAAAAAGCGTAATTTTCCATCTTGTTTCAATTAATTTGCTCAAAGGTGTAGTTTCAATTTTTATGCTAAAAGTCTTAGTAAATTAAAATTCTTCAATAATCACCCTGCTTCAGATTATGAACATCATTGTTAATATTTCTATGTATTTATTCATGCAATACATAATACTGAACATAGTTGTATTTAAAATATACAACTCTCTTGTAAAGAAGCTATACTTATTTGTTGGTAAGCACAAAAGCCATACCATGTTCTATCTGTGTTGTCCATTCCATGGGTACAAAACACGGTTTTAATGTTATAATTTTTCAAACTCACTGCTGAGCCACTGGGAACACCTTGTATGTGTACTTTATGTTTGTGTATGAATAATAGCAATTACTTTAAAAAAATATTAGTCCCCAGTGGCTCAGTGGTTTTATAGCTGTTACTGCTAAATTTGAGATTAAATCCCAGTGTGCAATAACACAGTCATTATATGACTTTGCACTAAAACAACAAATTTATTACTTGTTTGAGAAAAGTCAATGACCCTCTGTTTAATTTTGTGTATTTGGTAACAACGATCTTCTGTTACCATGATAACAATATAGTCAGCCTAATATTTAGAAGATAATGGAAGATAATTTTTAAATTGATAGTGGTGGTTCAACTCCTTCTATAATCAATGCCACAGCACCATCGCCTTACATTCATCTGAAGATAACAGACAGCAGTAACCAGGAAGTTACAGGAACAAAGCTAGGGGAAGATCTTTCTTTTCAGATTGAGACCAACAACAACAGTAAGTGTTGTTAAGAAAAAAAAAGAACTTGAATTGCCACAGGTACTGTCTGTAGAGCTTTTTACATTTGTAGGTTTTGGCAGAATGTTAAATTAAAAGATGTGTCAGGTTAATCTAAACTACTACTATTAGTAAGGCAACACAGGATGACCAAAATGACTACTGTCAGAGAAGTACTAGATGACCAGGAGAACTACTATTTGAAATGAAGCATCAAATGACCAGAAGCACTGATCTTGGAGTAGAAGTACTAGATGACCAGGATAACTACTGTTTGAAATGAACCAGTAGATGACCAGGAGAACTACTATTTGAAATGAAGCATCAAATGACCAGAAGCACTGATCTTGGAGTAGAAGTACTAGATGACCAGGAGAACTACTATTTGAAATGAACCATCAGATGACCAGAAGCACTGATCTTGGAGTAGAAGTACTAGATGACCAGGATAACTACTGTTTGAAATGAACCAGTAGATGACCAGAAGCACTGCTCTTGGTGAAGTACTAGATGACCAGGATAACTACTGTTTGAAATGAAGCAGCATATGACCAACATGACAACTGTTAAAAAAAAGCACAAGATGATCAGTTTGAATAGTGACAGATAAGAAGCACCGTAAAACCAAAACTACTGTCAGAGAAGAACCAAAAGTTTATCAAAATGACCCTGTTTGAGATCAACACAAATACTCAAAATGGCCATTTGAGATGAAGAATATGGTAACTAATCTAACTGTTAAAGAAGAATTGTACAATGACCATTAATACACACACATACACAAAGTAGTGAAGGTTACCAAAAAGGGCTACTACTGGAGTTCTTATCACATAATTTCAATTATAAGTAATTAGGACAAGCATTAAATATTCATTTTCAATTATCTAATCTTGTAGACCAGCTTTTATCATTACTTATGATTACAAATGTATCTTGATGCAATATATCTGTTACATGATATCTTACAGAGTTATTTATTCTAAATTATTTTATACATATGTGAAATGGAAAGATATTTTCTAAGCACACTTTGCTACTTTTGGGAACGAACAATATTGTAAAACATTTTGAGATAGTAAATAAATTGTTATAATGTCCAAAAGATAATTGGTAAACAGTAGCCCAAAGTTTATACAAATCTGTCTTATAGTAAGAAGTGTATTTTTCAGGCATGCCAATGACATTTATGAAAAAAAGAGGAAAAGGTATATAGCCTGGCACCACAGTGCGACGCAGCTGTGCCTGACTAGGGGGTCCGGGGGCATGCCCCTCCCAGGAAATTTTAAAAAATGGATGCTATTTGGTGTGATTTGGTGCAATCTGGGACATAATTTCTTTATGTTTTATGACATTGCAATGTTGGAAAAGTACACAATATATATCATATAAAATAACTAAAGGAAATTAAAAGACTAAATCAAACTAATAAAAACTATAACTTTCATTTACAGTTTTAGCAGATTGATTTATTCTTTTAATTTGCATTCATTTTTTAGAAGATATATCAAAATATCTAAAATTAACAAATAAAATAAAAAGTAAATAAATGAAATTTAAGATTGTTTATTTGCTATTTATTCAGTTTAATTTTTTTCCAAATCAAAATATATTAGTAATATGAGTTAATAAAGCCAAAATAACTCAGTAAATATTTCAAATACAAATCATTTCATTGTTATCCTTTTTGTCATCAATAACATCATCATCATCAACTACTGGTATGCTGCCAATTAAATGTTTTACAGTCATTGCCAATAACTACTTCTCTGCTGCATATATTCCATACAATTTTCAAATCACATAAAATTACTCTTTTGACTAATCATGACTACCTACAGTTCAAATTGTTCATCTATGCAATCTTGTCATAATACTACTGGTACCTTAATGTCAGTGAATTTTCCATTCTTTCACAAATTGACAATACAAACTAAAACAGCACATGAAGGAAAGCTATGCTTAAACATTCAACTACTGATATGGTTCAATATTAAACTCCTGATATCAGTGATATGCCTCAGAAACTAAATTTTGTACAGTCACTGACATCAACAACTACTGCTCTGCTGCATGTATTCCATTAAAATTTCAAATTACTTAAAATTACTCTACATGACTACCTACAATAAAACTTGTTCATCTATACAATCTTGTCAGTAAATTACTGGTACCTCAATATCAGTATATTTTTCATTATTTCACAATACAAACTGAAACAGCAAATCAAGGAAAGCTTTGACATTGCTTCAAAATAAAATTAATGATATGCTTTAAAATAAACCACTGGCACTGTATGCTGCAGATAATAATAAAATGTTTTTCAGTCACTGATATCAACTTCTGCTCTGCTGCATAAATTACAGTCAAATTTCAAATCACTTAATTTCCTTTAATCAATCTTGGCTACTTTCCTCTTTTTCGAGACAAGGGTTTCCAGTGCTCTCTTCTGAGCTTTTTTTCTCTCCTTCTCTGAATGGGCAGCTCTCTGTGCCTCTGTGGCTTTCTGGACTTTTTCTTTAGCCAAGGTGGCTGGGCCAGATTTCACAGAACCATAGGCCTCAAGCCTTTCTGCCCTTTTCTTCTGATTCTCCCTCAGCTTTGAGGTATACTTTGAAGCTGCTGATCTAATGTCCTTACACATTCTCTTGTCTACAGGATCAAAATGAACATCCTTCCTTTTAAACATTTCAATCGCTGTTGTTTCTTTGGAACGTAGAGAATATTTTATCGTCTGGTATGCACACGATACCAGACAACGAGACGAAACGAGACTGCCTCCAAGATGGCGGTCAGATTTTTTTTTTTTTTGCAATAAACATTGAAAAAATACGATTTCTCCTCAAAAACCACCTTCCCGGCCCCCAAATCGCTCATATTTTCTCCTCGTTTGTTTGTTTGTTTGTTTTGGAATTTCGCACAAAGCTACTCGAGGGCTATCTGTGCTAGCCGTCCCTAATTTAGCAGTGTAAGACTAGAGGGAAGGCAGCTAGTCATCACCACCCACCGCCAACTCTTGGGCTACTCTTTACCAACGAATAGTGGGATTGACCGTCACATTATACACCCCACGGCTGGGAGGCGAGCATGTTTAGCTGACGCTGGCGCCAACCTCGACTCGGATTACAGTCGCGACGCCTTACGCTGCCGCCATGCCGGGCCATTTTCTCCTCGAATTTACACGAATCTCGTGGGTGATCGTTGGCCGTTTGAAAACCGCGGAAATCTGCATTTCAGCAGAAAAATGGCACGCATGATTTTTACAAGTGATTCTATAACACTGTCTTCCTCAAGCAACAATGAAAACTTGAAGCCCCAGTTCTCACTCCCACTTGACTTTATTACCAATAAAAATGCAACTTACTAGACTCGATCATCTTAACGAGTCTTTAGAATACACTAGATAAAACTTTTCTACCTTGTGTGAACTGTATGTTCAATTCACATTTACAATTAACAGCTGTTTCTTCAATTTTGATATTAAATATAATAGTTCTTTCTTTGCATCAGTAGTGTAAAAAGATTACTGGAGACAGGAACGTTTGTTTGTTTGTTTTGAATTTCGTGCAAAGCTACTCAAGAGCTATCTGTTGCTAGCCGTCCCTAATTTAGCAGTGTAAGACTAGAGGGAAGGCAGCTAGTCGTCACCACCCACTGCCAACTCTTGGGCTACTCTTTTACCAACGAATAGTAGGATTGACCATCACATTATAATGCTCCCACAGCTGAAAGGGCGAGCATATTTGGTGCAACAGGGAGTCGAACCCATTACCCTCGGATTACGAGTCGAATGCCTTAACACGCTTGGCCATGGCGGGCCCACTGAAAACAGACAAAAAAAAAATCTCAACTGTATATTCTTGATACCAAATGTTTTGATTGGTTATTAGAGCATGGGAGCCATATATCCAATTTTTAAAAAATGCACTGATAATATGACTTACAATAATAGGTCTTAATTCTAATTTTAAGCCAAGTATTTGTCCTAAAACTCCAAGTGTTAACTCAGCAACAACTGTTTTCCAGATATTATAAATCAAGTATCACTTCTCATAAACTGTTTCATAGTATTTCATAGTAATGACCTTTAAATCACAATAAAATACAAAAATATTTACGTTGTTCCATGCTTAAAATAAAACATTTATACTTTTAGGTATATTTGATATCTCTGCTCGAGAGCTTGTAGCAAGAAACAGCAGGAGTGATGAATTTATAACACTCTTGGATGACAGAGGGTAAGTTTAATTTCAAATAGAAGCAAAGGCTTACATTAAGTCTAAATATCAATTGATGATTAAGTTAACTCATCTGTTTAACAGGTACAAAAATTAACCTACTGATCTTACACCAGCTTAAGATATTAACACATCATTTTCAGTTAAATTCAACAAAGGTAAAACTTGTACAAAACGTTTTTTGTACTCAAGGAATAACAAAGTCTTATAGAATAACTAAGTTTAGAAAACTTAAATTTACAGCTAATATAAGAAAATATTTTTAATATTTAAAATAATTTTACCCTGGACAGTTGTTACTTATATCATTAAATTATTCATTATGAGATTGTCCTTCTCCAAATGACTCAGTGATAAATTCTAAAGGCCTATAATGTCAAAAATCAGGGTTTGTTTTATACCTGTGGTAGGTACAACATAGCCAACCTATTGTGTGGATTTTGCTTAACAACAAACATATGATCACGTAGACTTTTGAAAATTCAGCAATTTCAAACAAAGCAGTTACTTCATTAGTAGTTTATAGAATCATCCAAGTCTAATTATTAATTAATTAATTACTAAATTTCCTGTTAATTTTAACTCTTTAACCAGTTTTCATCTGATATTTTTGCTGTTGTTTAAGGGAAGTCCCAATGACTATTTTTATGGTGTGACTGGAATTCAAATGTGAATTTTGACAAAGAAGCCAATGAATAATCTATTCATCCCAACAAGGACTTTAACCAACTAACTTATTTGTATGTTTTAAAATGGTGTTCATGTTTTGCTCACTTCTGTGGTAGGTTGGTTGAATGCATTATCATAGTTACCTGAAATTGGAATATTGTTTTCATCTTTCTTTCTCTGGTCTGTAGTTCACATTCCGTTATTTTTCACAATATTCCAATTTACTATGTGATCTTCTCCAGCAAATGGATTACTGAAGATAGATTAATAATATAGAGTCTTGTGTTTCTATTATCCTCCCATTTTTGACTTTTATTGGATCAGAGTTCACATTCACAAATTTTCAGTTCTCCTTTGGATCTTTAGGTGATTTGTTAGAAAGTAACTTATAGTTTCTGAATTTTTCTGTTTTCACATATCCTCTGTATGTTTTCAAAGACACCTTTGACATAAGGATAAATGACCGTGTGTCTTCCTGTTTATCTTTTTTTCAAACGTTCCAGCTATTTATTTTCAATGAGGTTTAGAGTGATGTTTTTCCTTCTTAGCATATTTGGTATTATAAATCTAGCTCATTACTGAAACCCTTATAAGTGCCATCTTTAGTGTTCAGGTAGTTTGGTTTATGATTGGAGTATTTACCCATATCTGTAAGTTTCTTGTCATGGTATCTATAGATGGGGTACTTACATGTATCTGTGATATTATGTATGGTAGGAGTATTTCCCCATATCTGAAGGTTTCTTGTGCTGAGTATAGTCAGGGTATTCATCTGTAGTGTGTCACCATATTACAAACCATCACCATATCAGAGTCAAGTCATGGAACTCAGAGCAGTTGATTCAAGAACATTACCTTTTAAATGTTCCCTGTAGAGGTGGTTACCAAGCACTAATGATCACATTACCAAGTCATCTTGATGGTATTAACATTTATCTTTATGTTACAAGTAAAACTGTTCTGATAATATGGAAACTCCCAGTTCAGTTCATTCCTTAAAAGTTCTGTCACTTTTTAACACGTTGCTGGAACATCTGTTTCAAGGGTCAATCCATTACTGAAGAGTTTGGTTATTTTGTGTTTGCTTTTCTATAATGTCCAATAATTGTCTTGACTCTTAACACATGAAGATGTTTCACTTGCTCATGATGAAACTGATGGTACAGGTAAGCATAATGAATCTCTGCAATCATCTGTGGGCCAAATCAAAATCAAATTAACTATTCAAGTACCTTAAGATATCACTATACAGAATCCATTTTGAAAAGATGCGAGGTCTTAAATGAGTTAGTTGCAATACTGATTGTAGGTACTCACATCAACATAGAGGCAAATACTTAGCTTCAGTCTCAGCCGTAAGATTAATCATAAGTAGGTTGAGGTGTTGGTTATCCTTTTAGGTGTCCTGTTGATCCCAAAATATTCCCAATTCTGAAGAAAGTGCCAAATACCAAAACACTACAAGGAAACTTTGAAGCCTTTAAGTTTACCGAGGACACAGTTGTACGTTTCCAGGTCAAGGTTCACTTCTGTGTAGAACAATGTGAAGTTGTGTCATGTGGTCAAAACAGAAGACGAAGGCAAGTTCAGGATACTGATGTCTTTCCTGACTTCCCATTACAAAAAGAGATAATCGTGGAAGGCATCACTGTTATTAAGCTCAATAAAGACAACAAGTTTAATATAACAGGTTTGTATTATTTAATAATAACAGATATTAATGTTGCACTGAAGCATGGGAAACACAAATAATACGTTTCATTAAAGGAAAGAACACGACGTTGATTTGGGGCTTAATAACAACGAATATTGGTAGTAACGTATAGTATTATGATTTTTGGCTAAACTAATGTAAATGAAAAATACACTTAGTCTTTTAGGCTTAACATAGAAGACAAAGATAATAAAGGTAACTGTATTATACAGGGTGTTCTGAAAGTCACTGTGCACTTATACATTTATTAACAGACAAAACTGCACAGTGACTTTCCGAACACCCTGTATTTGGCCTTAACAAACAGACTCAACTAAGACTAATATAGCAAACCATATTAGTAATTAGCTAAATGCAATTTAAAAGGTGATTTCTCACTTACTTGGCTTATAGTCCTGAAAGAAAGGTTCCTAACCCACGTTATCAATATGATCATTTTACGTTTAACTAGGACAAGCAAAGCAGGTAGTATTTGTAATTAGCAGGTACTAAGCTTTAGAAGGTAACTTATCGCATGGCATAGTTTTCAATGAAGCGACTGAGCAAAGAGAATTTACCATTACATTGAATTACTGTAATTTGGAATTCTTTTATTTTATACTCCAAAGCTTTTCCATGATAATTTTCAGATATCAGAAAAGACTATTGATAGCAGTCACAGTGTAATCATTTTTACTCCCTGCCCCCGACATTCACATATCAGCTTTTCTATTAACATTGTGTTAAGTGTTAAATTCTCAGCTGTATTTCTAGTATACAGGAAGATAGATAAAAATCAAATTTTCCACCTTCTTCTAAACATGACATCTTGTGACAAGCAGAGAAAGAACTAACTTTGAACTCAATGATACAGATGTATCATTGATTGATTTTGAACAAAAAATAATTTGTTGAAGGTCAGTCATAGCTACTTAGTAAATACCATGTTATACATAAATATAAAAACTTGTTTTATAAGCCTGCTATCGTCATACATATCTAATTAGTATACAAATAACTTAACCCATAGTGATAAAGAATTTAAAATGTTAATTATACATAAACACTTGTTTTAAAATCCTGCTAAAGTTATACATAACTAATTATTATATAAATAACTTGGTGATAAAGAATTGAATATGTTATTTATGCATAAACATTTAATCACTTAAGGTACAGTGTTATGTTATTTTAACTTCTTTATGGTGTATCTTTCAGTTAAAGGTAAAGGTGTTGTATGTACAAGTAAGAGAGTGGTGGCTGGAATTATTGCTGGATTAGTCCTGCTCCTTGTGGCTGTCCTAGGAATATCCCTGGGGTTTTTTATCCTGAAGAAGGCAAATAAAAAACAAACCTTACTACCAGGTCCTAAAAAGTAACGTTTTCCGAGGATAAGGTAGTTCAAAAACAGAAGTCATGCCAGCTGTATAAGATAAAAGTTCTGATGAACATAACTGTGAATAAAAGAAACTTGAAACTAGCTTGGATACATTTAATAACTAGAACCAGTTAACCATGAATGTCTAACACTTGAGTACAAAGTGACTATTAAATACAGAGTAGCTATACATTGGAATTGTTTCCACAGTCATTCAAACCCTTCTAAACCCTAAACATGAGTGATTATAAATCAGTATTAAGTTAAAGTAATATTTCACCCTACTGTAGTTAGTTCACCCATCCATTAAACCTGTTCAAAATGCTGTCACCAGTTAATTGGACTTTAATGGTACATCAGTGGTATGAATCTGGATACTCATGGTATATCCTTTATGTGAGGAAATCAAAACAACAAAAGAACAGTATAGACACTTTTGTTCTGCTTTCAAATTTCAATGAACTTTTCAACCTCCAGAATAACATCGTTGTTCAACTTAGCTGAAAGGATAAGAAGAAATGTAGTTATTACAAGTGGTTCACACAATAAATCAACATGCATATCATTATAACACTTTATATCAAGGCTAAACACTTAATTTCAACTACAAAATGACATCAATCTTTCTTAAAAACAAGTTTCCTTTGTTGATCAAACTACAAAAACAAAACTACTTTTGTTAAATAAATTGACCACTATTGAGTGAATATTAATTTTAAATAAAAGTGAACCATTTTGTTTTCTTAGATGATGGTTCTTCATTCAAGGATATATTAAACAATTTAAAAGATAAATGCAAGGTTAAGTTCACCGATACTGGCATTTCATTCTTTCAAGTGTAAAAAAAAAACAAATTAAATGCATCAAGTGTGGTCAGACATCACAATACCAACAGAATCAGTTTTGCTATTGATCCAAATAGCTATTCTTTATCAACTTGGGTGTCAAGTAGCAAACAACTTAAGGTCACTTGGTGTTGATATTTCTCACATACGTTTGGATGGTGTAACCTATTGTAAACATAGAGTAGCAGGGAAGTTGTGACATTATTGTGTACGTTAAATGAGATGTGTTTTATTACTAAATGACAAATTTAAAAACATCTATTTGTAACTGAATACTTACACGAGTCTATCACTCTTTGTTGATGTCCTACAATACAGTCTTTAAGTTCACTACCTTTCCCAACAAAAGCATTACTACAGAGAATACAGGACTGGAGGGTTGACCTATTAAATAGTTAATCAGTTTCATAACCATATAGTTCATTCTATTGTCTCACCAAGAATTTCAGTATATTATTATTAACTTACCAAAATAAACGTTTTTTTTTAGAAATCTTCTTGACAAAAAGTTCCATCTATATAAGGTTTTGGTTATTTTATATTTTTACCTTTGAAATAAGTAATTTTAAACACTTCCTTAAGAATAAACATAATCTGCAATCCTTTGTTATATTTGATCTTAAGGATGTGCTGTAATTTTAAATTATTTTACTATCAGAGTTGCAGTTAGCTTTATTTTGAATTATGCAATTGGAGTTCAGGTTGTGAATAATGTTACTAAAGCTTGCAACATAGTTGCACAGTGTATATTATAAATAAATACCACTACACAGAAAAACTAGAATCCCTTTTACCCTTCTTCCACAGTCACATGGTCCATTACCACACAGTTAAACAGTCTGACCTTTTCCTTTAGCTGGCAGTGGTTTCCTATGATGGATCTCTTGATGGTCACTTTGTCAGCAATGTTTGTACCTTCTCCTACCATACTGTCATCTCCACCCTACAAAATAACAGGATTTACTGATAGAAAAACAGTGCACATCATGGTTTAGAACTGTTCTGCATACTTAACACAGAAAACATTCATGTAATAAAATGCTTTCCATTACAGAGGTGATAACTAAATCCATAAAACATTCACAAGTTTTGTTTAACCTTTCTTTTATTTCAAAAAGTAATAATACCAGTTAATATTTACGGAAACAAAAACTCAAGTAACAGTGAAATTAGTCACTTATGTAAGCTGTTTTAAAAAGTATACACATAGAAGATATTTAGCAAAGATGTGACAAAACATGATTTACCTGACTCTTGGAACGAGACAGGGAAGCGGACGTTGGTCGCTCACTGTTACCCGTTACACTATCCCATACCTTAGGAATCTGTAGATTGAAATTCAACATATTAATACAAGTTACACATTGACCTAGCTACATAAACTTTTAAATTAACAGCACAAATACAGAATGTTAAACAATTAAATTAATAACGTTAAAAAATAACAATACTATATAACTATTCTAATTACTTTTAACTAATACAAGTAGTACTACTAAGGGGTTGAAAAAGCAAAATAAATAAGAAATGACCAAAACATTTAACACCTTGTGTTACAGCAGGTCTCAAAATAAACTAAAACAATCTACCTGTTACTAAAAAATGTCATAAATCTTAAGATAACCTATAAGCCAATTTCTCCATTACTAAACAATGTCCTTTCACTCATAAGATAAGCTATAAGTCAGTAGTTCCATTACTAAACAATGTCCTTTCACTCCTAAGATAAGCTATAAGTCAGTAGTTCCATTACTAAACAATGTCCTTTCACTCCTAAGATAAGCTATAAGTCAGTTGTTCCATTTCTAAGGATGCCACATCACTTTTACAACACAACGTTATCCTATTCCTTCCATTACTAAATGTATGAATGTTATCATCACCAGCATACATATGTGCTTTCTTTTCAGACAGTTAGTAAACTAAAATCAAAGATAAGATATACCTTACAAAACTTTTATTAACCAATACTAAATAGAATTATGCTACTTTTAACATGTGCACCAAAAAAAATTTACAACATGTATGAAGATTTGCAAGTAAAAGTTCATATCAATAAATGAAGGTTTATGAAATAATATGAACAGTTTTTAGCTAAAGAAATCATTAGAATTAGATAAAGTGTTTATGTTAATGCAATATATAATCTCATTAACTTTTTTAACCCATAATTTGTTTTGTGTTCTGCCAGAATTATTTTCATAATTTCCTAACAATTATCACTACGCCTTATAAAACTTGCATTTTTTTAATTTTGTGAATAATAACAAAGATTTTGGGGCAGACACTTGTACTGTCCATTTTGGTTTAAGGAGTTAAAAAATCATGTTTCAGTTAACACAGCACATAATGTCATTTAAAGAGGAAAAATAAATAATCTAGAAACATTTAAACATAATTTGAAAATCTGAATCAAAATTATTCAGTACCAGTCTGTTAAGTTCAGCATACGATCCCAAAGTGTTCGCTCGAACACACAGCCCATCCTTCATGATGTAACCATAGCAACGAATTTGATCCTCATGGGAATAATCGTCTAAACTCCCCCACTGATTACATCTTGTTGACAGCTCACTTAACAAATCGTGCCATTCACCTGTTTTCTTATGTGTGTGAACGTCTGTCACAAAACAAAAACATTTTTAAAGAATGATAAAACCATTCATTAATGGTAAAATATCATTTCTACTATTAATTTCAAAAACCTTCAGTTACAATATTTAAAACCTTTTTAACATTTTGGAAACTTAATTTCAAAAACAACATGGATTAATTGATTGCTTAACGATCAAGCAGATATATCTGCTTTAGCCTGTTCAGTGCCGTAGACGAAATAACTCGTCCAAGCCGATTGGTAACACAGTGC
The DNA here is from genome assembly GCF_004210375.1 of Tachypleus tridentatus. NCBI lineage: Eukaryota > Metazoa > Arthropoda > Merostomata > Xiphosura > Limulidae > Tachypleus > Tachypleus tridentatus. The sequence continues at coordinate 27,994,444 of NC_134828.1, read as the reverse complement.
CACTGACAAGTTAATTCATTCTCAATACTGTGTTCTCAATGTGTTTTTAAAGACATGCATTTGACCTACTTACAAAATGTTTCACTTTCGATCCAAAATGGCGTCCCGAAAAAAGTTACAAAATGAAGAAGCGTTAGAGTTGTATTTTGAACTTGGTTCGGAGTTGCTGTTGCAGCTGAAATACTTGGCAGTCAACAGGTTAAAGTTTATAGCCATTTGATGAGACAAGTAGATTTACCCTATGGCTTTATAAATACCTTTCCTGCCACTGTGGTAAGGAGGAATACCCTCACACCATTGAATGCTGTGCCACATCCCTGTGATGTTGCCATCTGTGAGCAACAATGCAACTAATACATGTGTTTCCATACGATCAGCTTATGCGGTAAGTAACTCCATGATTTGAGGTTAATTATACTGATATATTACCTTTTCTATATGTTATATGAACCTTATATATTTAGTATTCTAGTACATATCACCTGATACAAGTTAAAGGTTTTTAGTGTGGTAAATTAATGAAAAAGTGTTCATCATTTTTACTTGTTCTGTGTTTGTGTGTACACGAACTGTTGTGCCTTATATAGAAAATCCATCATCTTTTGATAATGAAAAAAATAATAATAAAGACCAAATTCCTAATTCCAGTTTTGATGGATAATTGACACTTTCAGGGAGCCAGCACAAAATGTAATTATGCATCAAAATGGTGAACTTGGATTTATAGTTCCCTGATGAATTACCCATGAGAAATACTTTAACTACTTGTGTTGTTACATTATCCAATACATAATTAACACTTTAACAACATTTGAATACTTGAAAGAGGACTGGTATACTGAAAGTACCTTTCTTTGGATTCACAGAAATTATTGAAGCTTTCATATTTGTGATATCGTTCTTTCCCTCAGTCTTGCTGTGATAGAACTGCTTCTTGACGACAGAAGGTAGAAGTTCACCCTTGATGGTGGTAATGTTTCTGAAAAAAATGTGTTACCACCCGTAGGTACATATTAATTAGTAAAAATTCAGTAAGGAACAAACTTTCTTTACAATCAAACTGACAACATCAATAAACTTGACACACATAAAAAGTAAGCCTCAAACAAACTTTCTTTAAATTAAAATTTTAAAATTCACAAGTAAGCCTGGAACAAACTTCTTTACATGAAACTTGACAATATTGATAAAACTGACAAACATACAAGTAAGCCTGGAACAAACTTCTTTACATTAAACTTGACAACACTGATAAAACTGACAAACATACAAGTAAGCCTGAAACAAACTTCTTTACATTAAACTTGACAACACTGATAAAACTGACAAACATACAAGTAAGCCTGGAAAAAACTTCTTTACATTAAACTTGACAATATTGATAAAACTGACAAACATACAAGTAAGCCTGGAACAAACTTCTTTACATTAAACTTGACAACACTGATAAAACTGACAAACATACAAGTAAGCCTGGAACAAACTTCTTTACATTAAACTTGACAACACTGATAAAACTGACAAACATACAAGTAAGCCTGAAACAAACTTCTTTACATTAAACTTGACAACACTGATAAAACTGACAAACATACAAGTAAGCCTGGAAAAAACTTCTTTACATTAAACTTGACAACACTGATAAAACTGACAAACATACAAGTAAGCCTGAAACAAACTTCTTTACATTAAACTTGACAACACTGATAAAACTGACACAATAAACAAACCTTTAACAAACATTCTTCTTTGGGCAGAAACCAATGATGCATTAAGTGTTATGAAACACAATTTTTCACTAGAAACTGATGAAAAAACATGAACAAAATATCTTGTTACATTGATATCAGTATTAATCACACACACTTAATAAATAACCCTACAAAAACGTATTAATCCTCTAATGATATGCTAGTTGTAACAAACTGAACTAAAGACATTTTATCAAATTACTATTTTCTTATTAACTTGTCTATCTACTATTTTCTAACTCCACCTGGTCATTGATACAGGAAGCTCTCTTTTTATTGTCTTGATTCTTTTTGAGGTTAGAAGTCTTAATTATAGAAACTAAACAAAACTTACTCATTTTCAACTAGGTAATCTACAAGCCACTTGTTCATCAGATACAAATGAGCATCCATCAAATCACTATGAACCTGAATAAATGGGTGTCTGTAAAAACAGTGAAAACAAAAAGACTGCAATGAATATCTTTCATTATTGTTAAATACTGTTTGTTCGTGTTGGACATACAAAACTGTTATTTGTAAGAGTTAATATTTACTTTATTTAGCAATTTAATATTTAATAGTTATTTAGTTGTCATAACAACAATGTTAAAAGTTATTTTAAAGTGACAGTTATGACAACTTCTATTATGTGACCCTGTACAAGTCACACATTGTGTGTGCAGTTCAACTGTTGAGTTAGGCTTCTGTAAAAATGATGTAATCTTACTCAGTTTCTAAGTATTCTCCTTATGTGAATATTGTTGTAACTAGAAAACTAGATAATTCTAGATTTTTCTAACGTGTTATAAAAATGTGCAGACATTGAATGCAATAAAAAAGTTAAAGTTAGTAAAAATGATGGCAGACTGTGATTGTGAGTTTAGCCATAACAGCTGATATCTAAAGTTTGTAACAACATAAAGAATAAAAATAATTTATCTCATTAAAGGGCATTCTAAAATAACTGAACCCACCTGTGTGGCATGTGTTAAAAGGAGACAATTACTTTAATTTACAACTGTGGTAATCAATAGTGTAAGAATTTTGAACATACAGCTTCTATTGTAAAAATAGAGACAGAGAAGAATAACTCATTTTATCAGTTGTGTTCTAAAGTAACTGAACCAGTTTGTGTAGACTTCTGACAAAAAGGAGAATTACTTAAAGCTTTAGGTTCAACTGTGGTAATTAATAGTGTAATGATTTTTCTTTGATACATATGTTTGACTTCTTTTGAATATATTATTTTGAAACAAGTAGATTGTGTGTGTGTCCATTTATTTTTGAAATTTATCACCAATAAGTCAGAAACCTTGTGTAAAGAATCTGAACCATACAGAAAAAACCTGACAGTTAACGACAAAAAAAGTTGCAATGAATCTATTTTATTATTGCTTAATACTATTTCTTAACTGCACAAGTCTAAACTGGGTGTCTGTAAGAACAATTGTAAATATATTACAATGAATCTCTTGTATTACTGTTAACTGCCACTTGTTCACTGTATAAAACTGAGTAAATGTGTGTCTGTGAAAACGTCAATAACAAAAATATTGAAATGAATCTCTTGGGCTATTGTTTTATTAGTTTGTTTTCTATATACATGAAGAATTAGGTGTCTCTAAGCATTAGTAATTTATAAATCATCGATTGTGTAAATTACATAAAATGGTATGTTAATATTTCCACATAAATCTGAATTTTGTCCAATTACTTACCGTACATGTATTACTTTCTTGTATTAACAAACATCACATTTCAGTTTTGCTCACATTATTTCATGTCTTAGTTGTTTAGCACTGTAACATAACTGTAGCATAAATTGCTAATAACCTCAATACCTGTTACAGTAACAACATTCCTGCTATGAAGGTTCTCCTTAGAACACCTGCTTTGTAAGTACCCTCTACAAGGGTCATGTGTTTTGAGGTCAGTAATTATTACCTCATTTCCAGCTCTGATCAAACCCTTATTGACTCTGTTGGACTGGAGTCTTGTACAATTCTCTGAATTATGTATGCATGTTTATTAAATAGCTGTTCAGGTTTAGAACATGAATATACCTATTACTGGTTAACTTTCCCATTGCAAAGGTTTGTCTACATAAAACAGACTGTGAATAATCCAGATTGTTCGTGTACAGACTAATAAAAATTTGTTGTGCGTACAAATACAGTTACTGCACGTACTAAACACCATACGTACAAATACACCCACTGCATGTACTAAAAACCATAATAATTTTACATACATGGATCTTTTCACCTGAGTTTAACCTACCTTTTTAGAATAAATTTTCTCAGAGAAACATTTTCTTCAAAATCTGCCTCAGAATTCACAAACATTAAACGGCCAGTGTGGAGTTCAGTGCCTACAATATCTCGCACTGTAATAAAATGATAATGAATACAATCTTCAAAGCAGCCCTTTTCATTCCATATACCAAGATACCATTAAATGGCTACTTCACACAACTATCTTAATACATAAAATAAAATATCACTTTTACAACAAAGAAAGAGAATATTTTTCAACTACACCAATAAATTTTGATTCATTAATTGAAAATACAGCCAGTCACTCACAAACCCTAAGCCTAACTCACTTTTACTAGTAATAATTAAATATCTTTGTAAGATTTATTAAAAAGTGACTTTAGTTCTTACATCATAAATAGTTCGGTAAAATACTTTGTAACTCTACAAAGTAATACATGTCTTATCTCTTCATATATTTATGAATAAATGAAATAATTCTTTGTTTTGGTGCACAAATTAAAAAAAATTCATAGCAGATTTGAAGTTTTGTATAATGAAATGGGAAAATGTTTAGTGCAGTAAGTTCAGCAGTTCTAGAAATGCTTCAGTAATTAAAAGAGCAAAATACTTTGGATCTATTCCCAGTAAATGGTATTAACTGTGACATATTTATCATTATTCTTCTTTTCTTAGTCATAAATTTAGTGAAATTTTTTTGCCATTTTTGCTAATAACCAGGCTTCAGCAATAAGATCTCATGACAAACCATTAATCACATGTGCCATTAGTACTTATAACCATTATAAGTGAAGAAGCTAAGGTTTTCCACAGTTTGCTATCTTCCAGAAAAGGAAAAATAATCTTTATCCACATAATATTTTTCTTAGGAAACTACAAAAGGAAAGAACACTAGGTTCTCAAGTGCCCTGTTTACTGGGAGATTTGCAGAATTACCCTGGACATTTCTAATTGAATGCACTGTTAAGAGAGTTAATATTTCAACATTTTGAAGTTATACATATACTGAATATGTTCCTATCTAACAGAACTAATATTTACAAAACTAAAAATGACATACCAAATTATAAAAATAATATTGCAAATTATACAGAGAGTCGATCACTTTGTAAAAAGTGCTCTAGAGGGTAAAGTATTTTGTAAGAATAATATTTAAGATTATACAAAGGGTTAATAACTTTGTGACTTGAAGCTTGTTAGCTTCTAACTTGTTTACTACTGATATTCTTTGTAATCTTAACCTTTATTTTGTAGATGAGGATGTTGCTCCAAATAGATCTTGAGTGTGTCATTTCAAGAGTAAGTTGCTGTCCCAAAAGATCTGTTTCTCTGCTTTCACTGCAAACAAGCATCAAAAACTCCCTTTTTCAAAATTTTACATCCTTTGTCTACACTTTAAGAATCTTGCTACACTAACATCCTTCCTTATGAAAGCTGTGACAATCTTCTAGTCATAAGCTTATCAATATTGCACTGTTAAATGTTAACAATTTTAATGAAATACCAGTTCACACACACACAATAATAATCTTCATAAAACGTAATCAACCCTCTGTACAAGTAATACAGTTTCATACAGACTTTGTTCATAGATACTATCTAGTTAAATTCTTTTTACAGTTTAGTTTATTAGATACCTCTTTTATGCTTCCCCTTCTGTCCAGGGGCAGGAGCATTAACCAAGCTTATAGAAATTGGAGCCAATAACATGGCCAACGAAGCACTGTGGGTACGATATACGTCTGCTAGTTGATGCAGTTCAAAGTCAGTGATAAGATCACAGCTGATAATCAGAACATCAACCTGGAAAATTTGAATAAGTAAATTTTAACACTAAAGTGCATTCCCATGAAACTGCAGGGTGATAATTTTCCTACACTGGAAATATATTTCCAACAGGTACTTATTTCCATTCGTGTAAATAGTTATTTTTGTTCAGGTGCTGATCTGTATTTGCACTTCTTTTTGCATACCACAAGCCTTTTATTCCTATGTACCCTCTCATTTATGTTTTAACTGATTCATACATGCAACTTATCCCTCAACAAACCTCCATGTATTGATGTACCTAACACACACACTACTCATGTGACTCCTGCAACAAATCTCCATCTATCGATATATTTCACACACACACTACTCATGTAACTCTTGCAACAAATCTCCATCTATCGATATACTTCACACACACACTACTCATGTAACTCTTGCAACAAATCTCCATCTATCGATATATTTCACACACACACTACTCATGTGACTCCTGCAACAAATCTCCATCTATCGATATATTTCACACACACACTACTCATGTAACTCTTGCAACAAATCTCCATCTATCGATATACTTCACACACACACTACTCATGTAACTCTTGCAACAAATCTCCATCTATCGATATATTTCACACACGCACTACTCATGTGACTCCTGCAACAAATCTCCATCTATTGATATACTTCACACACACACTACTCATGTAACTCTTGCAACAAATCTCCATCTATCGATATATTTCACACACACACTACTCATGTGACTCTTGCAACAAATCTCCATCTATTGATATACTTCACACACACACTACTCATGTAACTCTTGCAACAAATCTACATCTATCGATTTACCTCACACACGCACTACTCATGTGACTCTTTTTATGTTATCTTACCTAACTATCACTTCAAGTTTAGCCAGAAAATAAACCACCAGAAGACAGTGGGAAAAGAAGGATGGAAGTTGTGAGCAGAAGAAACTACTTGTCAGGAGTGTATTCAGTGTAAGAAAATTATAACTTCCAACAAGGTACCTTAATTCTGCTCACATACATAGCTAGAATCCCACATTGAAAAGATAGAGGGACCAGTGTAAGGGAGAAAAGAGAAGCATCTTACAAAAAATCATCCAAAGGACACCTCTCAAGAAGGAACCCTCCAAGAAGAGGATGATACATGGAAAACCATACCACTTCTGTACGAGGTGCACTCTTCACCCAAACATGGTAAAGGTAAGAGATTGGCAATATCAAGGAGCACAATCTCACTGTGTGTAAAAGATGGGATGTGATCCAAAGTATACATCTACAAGGATACAAACAGACCACACATGGCAAGTCGACTGTGTCTAAAACACTGCATGCTGGGAACTAACATTTCTGCATGGGTAAGACAAGGATCATACCATTGGTAAGTTAACTTCAAACTAAAACTCAGCTGCCAAGGACCAACATTCAAGTAAGGGCAGGAAAGATCATCATACAATCTTCTCTTCACGTTCAGCCAGTTGGAGGGAAAATTATTACCACTGATCACTGAACAGAACATTTGTGATGAGAATGAAATGTAGATATATCTCTGTCAAGTCAAACATATCAGAACTACCCAAAATGCAGTACCATCCCTGAATTAAAGACATCAAGAGGAGTACAAGAGAAGGAAGCAGAGCAACAACCAAGTGCACCCATCATAACCTGAGAGAAACAGAGAAAATGAGCAGGGACAACCTAAACATAACATATGAGAGGACTTATGTTGACTGGGTCAGCTCTAAATCCAACAATGAACCACTAGGAACCAACTACCATACAGAGGTAAGATGAAGGATCCCAATCACACACATGCGAGGACACAATGTTGATTGACTCAGCTCTAAATCCAATGTTCAACTACCAGGAACTAACTTCCATGCAGAGAGAGGATGAGGAAATTCCAATTATGTTGACACAAGCAGAACATCACCACTCTACTCTCAACTGAATGGATGCATTATTTTAATACTGTACATTTCACATTCAGGAAGAGATCTCCACAATCCACCATACTAACAGATTTGAACTGGGAAATGTTGCTTCTTGACTAACTTTAGAAAGTCAGCAAGCTTCTCTCATTGGTTCTGAATAAAAAATTGGAACATTTACCTTAAAGTTTTTTTCTGAAAAAGAATGTGGTAGGAGAAAATGAAGTAAATGTGCAGAATGGGGTGGAGACTGTTCAGTCTGAAATACAAGGTTATTTACAAATTAGCTGTTGTTTTTTTATCATTCTATATTTTTTTTGACAGTTTGGGAATCCATAATGAAAGGACAAAGATTCAGTACTCACTAACCCTACCCACCATGAAGTCATATGAGAGAGTGCACTACAATGCAATTATGCCAAGGTTTCATGAGCACTATACCCAAACCCCAGTATTACACACAATGTTCACTACACCCATTAAGAAAGCCTGACATGACCAGCCAAATGACCCTGGGATGGGGTACCCATCTACAAGAATTCAAGGCCAAAGTAGTATCTTACACTACCCAGATACCACTCAACCACAAGTATATCTCCACCCTTTCACAGGCCACCACACACAGCAAATGTGTTGGTGGTTGTTCAGATCCCAGAGAAAGTAAACTGAAAATACAGGATTCATGGGAATCCTCTCAAAGGAGAAAGACAATAACGCAATAAAAAAGAAACAGCAACACAATGCAGATAGTTAGAGATGTAAGTATGCTGAATGGTACACATGCCCACTTGAAAATTTTCCTCCAATATTAGAAGTAGATGAGATGAGATGCCATTAAAAGAAAAAAAAAAAAGAGGTGCCTAATCTGATGGGAAGATACCTGGAATAATTGATGGAAAGGAGGAGACAAGGAAAAATAAGCCAATCAAATTAAAAGCTGAATAAAAGGAAGGTCAGCACAACAGCAGAGAAGACTATTTAGTTTTCAAATGTTTTGTATAATTTCTAAAATACAGAATCATTGATTACTTGCCCCTTATGATTAATTTTAGGAAATCTACTTGAACAAGTATCTATGGCAAGTATTATTACATTGAGGTGTATATCAATATTTTACAAATTCAGGAGTTCTCTTAAATCACATATTAGTATATGTGAGTTTAATTGCATATATTAACATTTTTACATCAGATTATGAGGAAACACAAGATTTTCTATATGAAATACAGATTTGTCAGAAACTAATATTCATGTTGTGTAATTTAACCATAAAATACTAAGCTTCATATCTATTTATAAACTAAGAAATTATCGTAAATAGTATCATAACATATTTAACTTTTGTTAATAGATATACCATTATGTGTGTCCAAGATTATACTTCCATATACAGGGTGTTTGGAAAGTCACTGTGCACTTATATATTTATTAACAGACATGTTTCAATATAGAATACAGAAGGGAAATATGAATGACAATTATAAACAATGTTGAAAGTGACCCCCATTGGCATCAATACAGGCTTGAATCCTTCTTATTTTGTTTCTAAACACTGCTATCAGTTGCTGGCTTGAAATAGACTGAATGAATGCTGATTACAAAACTGCACAGTGGTTCCCGAACACCCTGTACTAAAGATATTATATCAGTCGTCTATGATGAGAAGTGAGTTTCATATAAAAAATTACAAAACTCAAGTGACTTTTATACATTTGATAAAGGGTAAATGAAAGATAATTCATGTAAATATCATTGAGACACCCAGTTCCAATGTATATTGTGAAATACACTTTGTCAACTGAGAAGTGACCTTTGTCATGTGTGTGAATACCCTATTTCATGTATCAAGTATGCATTCACTGTTTTGAAAACACTATCCAGAAGTAGAGTAGTGTTGAAGTTTGACTGAAATTTTACTGAACTCACAAAGAACTCTGAATTCTATACCTGTACAGTAGTTTTCAATGACACAGAATGACAGCTGTAAAGGTCTATATATTTATCTGTATTGCATGGTTTAAAGTGAATAATGTTTAGAAATTGCAAATTTTGCTGTTTTAAGTATTAGTAAACTAACTGTTTAAAGAATAAAACAGCAATAACTTCTTTCTAACAACTGATGACAACAGTTACTAAGATGGCATGATCACCATTCGCTAACAGCATAAGTTCAAAATTTTTTGGGTCTACACTTTAGTTTCAATATTTCATGAACTTTAAACAGAAACAGTAAATCATTCATTTACAAGTCTTAGTTGTAGCAAAATTAATTATGAGGCTCATAATTAAATCTAGTCATATGGTGTATATTTTAAATCTTAAAAAAACAAACAAACTGCAAAGTTTGTAATATATACTGGTGAAATTGTTTTTTATATAATAAGCATGGTGATTATTGTTCCCCATGATATCTTAGACAATTAATACATTCTGTGTGTAATTGTAATAACTCTTGTTTCAAATGTTTGTGCAAACAAAACTTTGTCCTGTCTTTGATTTGAAATCTTAATTTAATATATAGCAATGATGTTTCTAATCATGAGAGTTAAAATAATAACAAAATCTCACATATTGATCTTTCATTTCATTCTAGGTTCACTGATGTAGTCTGGCCATTTGCTGTAAGTTGGGCAAGATATGCTATAACTGTAATAGTAACTCATCAAATATTGAAAATACACAGTTAGTGTTTAACATGACTGTGTGATGAACATACACATATAGCAAGAATGTTTCATCATAACAGAGTTTCAGAAACATGCAGCTTAATTAACTGATATTGTGAAGTGAACAATCTGTAATTAACTGATATTTTAAAGTGAACAATCTGTAATTAAATGATATTGTAAAGTGAACAATCTGTAATTAACTGATATTGTAAAGTGAACAATCTGTAATTAATGGATATTGTAAAGTGAACCATCTTAAATACACACATAGCAACAGTATATCATAATTTTTATTTTACTGAGATTCCTGTAAACCAGGGGTTCCCAACCGGTGGGTCGCCCCCCAGGGGGTCGCAAAGCCTTGGCAGGGGAGTCGCGTAGCCTTATTAGAAATAGCTTGGGATAACATTAATTTTATTTCATTAATTGCATTTTCAAGTCGCGAGTGCCAAAAGGTTGGGAACCCCTGCTGTAAACATTAAATACATAGTAAATATGTAGATAGTGACAATGTATTGTGAATTTTTATTTTAATAAATATTTCCATAAATATACTCTTGTAAGTGTCACACATTTAAGTAGAATAAAACTTTCATTTTATTCTAAGTGAACTGAAACACTGACAGGTTTTTGGACACAGTATATAATAATATATACTGAGTAATAAATTAATCATTTACACATTACGTAAACATTTAAATTTTATTAATCAAAGTATAATCTACATATGAAGAGTTCATTATTAAGTATTTTCTGTATTATAAATTTAACTGAATACATTTAGTGATCTATAAAAGTGAATATTATTCAGTTTCTTATTATATTTACATAGTGATTATAATGACAAGCACTGAACTGTGACCAAAATCTTATCAGTTGATCCTTCAACTAGATAGCCAGTTACTGCAGAATAGACTCATTCATTCTAATCCTATGGTTTTTTATAAATCTGTATCTTAACTAAGATAGTCAGTGGCTTTGAATGTCAATGACAATTTCTCATGCACTATGACAAACATTATTTTTATATATAATTACAGAATACTGTTTTGTAATTTATCTATAAAGTAAAATAATAAAAGTATAGTACCAGTGATGTTCTTTGGTTAAATTGAAATACAACTAAGTTTAAATGTATGTCAACTTTTGAAAGACAAAGGAAAAAGCACACAACGTTCTTTTCAATGTGACAAATGAGAAAATTTCATCAACTGGTTAAGTTGAAATATCTCACTTTCCAATACTGTATGTGTAACCATGTGACACCCTCCAAATAATCTTGTTTTAACATCAGTGTCCACAGTGTTTGTGTCTGACCTTTGTAATTCTTTAACTTCTGTTTCCATATTGCATGCATGTGATTTGCCATTAGTTTTAACTTCAGACAGTCTGAAAGTTCTGATACTTTAGACAATAATAATCACTATGTTGAACATTTAGTGTATGGAGATTGTTGGTTATGCATGATTTGTGAAACATTAGATGTCCTACAGAACACTGAAATGAGTTATGTATTCCATACATACAGTTATGTATTCCATACATACAGTTATGTATTCCATACATACAGTTATGTATTCCATACAAACAGTTATGTATTCCATACATACAGTTATGTATTCCATACAAACAGTTATGTATTCCATACATACAGTTATGTATTCCATACATACAGTTATGTATCCCATACATACAGTTATGTATTCCATACAAACAGTTATGTATTCCATACAAACAGTTATGTATTCTCATGTTTTGTGCAATTACCGGTGATCAATGGCTGTGTAGAAAATCAGTTATTATTTTTAGTACAGATAATGAATTTTAACATTATTAAATCTACATGTTGATGACTTGTACTGTCACAGTATACTTGTTAAAATAATAGTGATAAAGCAAATGTGAAAGTCCAACTTTGTAAAACACATGTAAATAATTTAGTCATAAATTAGTAAAAGTGTTATTGAATAATAAATGTTTTATTGTGATGTAATATGTTGTATAAACTAAAAGTTATAATTAATTAATGATACTGTCCTTTTCAGGGCAATCTATAGTCACATACTGAATGCATCAGATTGAATAAGATATAGTCCTTCTAGCACAGGAAATGTAATAACTTAGTACCAAAAAGTATTGTCCTTGTAGGACTAATAATGATAATTTGATGGTAATTAAATGATGATTTAATGTCCTTTCTTATGACATTAAACATGAAATAAAGTAACATGTAAGTTATTATGTTACATAAAGCATAAAATAAAATTAGTAAAAGTACACCTTTCAATAATTGAAAGATATTGTCCTTTTTAGGGTGATTTAAATATGTAGTCATTTATCCATGGTAAAAATGTATATAACTGTAGTCATGTTATGTTAAATAATGTCATTGAAAAACGCTTGACTGACAATTAAAAGAGTAAGTTTTAATTAAGATATCATTCTTTTAGGACAAGAAATTCAGTTAATTGATCCTTTTAAGAATGATTTTAATTAATTAATTAATGATTAATTATCGATGAGATGAAATGTATGGGTCATGACCACCTAAAAACATGTTTTCCACTTTGTGGTAGGATGATTTAATTATTAATGAATTAGGATTCACTGTCCTTTTTATCATTAACTAATTAATTATTGTTAAGCTTACTTTTCATGACAATTTAATCAATTAATTATATTATTCTTGAGACATGGCCACCTAAAAAGATGTTCTCTACTTTCTAATACTATTACGTAATAGTTCATCATTGCTGTCTGTCATGGCAACCTTGCAACACATCCCTGCTATTGTAACTATGACCTCATTATCTTTGATAACATCATCCTGCCCTCTCCACTGAGGCAGCTAACCAGCATGAGGTGGCATCCTTTTGCTGCATTAGAGTAGGGGTAAGACTACCTTGAAATCAGGAAGATAGAGGATTAAAGGAAATTGTGGAAATGGATAAAACAGAACATAACTATTATATCAAAAAAAAAAAAATATTAGGCCTAACAAAACCCATAAGAGTAACCAGGAAATACAAGATGAATTTAGGTGGAAAAAAAGGCTGTCAAAACCATAATCAGCCTGAACTGGTTTGGCTTGTTCAGGATTAAGTTGGGCAATATCAGGAGAAGGAAACTTGTTCAAATAACAACCAATCACTCAACAAATAATTGTCATTAATCACAAAGTCAAGTTACCTCAACTGAAGTCTGAATAAACGTGCTGGTAGAAGGTACAACTTCCAACATGGTAACATTTATTTCATAAATCATAATGTCAACCAAACAGAACTGCACTGATAAACAAAGACAAACACTAACTGCATTTTGAAAGTAAAAAAATCATTACAAAATATTAGAATGGAAATTATTGGTTTTAAACTACAAATAAAAACTATGAAAATTCAAATTTGAATTGAGAGAGCACTTAAGAAAATGTCTTAACACAAGCACTGCTAATGAGAAATGATAGGTAGAATAGCATAGGAGTCATCACAATAATCATGTGTTTTTGAAGAATGTCAATTGGAGATTTGTTGCACAATAATTTGCCATGTCTGAACCAGTTACACCATGTGAACTGACAGGGTATGTACTAATAATAGGATTGTGGCATGCCAACAATTTTGCAAACAGAGGGCAGCACTAAACTCTTGAGAATAGCTATGAATGTGAATGGAAGTAAAGTACCTTGTCAGAATTCAAGCTCTCCAATTTCTTAGAAAATTTAGAATAAAAATATCATAGATGTATCAAACCTTGATTTTATCCTTAATGTAGCGTATACTCTCAGCTGTTCCCCAGTCTTCTGATGATGGGATGGTTACAATATCCAGTTTCATATCCACTTTTGTATCAATTCGAGCTTCTGAAACTTCGTTCTTTGCTGTTTCAGGTACAATTACAATGGCTTCTAAATGTAACAAAAACTTTTCCAGTTAACAGTTCCAATCAAACATGACAAACTGCAGCAGTCAAATCTTAAACATTAAAAATAATAACCAATAGTCACCATCTTGAACATTAGAAATAATAATAAAGGTATCAGTATCTTCAAAACATGAAAGAATAGCTTATATATCACTATCTTCGACATGTGAAAGAATATCCTTTATATTACTGTCTTCGACATGTGAAAGAATATCCTTTATATTACTATCTTCAACTCATGAAATAACAACCTATACACCACATCTTAAACATTCAAAATAATAATAAATATATCAGGCTGCAATACAGGAAATAATACTCAATACATCACCATCTTGAACATTCAATAATAATCAATGTCAAATACATCACCATCTTGAACATATAAATTATAATAATCAATGTCAATACATCACCATCTTGAACATATGAAATTATAACCTTACATCAATGTCAACCAATACATCACTGTCTTGAACATATGAAATTATAACCTTACATCAATGTCAACCAATACATCACTGTCTTGAATACATAAAATAACCTAATCTCCATCATCTCAAAACATGAAATATCACTATCTGGAGCATAGGAAATTATAACCTATACATCAAATAATCATCTATAACCCATCATCTCAAAAACAAAATTTGATTCCTATGGAACACGGATGTATGGAAGGATAAACATACAGAACAGAGTGAGCAGAAATGGTTCAAGGCAAGTCAGAGATATTGTTAAGGATAAGTCAAACTTGAGAAAAACTGAAAAATACGTATGAGTCGAGAGTGTGGCTCCTTAGTGGTAAGTGAAAAACAACCAATCAGAACACAAAAACCACAAAATGTAGTTATGGTTTTGGTTCCTTATAGAGTAATGTTATCAGCCAATCAAAAAACAAAAAACAGGCATTATGTTTACGGTTTTGGTTCCAACTAAAATGATGTCAACATCTTCTTTATTAAGTATAAAAAGTAACATATTCAGTACTATACTCCACAGTTATAATAAAGATTCAGGGGAGGAGTGATTTTTTATTGTCATAATACACGATATGATGCATGCATAACTTTTCAAATTTTCTTTAATTGCTACCAACAAAAACATTATACTTATATGAATATAAAGTCAGTATACGAGATTTATTCATTTAAACCATTTCTTTAAAAAGTCAATAATTTTCAGTTTTCTTTTACCAGATAATTTAACTTGAGCTTTTGAAACATAATTGTCTACTATTTTAATAATTGTTCATTTTTCCTAAAAAGTGTACAACTTTCTCTTGTTTGCACATTCACCATTAACCATAAAAAACCTAAATCGATAACAGGACAATTTTACATCTTTAAATGCTGCACAGAAATCGGACAACCACAACACTACGACACCCATTAACGACTTATCTGGAGTCGATAAAGACACATAGCAAAAGATTCCTTGCTGGCCAAGTCCAACGTAAGTTTATCCACAGTATAAGTGACAGCATTATAACTGGCCTGCAAAGTACACATTATACCATATCATGGAGTTTAATGAAAATTAAGATACGTAATGACTTACTGTCATGGAGATACCCAAATGAAGAGAACAATATGGAAGTAGATTTTCAAAATTTGTTCAATTAACTACATGTTTTGTATTGTGTGTGTGTGTTTTCCTTATAGCAAAGCCAAATCGTTCTGTCTGCTGTCTCCCCCCCGAGGGGAATCGAACCCCTGATTTTAGCATTGTAAATCTGAAGACTTATGCTGTTCCTGTTATATAGTAATAAATAAATAAATTTACTTGTAATGTGTATATCATATCCAATGATAAAGGCTCACCTGTTACACATCAAATCAAACCTGTACATCACCATCTTAAACACCTGTCATAATTACCTATACACAGGGTTGTAGTTAAGATTGATTGATTGATTTAGTGTTTTATGGCACAAAGCAGCGAGGCTATCTGCGCCAGACATTCGGTAAAAATGTAAAAAAAAAATAAATGTAGTAATAGACATAAATGGAAATTAAGGTAAAACAAATAAGTATAAAACCAATGTTGACACCTTGTCTACAATGTTAAGATAGAAGGCAGAGTATAAGAAGTTGTAAGGTATTTACTCTAGCAAAAAGGTAATGATCATAACCCGCCAGGAAGACTAACAGGTAAGTTCAAGAACCACCGTCAGTCACCTGAAGTTGGTCTTTCCAGTCCTGGTTCCGGGTTATGTGTCATAGCAACCAGTATCAAAATGTAAAATAATAGAAGTTTTAAAAGATACATAGCAAAATTGTAACAATGAGTAGCCAAATGGATAGTAAAAAGATAAAAGTCAAGTAAATGGAGTAAAATTTGTAAAAGTAAATGAAGGTAAAAACAAAACAGCAATTAAAACAGAAAATGGTGTAAAAACCAATGGTGACATCCAGTCTTCAAAGTTTTAAAATATTTACTCTAGCAAAATGGTAATGATCATAACCCGCCAGGAAGACTAACAGGTAAGTTCAAGAACCACCGTCAATCACCTGAAGTTGGCCTTTCCAGTCCTGGTTCCGGGTTATGAGTCAATATGGCCAGTACTAAAAAGTTAAGTAGTAAAAGTGTGAAATGATATGCAGCAAAAGTATAATAACAAATCGCCAGGACGACTAACGAGTAGTTCAAACGGATAGTTCAAACAGTAGCGTTAGTCACCTGAAGTTGGCCTTTCCAGTCCTGGTGTCGAGTTATTTAATGTTCTGGCCATTGTCCAATGTCAAATTGAAGGAGAGAGATTAAAACTGTAAAAAAGGAACCACAATTAAAAAGGTGTAATGAATAAATATGTAACACTTAAATGAGATTAAAAAGATTAATGGTCATTAAAAAATTAAAAACATTATCAAGGTGGACAGAGTCACCATCACCAATAACTCTGTCCAATGTTACAGACTGACCCTGGGAAAAAATATGTTTAAAATATTGCCGCCGTTGAGAATTGTAACGATGGCAAGAAAGTAAATCGTGGCTGATAGTGATTTGAGTGTTACACAAACTACACATTTGTGCATCAGTTCCAGATAAAAGAAAATGATGAGTTAAAAAACTGTGACCAATGCGTAGCCTAGTGAGAACAACTTCCTCCTTCCGAACTTTACGAAAGCTAGATGGCCAAACTCCAATTTTTGGTTTGATTTGAAAAAGTTTGTTGTCATGTTGCTCACTCCAAGTGGACTGCCAGCTGGCACGGAGCCGAGCCTTGAAGACGACACCATAGTCCATGTACGGAATAGGCATAGGAGTGATGGTGCTGAAGCAGACATATTTAGCTGCCATGTCTGCAAGCTCGTTCCCGCGAATACCAACATGGCCTGGTATCCAGAAAAACTGGATTGAAGTAGCTGCTAATGAGAAATGGGCCAGTCGGTTTCGAATATCAGCGAGAATAGGATGTGAGCTAACGTGTAGCGATTCCAAGGCAAGTATAGAACTAAGCAATTCAGTATAAATAGTGCAGTTGGAGTACTGCTCAGCTGCAATATGATCCAGGGCAAGAGATATGGCATACAGTTCAGCAGTGAACACAGAAGCTGTAGAAGGGATTCTGCACGCAACTACTGACCCATAGCAAACCATAGCAGAGCCCACTGAATTACCTGATTTGGAACCATCTGTATAAATGGGAACTGAATGATTGTTTGAAAGATATTCATTGAATAAAAGCGGTACTTCCAATCTGGAGTATCTGCCTTTTTAGGTGACTGAAAGAAAGGTCACATTTGGGGCTGTAATAAGCCATGGTGGGATGGGCCAACCTGTGGAATCTGCAATGTTATCCAAGGACAGACCCAATTCATCCAATTGCGCCGGATCACGAAGGCCAAGCGGAGCAATGACAGATCGTCTGTTCTGAAAAGTACTGCCCACCGAGGAAGGAAAACGCATTTCCAGGTGGGATGCTTTGGTAAGGAATGAAGTTTCGAAGTATATTGTAAAGATAGTTGCAAACGGCGAAGGTTCATGAGATTCAATGTATATACTTTGAACTGGAGAGGTACAGAAAGCCCCAGTGCAGAGTCGAAGTCCTTGGTGATGAATGGGGTCCAGCATCTTTAAGGCGAGGTCTGGCAGAGCCATAGACCATTGATCCATAATCGAGTTTCGATCTAATAAGAGCACGATATACCTTTAACATTGAACAGCGATCTGCCCCAACTGGTAGAAGAGAGAACACGGAGGATGTTCAGTGCTCTTGTGCATTTGACCGAAGCTGCTTTAAGTGTGGTATAAAGGTCAGTTTACGATCAAAGATAAGCCCCAAGAACTTGGTCTCCAGGACCACTGGCAGCAAAACTTCACCAATATGAAGTTCAGGATCAGGGTGAATACCCCGTTGACGGCAAAAGTGCATGCATACAGTTTTGGAGAGAGAGAAATTAAAGCCGTTCACTAGAGTCCACTTCCATTACACAATTGAGGCGGTTTGTAGTTGCCGCTCAATATATCTCATGTTTGGCGACTGACATGAGATGTGAAAGTCGTCGACATACAGCCAATTCGCAACAGTGAGAGGGAGTTGTTCAGTGATGGCATTTATCTTTATACTGAAGAGTGTAACACTCAATACACAGCCTTGAGGGACTCCAAGTTCCTGTACAAAAGAACGGGAAAGTGTCGAACCCACACGAACTTGGAATCTCCTGTCCATTAAAAATTTTTTAATAAACATGGGTAGATGGCCACGTAACCCATATGTATGGAGGTCTCGTAAAACACCATACCTCCATGTTGTGTCGTAAGCCTTCTCTATGTCAAAGAATATTGATACAAGATGTTGGCAGTTGAGAAAGGCTTCTCTGATAGATGTTTCAAGACGAATTAGGCGGTCTGTGGTGGAGTGCTGTCAACGGAACCCACACTGGGTGGGCGAGAGGAGGTTGTTTGATTCAAGGAACCAAACAAGACAAGCATTAACCATCCTTTCTAATGTCTTACAGAGACAGCTCGTCAAAGCAATTGGACGGTAGTTTGAAGGAATCTTGGGATCTTTCCCTGGCTTAGAGAAAGGTAAAATAATAGCCTGGTGCCAGGCATCAGGAAAAACACTCTCCTGCCAGATCCGGTTGAAAACAATCAGAAGGACATCAAGAGAAGCAGGAGATAGATGGTGCAGCATGTCATAATGAATATCATCAGGCCCAACAGACGTACTGGCAGACCGATGAAAGGCCATTTTTAGTTCCACCAGGGTAAAGGGACAATTGTAGTCAAAGAAACAGTCAGTTTGAAAGGAAAGAGGTGATCGCTCTGCCCAAGTCTTGATGGCCAGGAAGGTGGACGAACAAGCAGAAGTGCTAGATACCCGGCAAAAGCTTTCACCTAGAGTGTTAGCGATGTTCCGAACATCAGTCACCTCCTGACCATCAGAGAGTAAGATCGAGAGGGGGACAGAATTGTAGTGCCCATTAACCTTTTCAAATCCTGTCCCATATGATCTTGGAACTGGTGGTAGAAGATATGCTGATTGTGAACTTAATCCAAGATTCCTTCTGGCTTTGACGTCTTACCCACCTAGCATGTGCATGGGCCCGTTGGAAAGCAACCTGGTTTGAAAGTGTGGGATATCTACGAAAAGTTTCCCAGGCCCACTTTTGAGCCTTCCGTGCTAAGTGGCAAGCAGGATTCCACCACAGACGAGGATATCGTGGGAAACGTGTCAAGGTTTTAGGAATACACTGAGCAGCTGCATGTGTAATACAGTCAGTTACCGCTGCTACACAGTCGTCTATTGATGGCTGATTTACGATGGCAGGATCAAGTTCTGCGAGAGCAGTGAAAGTGGACCAGTCTGCCTGATCCAGCTTCCACCGGGGCAAGCGGGTAGGGTGGCATCAACCACGGCCAGTCTCTCTCAAAAGGATCGGAAAATGATCACTGCCTAGTGGATTACTGTCAACCCTCCATGAAAAATGGGAGAATAATGAAGGGGAGCAAACTGAGAGATCAATAGCGGTAAAGGACTGATGACTAGGTGCATGAAAGTAAGTGGAAGAACCAGTATTGAAAAGAGAAAGATTGTGATCAGAGAGCATTCGCTCTACAGATCGGCCCCTCCCATCAATAATAGCACTTCCCCAGAGGGGATGATGTCCATTAAAATCCCCTAGGATTAGAAATGGAGATGGCAATTGTTCAACGAGAGCATCAAGATCTGATTGATCATATGTCTCTCCAGGGGACAGGTACAAAGAACAAACAGTGATGGTATGACCCAAGGAAACACGGATGGCTACAGCCTCCAAGGGTGTGTTGAGTGACAAAGACAAGGTAGGCACGTGTTGAACCAACAGTGCCACCCCTCCATGTACTCAACCATCACACAACCTGTCATTTCTGTACAGAGAAAACTGCCGAATGGAGACAGTATCAGCAGTTTTGAGAAATGTTTCTTGTAAAGAAAGACAAACAGGATGGTATGAAGCAATCAGCGTTTTGATATCATCCAGATTAGAACGTAAACCTCGACAGTTCCATTGTATCAAGGTGGCCATTTTTAAGAACGGGTAGGTGAAGTGGCTGGAGAACCCTTCGGTTTACAACCACGTCTTTTTTCTTTACTGTCTTTAGTCGGAGGAGGTCTATCTGGGTCTATCTGGAGCTCTGGGTCAAGTGAGCAGGTTTTTGTTATTGGAAGGGGAATCCAGTGACTGAGGACGTGAACGGATAATTGTTTTGTCTCTTGTGGTGGGAGAAAAAGATGTATCAGAAGAAATGCCTGTATTTGAAACTGAAGGACGTGGATCTTGAGGTTTGTTGGAAGGCATGGGAGGAACAGAGATGGGTGTGGAAGTTGATTCATCAACCTTTTTAACCACGGAGGTCAAAAGGCTTTTCATTTGTTTTGAAAACGATTCTCTTGGAGGCACAGAGAGATCTGTCTGCACTCCCACTGTAATTGTGGAATGAAGTGCAGCAGCATATGTCCGAGATGGAGTTGTGGACAGCAATTTCCGAGCCTCAGGATAACTAATGTTATGTGTCGTTTTCAAACGCTGCACCTCATTTTCCTCCAGCCATTTTGGGCAAGAATGAAAGTAAGAGGGGTGAGAACCATTGCAGTTTACACAATGTGGGTTCATGTCACAGTCATAGGCATCGTGGTCCTTGCCTCCACAACGAGCACATGTCAGGGAACCACGACAAGATGTCTTTGAGTGGCGAATCTCTGACATTGGAAACATCGAAGAGGGTTTGGTATGTATGGCGAACCCTGCAAATGAGATAACCTGCCTTGATGGTGGCAGGTGCACGTGGTGAAGTAAATGTTAAAACGAGGGTATTTGTTGGCAGTGTACCTCCATCTTTGAGAGTGGAGATGCGCCTCACTGCAGAAACTCCTTGAGTGGAGAGACCAGCGAGAATCTCTGACTCGGGAACGTTCTTCAAATCCATTTCAACAATAACTCCCCGTGAAGAATTCAAGGTAGCATGGGGTGTAACCTCAATAGGTATATCCCCAATTGCCTTTGAATTCAAGAGGAGTTCACTGTGTTGGGATGTGGATGTTTCAACCAATATGTCACCAGATCAAGTTTCTTTACTGACTTTGGAGAGCCAGCAAGTCCCTCTAGTCCCTTTTGAATAAAAAAAGGGGACATTTGCCCTAAAGGTTTTTCTAAAGAGAATGTAATATAAGAAAATGAGGTACGTGTGTTACTGATGTTGAAGATTGCTATTCTGAGTTTTCAAGACGTGGTTGCTTACCCATTGACTGTTTTTTTACAATTTCATTTAAATTTTTTAGAGGATCCATAGGAAAAAGAAAAAATTTCGGTACCCACTGACCACACCCACCATGGAGCCCTACAAGGGGATGCACTACAAAGTCACGCAAGGACAATGCAGCAACGCCAGGGTTTCGTGAGCACTATACCCAAACACCAGCATCAGGCACAATGTCCACAACACCCATTGAGAACTTCCAACACTGGTACTTGGTTGACTCTAGCCCAAGTGGACCAGCCGATTGACCCAAGGGGGGCCACCCAAAGGCTGCCCGTCTACAGGAATTTGAGGCCAAAGTGGTGTGTTAGGGTTGGACCCCTCAACCACCAGGATCCTCTCCTTCCCTTCACGGGTCGCCACGCACGGCAAACACGTGGGTGGATGTTTAGATCCCAGAGAAGGTAACCAGATAGAACAGAACCTTCCCTGGGAGGTCCCCTCACCACGTACAGGAATCCACACCGAGGGGTGTAGTTAAGATAATTTGAATGATTGGTAAAGGAAAAAAAAAAAGACCTCACAAATGCATATGTCTGCAGCTACTACCATTATACCCACCTTCCTTGGTCAAAAAAAAAAAAAAATTATTATTTTCATGCCTGTAATTTTAACAGCTCTGAAAGTTCAGTGAACTTTGCTATTAACTAGGAAATACAAACATTTTAATGAAATATTTAGTGAAATCTTAATTTTACAAAATCACTGTTTGTATCAAAGTTGAGAACATAACTATGAGAAAGCTAACCTTGAAAACCATTTCTTTTCAGAAGTATATATGCTTCCTTAAATATGGAAATCAAAACTTTACACTTCATTTGTGATAAAGCCCAACTTGTATGTAGAGAGAACTGACTTGTAATAAATATGTCACATTCTTAATGTTCATTGAGCTTTGTTATTAACAACTGAATACAAACATTTTAATAAAATATTACTTTTACAACATCACTGTTTGTACCAATGTTGAGAATGTAAGTACGAGAAAGCTAACCTTGAAAACCGTTTCTTTTTAGAAGATTTAGAGGATACCAAATCATGGGCATATTTCCAACAGGTAGAAGGCATTTTGGACACCCTGTTGTTAGTTCTGTCATACGGGACCCACGTCCTGCTGCCATGACAACTGCTTGAAACTCCATGATAGACAGAGTAAATTTAGACAATCAATGCTTTGGATACTACACACGTTCTGAAAGTATAAGAAACAAAACAAACTTTAAAAAATAGGATAAAAAAAGTCTTAAAAATACAATTAGTAAACCTTAAGATATAAGGATCTGTTAGATTAATAAACATTGTAGACCACAGGCATGTAACTTCAGAAATACAATGGTTAACTACAAATTAAAGAGGCCAACTCTGACCCCTATAAATAAATAAAATATCAAAATGGTCAAATCCAACTTTTGTATTTCAGTGTCTTTAGAATATGAAAACTTATATTTCTTGCCAAATTTAATATTGATTGTCGTAAATATGACTGACTGCACATGAACCGAAAATACAAGTTTTTTCTTTGACACCATACAACAGTTAAAAAGATCTAAATAAAAATAAGATTAAGATAAAACCACATCAAGTTTTAATGAAAGGTATTTGGAAGAAGAAATAAAGAAGAAAAAAAACTACTTTTCTGCAGAGACGTAAATACTGATTACATACACAGATGCCCCAAAATACTAGTAGTTAAATAGGAAAATACATCACAAGTACACACCTTTCAAAACAAATAAAACCCACACTGTAAGTATCAAAATACAAGTTTCTTTAATAGTATTTATAAACTATTTAAAGTTGGATGGTGATCATGATGTACTTTTGGTTATTTTTGGTGTGTGGATGGCAATGTAATCATGGTGACTTTTGATTGTTTTGGTGAGTAATGGAAGTAATGATGTACTTAGTTTGGATGATCATGATTTACTTTTTGTTTGTTCTGGTGGGTGGAAGGTAACTGCATTGTGCTTCTGATTGTTTTAGTAAGTTGATGGTGATCATGATTTACTTTCATTTGATTTGGCACATTGATGATGACTGCAATATATTTTTGGTTAATTTGTGGGTGGATGGAGATTGTCAAGTACTTTTGGTTGCTTTGGTAGGTGAATGGTAATATAATCATTATGGACCTTTGACTGTTTTAATTGGTGGATAGTGATCATGATTAAAACAGTTTGACATAGTGTAAAAGAGCCAGCATGGTTTCACTAATGGACAAGTCTTGTTTAACAAAAACCTTCTGATGATATTACTACAAGAGTTGGTGACAAAAAATACTGTAGATTTGGTTTACCTTGATTTTCAGAAAGTGTTAGATTTAGTCTCACAAAAGACTTGTTACAAATATTAAACCTGTGGATGTGGGGGAAATGTTATTAAATTGTATAGAAAATTAATGAGAAAGCAGAAAGTAGTAATAAATGGAGTTAGATTTGACAAGATTACAGTTACAAGCATTGTTCCTCTAAGTTCTGTGCTGGGTCATCTGCTGTCTGTGATTTATATTAATGATATTGACTCTGGAATGACCAAGACAATGACATCAAGATTTTGGGAGTGACTAACTTTATCAGAGATGCTGCAACCTTACAGGGAGATTTAGATCATTTGATGTATTGAGTCAGTATGTGATTTTCATAATTTTAAAATATTTTAAATACTCTGGTTGATGAAAAGGATCTTGGTGTTGTGATTTTAAAATCACTTAAGTAATCCAAACAATGTATTTTAGCTAGCAGTAGGACTAATAGAATATTTGGTAGAATATATAGAAACACTGAATACAAGACAAGGGATACTATTGTTTAGTTGTACAGATCACAGAGGGCACTGAACTGGAGAAGGTTAAAAGAAGAGCCACTAGGATGAAACCTGGGAAGATGTGAATCATCCTACGAGAACAGATTAATATCTCCAAACTTGTTTTATCTAGGGAGAAGGTTCACTGAGATTATCAGAGGCATTAATAATGTAAATCCAACAAACTTATTTTTTTCTATTCAGCAGTGAAAATAATAAAACAAGAGATCATAAGTTCAAATTTTGGCAACATAGAAGTCATCTGCAGTTAAGATGGTATTACTTTTCTAACAGTGGTTGGGTTTTGGAATGAACTACTTTCAAAGTGTGGTGGAGCAAAAAATGTAAATGGGTTCAAGAAACAATTGGATGAATAGTAGCAAAGAATGATTACAAGCAAGACCTAGAAAGGAGAATATTGAGGAGCTAATAAACTCCTTTTTCTCCTGTTAAAATGTTATTTTGTGGGTGGATGATCATAATAATATAGTTTTGTTCTGGTGAGTTGACAGAAATTGTGTTGAACTTAAAGACCTTATAATAATCAACATAGGATCTTATAACTGTACAAACATTCTAACTGATACATTCAATCATGATTTTAGTTACAATTCTGATTCTAGTGCAAAACAGAAGTCTTCAAATACATCAAACACTTTCAGTTTTTAACAAATGGCCTGAAAAATGTAATGGTTCTTTGAATATGTACAAGTACACATATCTATATGTCCAAAAATGAACTAATCCAGTTACTATTTCTTTACTTAGTTTAAAAAGTTTTGAAGTAGCCATGTAGCAAGACACTTCTTTAATTATTATTAAAAATCAAGTAAATTACTTTTAATTTTGAATATGCATATATGAATACATACATGCATCAAAAAAGCCTCTGAGGTAGGTATTTTAACAATGCAAGTTTGTTTTATATGGGAAAGTATGGTCTAAACTTCAACTGTAAGTAGCAAAAACAACTGATTGTTTGTACAAGTCGCATAATGTAAGTAATGAGCATGTCATAAGTTCTATGTCAATCTGTTATTGTTATGCCTGGTCGTGCCATGTCAAACTACTTGTACTTTACTGCAAGGACCATATATGATAGTCATAAATAACTAGCTACAAGACATTGTAGACATAAATCTACAAGACATTAAGTTTTGTACTATTTTTTTTATTCCCCAGCAATCTTCCCCACCAAAAAAACAAAACAAATAAAATAACAAAATAAACATGATAAAGAGGAAAATAGAGAGATACATTTCTCAAAATAACACAGAAACAAAAAAAATGACTTAAGACTAGAATATGGAAGAATGACTAGTAAGTAGATAAATTTAATGGTAACTCTTCAGCCAAATCATTCTCAACAGAAGATGTGACAGAAGTTGACATATGAAGTTCCAAAGCACATTTCTTCAACAGGGAATAGTACCCACATCTGTCTTTGTGAGTGACCCAGTATCTGAATGCAGAGTTGAAGTTAAAATGATCTAAAGGTTTAGACTCCTTGGATAAGTTCAGTAACATTTCTGTCTTGACCACAGACAGACTGCTCCTGGCATCTGTTTTGATGCTGTTGTATCTGCTAATTCCCTGCTCACAGTCAACAGATGTAACTGGAATTATTAATCCAACTGCTGCAATCTGAGACAGATTTGGAAAAGTTTGATGGGTCTGGTGGATGTATTCCTTGTAGAAGCTCTTTACGTTTCTGTTTTTGTGAGCATCCTGTTCAATTATGTTCCTTAGTAGCAGCCATTCAGTCAGTGCCTCATTCTCATTGATGAAAGGAGAGAAGTGCTGGATGAGTTTCTTCAGATCATCCTCATCAGATACTGCTCTGCTGTAACATGGGCTAAATATTGAAAACAATGACATGATGTTAGTGTCTGGGAATGCTACTTGTAGTCTTGTGACCACCTCTTCAACAAATGACTCAGCTGCTGATCTGTACTTTTCACATTGTTTATCAATATCTTTGATGTCATGGCCTCTGTAAGAAGTGTAACCACTAGCATCAGGAGCTTGTGGGAGTTCCTTCAGTGTAGTCTGTGTGTAAAGACCAGAGATGTGTACCAGCAACTGAGTTGACAGAATTGACCCATCAGTAATTGCTTTAGCCTTATCATAAGATAAATCAGCTCTCTGTAGAGATCTTGACAAAAGTCCAAGAATGCCAACAGCGTCAGCCAAAAAATGTGTCATCATGACAAAGCTGTAACATGACATTTGCTAGACTAGACCATGTAGCAAGGCATGGCCTGGAGTACCACGTTCCATTGCAATGACCTGCAAGCAGCTTATCACAGATGCAATACAGTTGACTTGTGCTTGGACAGAATCATTAAAAGAGAGCCATCGTGTGAAGAACACTTGCTTGATTTTGTTGCTTTTCTCTCCATGCAATGCTTTGCTCTCTTCCAGAACCCGACACAACTTGGGAGAATATTTCAGGCTTTTTGCAAACTGGTTCAAAACTGAAATATACTTCACAAGATATGGTACCTGATTTGCTGCCTTTTCAGCTGCCAACTGTAATCTGTGTGCTACACAATGACTTGTTATTATTCAGGGGCATTCCTCCTTAAATTTTGTAGCAACACCTGTTTTTATTCCCACCATTACATTTGAATCATCAGTTGCATGTCCAACCAAGTCAACATCAAACAATCCTCGATCTGCCATGACTGAGCACATTTGTGTTGTAGATAGAATCAGCCCCAGTGTTGATCAGCTCATGCACAGCAAGGAATCGACTTGTAACCTCACCTAATAATGAAAGATACCTGATATAAATTATCAGTATAGAGGTGTTTCCTGTGTCAGTTGCTTCATCTGCTTCAAGAGCAAAAATGGGAAAGGCAATGCCCAAAAGTCTGCCTGCATTTCATCCTGAACTACATGATTTAGGGCACTGTACATATCATCCAGAGACTGGCTGTGGGTGTATATGAAGCTCTCTGTTCCACTTTGTGACTGAGTCTGTAGTTTCTTTAGAGAGGTCACTCCCTGTTAAATATATCTAAGAACTTGTGCTTTGAAATAAGACCACCAATTAAAGTAATAAACAAAGATATTTGGAAGAGTTGGCTAGCTACTTAATTTTTGATAGATATTTTCAAAATGTTTCACTTTTAGAAAATTGTCAAATTGCCTTTCATTTTAAGAAAATACTATAGAAAACAGAAAGTATCTTATTAATACTAGAATGAATAATATTCTTACATTGAATACTTGTAGTGAAAGGAGGGAATGAAACTTCACAGTTGGGATGGCTTCCTTTGTTTGTACAAGTAATGTGGCCATCTGTGCCTGAATGCCACCTTTACACCCTACATACACATTCACAGCAGCAGTTGACATGTCCTTCTTCAAAACTTGTGATGCTACTGCACTACAATGATCTTCTGCAAGTGCATGCTTTATCGTCTTTTTTAGGCTTAGTAGCAGTTTTCCCAGTGGTAGCATAAATATTTGTCTTCTTGTTGTCCCTGCATAATTTGCAATGAAATGTATTTTGTTGGGAAACATATTCCAGCCAAGGAAACCAAGTCTCTTTAACAACTCTGGGAAAATTGCTGGTATATTTTTTTCACACCGACAGTCTGATCACTGCTGCAAGCTTCAGTTTCTTCAGAGCTGTCTTTTCTTTTGGAAGTGGATTTCCCACCATCAGTTGATGTTGTTGCTTCAACCTTCTTTTGAAAAAAACTTGATATACCTAACTGTTTAGACATCTTTTTATCTGATCTAGGTGTTGTCATGATCTCAATTCAAACACATGCCAAACAAAACTTAGGATTTCTACTTTGATACAGACCATATGTTGGATTGACGAAAGTCAGTTTTTCTCTGATTACTGTTTGTGTACCACAGACTGAATCAAACATGTAGCATAAGAAATGAAAATAAAAGAAATCATTAGCACACCTGAGTAATATATATTTTTTAAATTTAATTTGTTAGTTGTCATATCCCTGAAACCATCATAAAAATACATATATAAAGAAAACATAGATTACAGTCAGTGGTAGTTTTTAAAGACATTTCTTGTTTCTTCAACTCTCTGGGAGGTGCCTCTGGGCATTTGTCATCATTAATGGCGTGGATGGTGATAAAAACCATGAAAGCTGTTCAAGACCGAAACTTGAGCAGAATAAATAAAGGGAAATCATCCAAGACCGAAAAATTATTATATTTCACCACTGTGGTGAAACCAACATTAGATTTTTAGCCACAGGCTGTTTCTTTTTACCTATGGCAATGTGGCTAATGGCTAGCTGAAGCCTAGACTAGTCAAATCAAATGCTTAAAATTCACTGCTGGATAATTTATGACACTTTCTAATGGTGTTTCCAAATTACACATACAATAATTAATAAATTATGTGTGTGAGATATTTTCCAACTAGAACAAAATCCATGCTCAGGAAAAGAATCCTTAGTGTTGTAAATGAATGTCTTTCCATGTTTGTATAATGGTGAAGAAAACAATTTCTGTTCAATATGGCATCACACAAAAAGTACTTGAAAATGTTTTTAACTGAAAATTTCACCTTACAGAGCCAAGTGTATTTTTTAGAAAGATTTCTAAAAATACAACAAATACATTTATTTTACCCTTAAAGAAGTAAAATCATGAATGCCACATTTTCTTTACAAATGATCACACATGTAAGAATTCTAACATTTATTCATGCTTTGTTTCCACTGTCATTAAAAAGAAAATTAATTTTCTCAAAATTGAAGGTGTGAAAACACTCTTAAAGAACAAAATAGTCCTTTGTTGTCCACAGGTTCTATTATAGTTAGAGGCACTGGACAAAAGTTTTTAAATTGATATATAGATCTTAAACTTAATCATAGGTACTAAGGTTAAGAATAACAATCTGTGGTAAGAAGTACACCCACAATCATTCCAAGTTGTGTGTTAGGTACATTTTGACACTTACTATTA
This sequence comes from Tachypleus tridentatus, assembly GCF_004210375.1. Lineage (NCBI taxonomy): Eukaryota > Metazoa > Arthropoda > Merostomata > Xiphosura > Limulidae > Tachypleus > Tachypleus tridentatus. Next base: position 27,964,602 of record NC_134828.1, on the reverse strand, counting down.
TATCATAATTTTATTATTATATAATTCAAAGAACGACTGAGCTTCGAAGACTAAATTCAACCTATACTGTTATGCTATGAGAAACGACTCACCAGTTGTAAAGAAACATCAAAATAAAAGAATGAAACATTCCATTTTTAGTGTTTCAAATAAACAAAAACTGTATGAATATTTCACCCCCAAATTAACCAAATGTTCATACTTTTTAAAACTAGCCACATGCAATGTTAAGGTTTCAACACAGTTAGCAATTAATTCATCTACAATTCAGTACTTAGACTATAGCGCCCTCTCGCAAAAATAATAAACTATGTGATATTTTATGCAGCAAAACAAAAAAAAAAGATGTGATTATTTTGCAGATGTTTCTTAATACACTCCTTTTTTTTAATTAGACATCTAAGAAGTTTAACTTATATATATTTAAAATGAGCATTTTAATCCTGGTATTTTTTATCAGAAATCACTACTCGGTGTAGCTTTTAAAACTAGTCCTTCAGCTGGACTAATGGCTGACAATTATATAGGTAAAAACGACTGGTATGAATAGAGAAAGCACTATGTAGAGGAGTGTTTCTATATAGTGCTTTCTCTACACATACCAGCTGTTTTTACACATATAATTTTCTCTATAAGTGGGTTTTCTCGTCATCACGAATAATGGTTAACAAGTACAGAAAATTTTACAGTATACTGAAAATTACAACATAAACCAGATAAACAAGGACGATTATTATGCTTGAAAAAAACATCAAGAAAAACACCTTCTATAGCGAATCTTTTCTTCAGATTCCTCTTTGTTTTATTTGTTATGAAATATTGTTAAAAATGAATTGAGAGGAAAGTAATAAAAATCAAGTGCAATTACAGGTTACAAACAGTTTTGTTTAATTTGTAAACGCCTACTCGTTCTCTTCGATTTGCCACTCTGTTATTTTCAAAGCGTTATATCAGTTTAGTAATGAAATAAGAGATATTTTTTTTATTTAACATTATTAAACGTTATTGGTTCTAATAGCTTCGACGTAAGAAACAAAAACAGCTTAATACATAGGACATAAAATTGGAAAAGTACTTAAGGCGTTTATGCACATTAGTACCTACCCCTGGGGCATGGTATGGCTGGGTGGTTAAAGTACTTGACTTGTAATCCGAGGGCAATGGGTCGAATCCCTGTAACACACCGACATACCCCGCCCTTTCAGCCCTGGGGGTGTTATTATGTGTCAATCAATCTCACTATTCGTTGGTAAAAGAGTAGCCCAAGAATTGGCAGTGGGCTGATGACTAGCTGTCTTCCTTTTAGTCTTAAACTGCTAAATTAGAGACGGCTAGTGTAGATAGTCCTCATGTAGCTTTGCGCGAAATTTGAAAAATAAACAAATAAACTATAAGAAAAAACACACAAAAATATAAACAAAAGACTACGCTTCCCCATAGATTACATTTCCTTTGAAAATTACAAGGCGCTATTACTCAAACACCAAAGGATAATAAATAATATTTATCATTATATTTAATTCTTAGTGTGAGTTTGATTTGGATAATATTTAATGTCCGTGTTAGTACAACGGTATGTCTACGAATTTAAACGCTAAAATCAGAGGTTCAATTCCCCACCTTGGGCTCAGCAAATAGCCCGATGTAGCTTTGCTATAAGAAAAACACACACACAATATTTAAATAATATTCCCCCTGTATTCAGCAAAAAAATAATTCCTTACTTTTAATTGAAACATGGTTCCGTAATAAACAAGAAACTGTTAAATATGTTGCTGGATAATTTGTTTGAATCTCTCTTCGTCGATTAGTTGGTAACCTGTCAGTATTTTTAGCTTTTCTAATGATACTGGTAACTTTGTTCAAATCTTTCTTGTTTTAATAGTTTTGATATTTCAAAAAAAATTCACTTATTGAAAAACTTTAAGATTTAAAACTGTTTAACTATTTTGCTACTTTTTTTTCTAATTTTAATAGGAAACATTAAAAATATTTTGACTCATAACTTCCTTTTCTGTGATAATGAAATTATTTTTATCTAAGCCTAACCCGATTATTTCGGTTAACTCACGTCTCGTAAGCCATTTGTATATTTATAGGCCTAGTCCCTAAAAATATGTAATAAATTAGAAATATTATGTTTCCTCTTTAAGAAAAAATCTGAGTCGCCAAATTTGTATCTTTATTCTTAATCAAATTCTATAACTACGAAAACTAAATTCTAATTTAACTTAATTTTTAATGTGTTGTTTTTAACTGAAATTTAATGAGCGTGTTATTGTATGGAAAGTTAAGTGTGCAAGTAGGTCTTAGTGAGATTGTTATAGTTAAAGCCTTACTTTAATATTTTGAACATATATCATATTTTGAATTGCTAATCAACTATGAAAATATTGTTATTGGAAAATTTACAGTCAGTGCCTCGGTAGCGCAGTAGGCAGCGCGTCAGTCTCATAATCTGAAGGCCGTGAGTTCGAGCTTCACCCGGGGTAGTTATCTTTTAATATTTACTTATTTTCGTAAACTTTAAGAACATCTTATCTTACTCTGCAAGGGATTTTCTCGTCATCACTGAATGTTATCTTACTCAGTTTTGTTAACAAAATTGCGCTATAATAAGTTGCTCGTATGTTTTAAATACGAGACGTTTGTTGTTTTCAATTTCCTGGTTCAGTAAATACCAAACTTAAATTTGTCTCTATTATTTAACACTAAAACCACTAAAGCACATTCCATTACTATAAATACCATTAATAATAATAAAAATACAAAAGTTGTAAATATATTTTATCATTCATTTTTACCTTTATATCTTTGAATAATCGACTTGGGCTTTCTGCACTTGGTTATTGCAAAGAACGAGGGCAGATGAAAATATGAAACTCTAATTTCGACTTAGATTGTTTGTTTGTTTTTTTAAATCATTAATTTTTGCAATAGGTTTCTGCAAATGAAACTTGATTACTCTTTAATTTTTGTCTTTGAAATTGGTAATTTAGACAATCCAAAAATGCATCATGAGGTTCAATGAGTTTAGGATAAAGATTCGTTTTGCCCTTAGTATCGTTCCTTGAAATAAATTCAACATAAATATGCATGTATCCGTATCTACATCTGTAAAAGGTATGTTGTTTATCTGATAGAAATTACTATGTTTTATTCTAACGAGTAACTATGTCTTCAGCAATAATTTCAAAGCAAAACGGAAATGTGGTTTTGGAAATTATTACAGTAAGAAACTAAACAGTTGTATGAAAAGGACCCCTCTCTTTCGGGTGTTTGTTTCTGTGTTTTCTTATAGCAAAGCCACATCGTCCACCGTTTCTGGAGAGTCTCTTTTTACCTATCACTTTTCTGTCACAGCGAAACTTGAAAGTCCATATTACACACTTTTACTAACTGAATTTTAAAATCGATTCTATTACAAAAAAATTGGAATATTTTATTGACATTTGATATTTTTAATCTAAGTTTAATGTTGTTTATTTTACAGTACACACTTTTTTGAGTGAGGTGAAAGATAAAATTATGAATCGCGGAAATTACGTCATTATAGTTATCGAATACGTGAAGATTACAAATAATATTACTTTATACAAGTTATTTCTTTTGAATTGGAATAAAAATGAACTAACATTTAGAGTTTTAAAAGTGGAACGTATTTAGAATGCTTTCAGAAAGCCAAATTTGTTGAATATGATTTATGTTAATTAGTTTAGAGTAGGGTCAGTCCAATTACAAATATATTTTCTTCCTTGATTCGTGAACCGTAGACTAAACGCGGATGTTTGTATTGAAAAGTCACGTAGGGTATAAATCGGGTCATTTGGTCTTCATGGATGAAGAAACCAGGAAGTGAAGCAGATAAAAATTGAAGATAGTAAGTCACTTGCTCTATCTTCAGCCTCAGACTCATGATATCTCTTTAAACTTTATCAGACAGGAAGAAAAAGTTTCATTTAGAATTAGTTCTAATAATACACGGATCCTTTACTAGTAATGTTCTCTCGTACTCTGCTGTATGAACAGGTATGTAAATATTGTAATAACTTCCTTCGTGTGTGTTTGGCCCCCAGTGACACAGCGGCTTGTCTGCGGATTTACAATGCTAGGAACCGGATTTATATACTCATGCTTGGAAGAGCAAAAATAGCTCATTGTGTAATTCTGTGCTAAACTACAAACAAAACTTTTGTTCCTCAGTGGCACGTTGTATGTCTACGGAATTACAATGCTAGAAACCAAGTTTCGGTTCCCGTGGTGGGCAGAGCACATTTAGCCCATTATGCTTAAATTTAAATAAACTATAAACTGCCGTTCAGTATGAGACGTTCTTTGACGTGAAAAGCTAGGTGGTGTATAGTATGGAACCAATATAAATTTCTCTATAACAGCTAGCAACAACTGTTAATTTGTAAACAATGTGCTACTGCCATAGTGTTGAAATCGAATCTTCCAGCATGAACAGTTTTATTAAATAATTGAGGTTTAATGACGCCTTTCAGATAAATTTATGGATACGAAAGTTTAAAATGTTCAGTAGATTTTTATTTATTTTAAATCTGGAAGAACTTATAACTGGTAAGGCTATTATTAGAGGTAATTTATGTACACTAAACATTAGTGCTTCAGTAATGTTCGCATTTTGTTGGTATTTCTTCATAATCTTACTAATATATATTTCAGAAAAATAGTTCTTGAAATAATCCTTTATTAGAGAAGTTAATTTATTAATTAGACATTTGGAATTAAGGCTTAATGATACCCCTTCATTGAACATTAATGTTTAAATATCATGTTTTTAAAAATTAGGAATAAATTTCCCCCAAAAAACTATAAATATTTGATTAATTTGTCTTTCTGTTTAACTTGTTCAGTACCATTTTAAAATATCCAAAGGAGGCCAATGTGTTTTCGTTGAACAATCTGTATTTGAATTGTAAACACTTGACGTAATGGAAGTTGTTTGAATATAAGGCCAATGTGTTTTCTTTGAGCAATCCGTATTTGAATTGTAAACACTTGACGTAATGGAACTTGTTTGAATATAAGCACATGGCTTTCTGTACAGTGCAGTTACTAGTATTGAATTTATGCTAGAAATAAAAACGAAAAAAAGAACAGAATAACTGAAAAAAATGTTGTTAACAGTCAACGTTTTCAGCAGCTAGCAAAAGTTTTAAATTAAACGAATTTTCTCCATAATTTCAATGGCTGTAATGCAAAAAAATTCCCATCCTGATATATTAATAAAGAATGAATCTTTAACCGCAGTTCGATTGGTTAAAAATAGCACATATTTGTTAGTAAATTAAGTTGTTTGAGAAAACAAAAATGTTTTCATTAATAGAGGAAAAAAAAACACGTGAAAAACGAACTGCACAAAAAATTACATAAATATGAGAACTTCATTTGTAAATTCAGAGTGGATTTCATAATGCAGTCCAAGAACCGATTAATGCGAGATAAAAATAGTATTTAAGCACACTTCATCTGCCATATCCAGTGCCGATGAGGCCTTTCTTTAAATGCTGGAACTAATTAGATGCCCGGTCTGGCGAGGTGGTTAAGGCACTCGCTCGTAATCTGAGGGTCGTGGGTTCGAATCCCCATCACACCAAACATGCTCACCCTTTCAGCCATGGGGGCGTTATAATGTGATGGTCAATCTCACTATTCGTTGGTAAAAGAGTAGCCCAAGAGTTTGCGGTGGGTGGTGATGACTAGCTGCCTTCCCTCTAGTCTTACACTGTTAAATTAGGGACGGCTAGCGCAGATAGCCCTCGTGTAGTTTTGTGCGAATTTCAAAAACAAACAATGTCAGGTTAATTTGTGCATTTACGTAGTACACTCAGTATGGCTGTAAACCTGACCTACTACAACTCACCACAATGTACAAACATCAAGGAATAAATAAAACTAATTTCTTATTGTTACGATTATTGTTTGGAATTAAGCACAAAGCTACACAATGGGCTATCTGTGCTCTTCCCACCACAGGCATCGAAAACCAATTTCTAGCGTTGTAAGTCCGCATACAAATTGCTATTACGTGGACTGGACATTGTATTATATTCACCAGATTATTTAAAAGAATTGGCCAACAAATATCACCAGTTTTCATGAACAGCAAGTGTTATTGTGTGAAGAGAGCTAAGTTATATCAACTGACGCTTTCGTTCAAAACATGGGGAAGGTATGTGGAAAGGGAGACCAGACACAGCTCCTATGATACTCCTCGCCGTGGTTTGGTTTGTTTGGAATTGCGCGCAAAGCTACACGAGGGTTATCCGCACTAGCCGTCTCTAATTTGCCAGTGTAATACTAGAGGGAAGGCAACTAGTCATCACCACACACAGCCAACTCTTGGGCTACTCTTTTACCAACGAATAGTAGGATTGACCGTAACATTATACCCCCCTCCCACGGCTGAAAGGGCGAGCATGTTTGGTGTGACAGGGATTCGAACCTGCGACCCTCAGATTACGAGCGAGTGCCTTAACCACCTGGCCAGGCCGGGCATCTAATTAGTTCCAGCATTTAAAGAAAGGCCTCATCGGCACTGGATATGGCAGATGAAGTGTGCTTAAATACTATTCTTATCTCGCATTAATCGGTTCTTGGACTGCAATATGAAATCCACTCTGAATTTACATATGAAGTTCTCATATTTATGTAATTTTTGGTGCACTTCGTTTTTTACGTGCTTTTTTTTCCTTCGCCGTGAAAAATGGCCTAAGGAATACACAGGCGACACTTCTGCTTGATATATACATGGGGAAAGACAAGTAAAAATTTATGTAATTTGTAAAACATATGTCATGAAGTTATATAAACATTTAGAGATGCTAATTAAAAATTCACCTAGTTAATATTGAGCACGGGATATTTAGTTTTCGAGATTCTCCGTTGGAATAAAAATTGCACTAAAAATTGGAATTTCGCACAAAGCTACTCGAGGGCTATCTGTGCTAGCCGTCCCTAATTTAGCAGTGTAAGACTAGAGGGAAGCCAGCTAGTCATCACCACCCACCGCCAACTCTTTGGCTACTCTTTTACCAACGCATAGTGGGATTGACCGTCACATTATAACGCCCCCACGGCTGGGAGGGCAAGCATGTTTAGCGCGACGCGGGCGCAAACCCGCGACCCTCGGATTACGAGTCGCACGCCTTACGCGCTAGGCCATGCCGGGCCTCATCACTAATTCTACACCATCATCCTGACATCTAACTCTACATCACTACATTAGTTTACACCAACAGCTGTAAACAATGTTTATATCTAACTCTACATCACTACATTAGTTTACACCAACAGCTGTAAACAATGTTTATATCTAACTCTACATCACTATATTAGTTTACACCAACAGCTGTAAACAATGTTTATATCTAACTCTACATCACTACATTAGTTTACACCAACAGCTGTAAGCAATGTTTACATCTAACTCTACATCACTACATTAGTTTACACCAACAGCTGTAAACAATGTTTACATCTAACTCTACATCACTACATTAGTTTACACCAACAGCTGTAAACAATGTTTATATCTAACTCTACATCACTACATTAGTTTACACCAACAGCTGTAAACAATGTTTATATCTAACTCTACATCACTACATTAGTTTACACCAACAGCTGTAAACAATGTTTATATCTAACTCTACATCACTACATTAGTTTACACCAACAGCTGTAAGCAATGTTTACATCTTACTCTACATCACTACATTAGTTTACACCAACAGCTGTAAACAATGTTTATATCTAACTCTACATCACTGCATTAGTTTACACCAACAGCTGTAAACAATGTTTATATCTAACTCTACATCACTACATTAGTTTACACCAATAGCTGTAAACAATGTTTACATCAAACTCTACATCACTACATTAGTTTACACCAACAGCTGTAAACAATGTTTATATCTAACTCTACATCACTGCATTAGTTTACACCAACAGCTGTAAACAATGTTTATATCTAACTCTACATCACTACATTAGTTTACACCAACAGCTGTAAGCAATGTTTACATCTAACTCTACATCACTACATTGGTTTACACCAACAGCTGTAAACAATGTTTATATCTAACTCTACATCACTGCATTAGTTTACACCAACAGCTGTAAACAATGTTTATATCTAACTCTACATCACTACATTAGTTTACACCAACAGCTGTAAGCAATGTTTACATCTAACTCTACATCACTACATTAGTTTACACCAACAGCTGTAAACAATGTTTATATCTAACTCTACATCACTGCATTAGTTTACACCAACAGCTGTAAACAATGTTTATATCTAACTCTACATCACTACATTAGTTTACACCAACAGCTGTAAGCAATGTTTACATCTAACTCTACATCACTACATTAGTTTACACCAACAGCTGTAAACCATGTTTATATCTCACTCTACATCACTACATTAGTTTACACCAACAGCTGTAAACAATGTTTATATCTAACTCTACATCACTACATTAGTTTACACCAACAGCTGTAAGCAATGTTTACATCTAACTCTACATCACTACATTAGTTTACACCAACAGCTGTAAACAATGTTTATATCTAACTCTACATCACTACATTAGTTTACACCAACAGCTGTAAACAATGTTTATATCTAACTCTACACCACTACTCTATTACAGAGCAACAGCTGTAAACAATGTTTACGTCTAACTGTGAACGATGTCGGTTTTATCCCATATCTGTAAAATTATTTTACTTAAATTATAAAATTTGTAGGGAATCGAATATTTTGTATAAAAATAAATATTGAGGTATTCCAACATATGGAAATCTGAATATATTGGTAATCCTGACTTGTTATGATTACCACTGATAGCTCAACCGTCACTTCCTGAGTCTTTAATATTATGAAACTTCTGTCTTGGACACTTTTAGAGCATGACCATAATTGAAACATCATGACTAGCTGTAAGGTATCAACGGATGTAGTAAGAACCACGTTTAACTTTATTAACAGCATTGGTAAAAACCATATTTTACTTTATTAACAGTATTAGTAAGAATTATGTTTCACTTTATTATTAACGGTATTGGTAAGAATTATGTTCCACTTTATTTTTAACGGTAATATTAAGAACTATGTTCCACTTTATTGTTAACGGTATCGGTAAGAACTATGTTCCACTTTATTGTTAACGGTATCGGTAAGAACTATGTTCCACTTTATTGTTAACGGTATCGGTAAGAACTATGTTCCACTTTATTATTAACTGTATTGGTAAAACTATGTTCCACTTTATTGCTACAATTCCTTTGATGAGATTAACAACAGAATACGTCAGCTAATACATTATTTTTAAAATAATGAAATATGAAGAAAAAAATTGAATAAGTGAAATAAGTCTTACGGTAGAAAACTTTACTTTTTTAACAGTTTTATCAACTCAGTTTTTCTCTTGACCTCCAATTTAGTTGCACGATTGGCTTCAAAGACACCAACCACTCGTTCGTTTGTCACGGCGAGCTTTTCTAGCGATTACGTAAAGATGTTACGAAACTAGGAGGGGGGAGAGGGGCAGATGCTTCACGATAAGTAATAACCCACGGGTAGTGGGTTACCGTGTGCGGTAACCTGGTGTGTTTGTTTTTTTTTTTTTTTTAATATTCAACGTCCTTCAACATGTGCAGTCCAATGCCATCACCTGACGTCACAACTTTATAGTTTCTCTGGTGGGAGGGCTCTAGCACTGATATTGGAATGATATTTTACTGTTTTTCATGATGCATCTACATGGCGGAAAATAAATGTTATAGAAAATACTTCCAATTTATAAAAGTTAAAACCAAACAACGCCAAGCCATTGGGTGTAAAGTGATTTAAAACTACACTAAGCCATTTGGTATTCAAATGTTTAAAAATTACACCAAACCGTTTCGTTTTAAAGTGCTTAAAAATTACTCCGAGCCACTGAAGTCTCATTTTGTAACAACCTCCACCATATGCCTCTCTAGTTTTTCACACATTTCAACTTTTCGATTATTTTCCATGTCGTGATTCATACTGAACTGTTTGTCAGCCATCTTTACTCCAATGTTTACCATTCCCTGTTTTAAATAAAATCTCGCACCTGTGTGATATCAATCCAAGTATAAGATCAAAGAGAATATGTCTGTATTTGTTCCTGAAACGCTGTGATGGTAGATCAGTATACTCTATATACGTGGTATTTCAGATAATGAAACGCTGTGATGGTAGATCAGTATACTCTATATACGTGGTATTTCAGATAATGAAACGCTGTGATGGTAGATCAGTCTACTCTATATACGTGGTATTTCAGATAATGAAACGCTGTTAAGGTAGATCAGTCCACTCTATATACGTGGTATTTCAGATAATGAAACGCTGTGATGGTAGATCAGTATACTCTATATACGTGGTTTTCCAGATAATGAAACGCTGTGATGGTACATCAGTATACTCTATATACGTGGTATTTCAGATAATGAAACGTTGTGATGGTACATCAGTATACTCTATATACGTGGCATTTCAGATAATGAAACGCTGTTATGGTAGATCAGTATACTCTATATACGTGGTATTTCAGATAATGAAACGCTGTGATGGTAGATCAGTCTACTCTATATACGTGGTATTTCAGATAATGAAACGCTGTGATGGTAGATCAGTCTACTCTATATACGTGATATTTCAGATAATGAAACGCTGTGATGGTAGATCAGTATACTCTATATACGTGGTATTTCAGATAATGAAACGCTGTTAAGGTAGATCAGTCTACTCTATATACGTGGTATTTCAGATAATGAAACGCTGTGATGGTAGATCAGTCTACTCTATATACGTGGATTTTCCAGATAATGAAACGCTGTGATGGTAGATCAGTCTACTCTATATACGTGGTTTTCCAGATAATGAAACGCTGTGATGGTAGATCAGTCTACTCTATATACGTGGTTTTCCAGATAATGATTCGCTGTGATGGTAGATCAGTCTACTCTATATACGTGGTATTTCAGATAATGAAACGCTGTTATGGTAGATCAGTCTACTCTATATACGTGGTATTTCAGATAATGAAACGCTGTGATGGTAGATCAGTCTACTCTATATACGTGGTATTTCAGATAATGAAACGCTGTGATGGTAGATCAGTCTACTCTATATACGTGGTGTTTCAGATAATGAAACGCTGTTAAGGTAGATCAGTCTACTCTATATACGTGGTATTTCAGATAATGAAACGCTGTGATGGTAGATCACTCTACTCTATATACGTGGTATTTCAGATAATGAAACGCTGTTAAGGTAGATCAGTCTACTCTATATACGTGGTATTTCAGATAATGAAACGCTGTGATGGTAGATCAGTCTACTCTATATACGTGGATTTTCCAGATAATGAAACGCTGTGATGGTAGATCAGTCTACTCTATATACGTGGTATTTCAGATAATGAAACGCTGTGATGGTAGATCAGTCTACTCTATATACGTGGATTTTCCAGATAATGAAACGCTGTGATGGTAGATCAGTCTATTCTTTATACATGGTTTTCCAGATAATGAAGCGCTGTGATGGTAGATCAGTCTACTCTATATACGTGGTATTTCAGATAATGAAACGCTGTGATGGTAGATCAGTCTACTCTATATACGTGGTATTTCAGATAATGAAACGCTGTTAAGGTAGATCAGTCTACTCTATATACGTGGTATTTCAGATAATGAAACGCTGTGATGGTAGATCAGTCTACTCTATATACGTGGTATTTCAGATAATGAAACGCTGTTAAGGTAGATCAGTCTACTCTATATACGTGGTATTTCAGATAATGAAACGCTGTGATGGTAGATCAGTCTACTCTATATACGTGGATTTTCCAGATAATGAAACGCTGTGATGTTAGATCAGTCTACTCTATATACGTGTTTCTCCAGATAATGAAACGCTGTGATGGTACATCAGTCTATTCTTTATACATGGTTTTCCAGATAATGAAGCGCTGTGATGGTAGATCAGTCTACTCTATATACGTGGTATTCCAGATAATGGAACGCTGTGATGGTAGATCAGTCTATTCTTTATACATGGTTTTCCAGATAATGATTCGCTGTGATGGTAGATCAGTCTACTCTATATACGTGGTTTTCCAGATAATGATTCGCTGTGATGGTAGATCAGTCTACTCTATATACGTGGTTTTCCAGATAATAATTCGCTGTGATGGTAGATCAGTCTACTCTATATACGTGGTTTTCCAGATAATGAAACGCTGTGATAGTAGATCAGTCTACTCTATATTCGTGGTTTTCCAGATAATGAAACGCTGTGATGGTAGATCAGTCTACTCTATATACGTGGTTTTCCAGATAATGAAACGCTGTGATGGTAGATCAGTCTACTCTATATTCGTGGTTTTCCAGATAATGAAACGCTGTGATGGTAGATCAGTCTACTCTATATTCGTGGTTTTCCAGATAATGAAACGCTGTGATGGTAGATCAGTCTACTCTATATTCGTGGTTTTCCAGATAATGAAACGCTGTGATGGTAGATCAGTCTACTCTATATACGTGGTTTTCCAGATAATGATTCGCTGTGATGGTAGATCAGTCTACTCTATATTCGTGGTTTTCCAGATAATGAAACGCTGTGATGGTAGATCAGTCTACTCTATATTCGTGGTTTTCCAGATAATGAAACGCTGTGATGGTAGATCAGTCTACTCTATATACGTGGTTTTCCAGATAATGAAACGCTGTGATGGTAGATCAGTCTACTCTATATACGTGGTTTACTAGATAATGATTCGCTGTGATGGTAGATCAGTCTACTCTATATACGTGGTTTTCCAGATAATGAAACGCTGTGATGGTAGCTCAGTCTACTCTATATTCGTGGTTTTCCAGATAATGAAACGCTGTGATGGTAGATCAGTCTACTCTATATACGTGGTTTTCCAGATAATGAAACGCTGTGATGGTAGATCAGTCTACTCTATATACGTGGTTTACTAGATAATGATTGCTTTACTAAATAATAAACTGTTTTGTCTCAGGTCTCGAAAGACTTTCCTTTCAGTTCCTTGTTAGAACTGGTCAACGTATTTTATCTTTGAAAGTCAAGTTTGAATAATGGAGCCGTAATGAGCTACACTGTACTTAACATTACAAGTTATGCAGAACTAGTTACTAGCGATAAATGACTCAGTCGATCACCTTTATAGGTAAGGTTTCTCGTTACCTTGTCAACCACCTCTTCCCACTTTTTTCGTTTTTATAGTAACAAACAATCACCGTCCATAAAAGTTTTTTTTTTTTATTAGGCGGATACTGTCACGAACGTTCCATGACCTTTAGACAGTTAACAAGTGCAACATAAATACTTGAATATATTTCTTTACGTTTTTGCCGAAGAGACAAAGAAGCGGCCTTAGGTATTTTTCTTGACGTTCATTAGACTAGAGCTCTCATGATGAACAAAGATATTTGTTGAACTGTTATCTTAATACAATTGATTTTTATTTATATTACTGGACATCATTAAAGTAAAAACCTGAAACATTTTTACACTTAATAGAATTTACTTAAACTTAACGATCTATTTTTCTCGTCTTAGTTCTCCACAAAATATAATTGTAGTTTTTCTCCAATTTCACTATCTATTTCTTCTTATTGGTTCTCTACAAAATACGATTATAGTTTTTCTTCAACGATCCGCTCATTTCTTGTGGTAATTTGCGTGATGTAATCGCAGAAGATTCGATGTTTTATTTTTTCTTTCAATGAATGAATAAAGTGTTTGAAGTTCACAAATAACCTTCATTTTGAAGTTTTATATAATCTAACTTCATAAAAGCACAAATACAAATATTTTAGGAAGAACAGATGAACAGCATCGACGTAAGGAAAGCAACGCCACCTCGAGAACAGACCTAAGAACCTCGTTTCTGGCGCTCTTTGAGTGAAAATTAAGGGTCAGTTAACAACAACCCTCATCATGGCCTTGAACTTCTTTTCGAGTTTAACAACCTCGCCAGAACGCGGAAGATTACAAGCTCTTGTTTTCCGTGAGAATTTTGAGGCACGTGTCGGCGTGACCTGATTACATCTTGGTCAAGGCTAGTACAAATTGTTGTTTATTTCCGGGCGGTAATGAGGTGGAGTCACCTGGAAACGTAAGGGAGTTTTGAAACCGCCTAATATCACAGCAGACCAATCACGAGATGGGTTACGTTAGCTCTTGGGGCACTTATATAACAACCAAATGGCAGTTCGAAATCACGTGATTGAGGTGACCACCTTGGCGACAACTACACTATTTATTTTAACCAACACCTGTACAAATACAGAAAAGCGTCTTGGAGCACCAGAAGATATACATTAGACAGGTAAGAACCCCTGTTTCATAACAAGTAAAATACAAGGAAAAGCAGTAAGCTGTTTATAATTTACAGTTGTTTTAAATGAAAGAGAATCGTCAGAACGAAAGTACAAACATAAAAATAATAAGCTAAGAAAAACGATTTTCGGATCCTGCCAATTCTGTCATCAGTGATTCAGTAGCTTGATGCCAAGTATAGTGCTGGTGTTTTAATCCGTTATATAAAGCATACTGTAGTTTACTTCATATCCGTCATATCAGGCGTACTGTAGGTTAGCTTATATGCTCCCAGTGGCGTATCTTCGAACGTACAATGCTAGAAACCAGGTTTCTCTACCCGTGGTGGGCAGAGCACATTCAGCCCGTTGTGTAGCTTTGTGCCTAATTACAAACACACACATGCAGTTTAGCTTATATTCGCCATGTAAAGCATACTGTAATTTAGTATATATACGAATTTAAAACATACTCTTGTTTTGTGTACATATATCCGTCGTGTCAGCCATGATGTAGTTTCGCATCAAACTAAGCATACTGAAGTTCAACTAGTATCCATTTCACCACGTATCAGAAAGTTTCAATGGTTTTTGTATTAATATGCCAAACATTTTTTTTTCCGATATATTAGTTATTGTTGTTTTCTTTCATAATAATACAGACTACTGCGACAATTTTCAACCACAGTAGTTTAATAATAATCCTTAGGATATGCGTTCAGCACAGCTTGTTTTACTAGCTCTTATTAGAATAAAAATTACTGCTAGATATTTGTGGTGACTTTGTACGTTTGACGTTTCTTATTACAGAAAACAACATGCTGAGAGTAGTGTTCATCTTTGGGCTGCTAGGCCTAGCTCTTGCGGCTTCCAGCGTCACTACTAAACAGGAAGATGATAAAAAGCCGCGTGTTAGTAGTAGTAATCAGTCCGTATATTTTCCATCTGCATCCAGTGGATCTTCTTCAACCGCAAAAGATTCTAAGGAAAACCACCAAGCGCCCTCTGTTAACCAAGGAGGTCACTACTATTACTACTACCCCGTGCAGAAAAAACAGCAGTTAACAGACAACAGTTTTTCTGTACCTGAACTTAAACCAACGTATGTCTCTTCTAGCTCTGGCTCCAGTTTCAAACCAGCCGAAACTAGCCTCGAAAAGAGCTCAGCCCAGGGCTCTTCAGGACCAGAAATCTACCAAGCTGCTGTGAACAATCACGATGTGAGTCCTACAGTCTATGCTGGTCAGTTTGCAGGGCCGAGTGCTGGGCAACTAGGATCCTCAGGTCACGGCAGCGGTATTAATCAGCTAGTGGCAGGGGTTTTCCCAGCTAACGCAGGAAACTACGCAGGCTACTTGCCCTCTGTCAACAGTCTTAATTATCAGTATCCTAGTGGATCTGCCAGCTATGGGCTTGGCCAGGGAAGTAATGGTTACGGATTTGGGTCATTACTGATGCAGGTCTTGGGTCTTCTTGGGCTAGGCCTTCTTATACCCACTGTGACCAGCCTAACGGGAACCAGCGCCGCTACATCCAGGAAGCAGGAAGAGTTAAACGTCTTCAGTGGTTTCAGGAAAAAACTTGAGAAGTACTACGCCATCTATCGGGCAGCTGTGGAAGATGAAGACTGTATGAATAGAATAATCTGTGAACTTGGGAGCACTATGAGTGACGTCAAAGGGAAAGCAGGTGTCATAAAGTAAGTATTCAGTTCAACAGTTTTACTGGCTTGAAGGAATAAAAGCATCAGTTATTGTTCTTCTAAATCATTTTAGGCCCACGAAGCTTCAAAAACTACACTTATTAAAATGTTCCTGACCCATAACTCTAATACCGTTTTTCCTTTTTTTTTTTTTTCAGTGTTCTCGACAAGTTCGTACCCTATTGGATGGAGTCTAAAATGGGTGTGTTCAAGGTAGCAGCACTTTCCAGTGAAGTACGCAAGTGCTCCAAGTATCGGTGTAGATTGTAGATGGCGTCATGTGTTGAGTTTGAGTAGCGAAAAACCACCTGGAGAATCAGTTTGTCACGTGCGTTCAAAACGTAATTGACAAACGCAACTAGTTACATAAACTCTACCTCGCCTTGACGTTTTCAAAAACCTGTTTCGCATTAACCTGGTTACCGAGGAAGTTCCTGTTCCCTGGACTAGAGAAGGTTTCGTTACCATTATAACGATAGTTAATTGTATCTGTAGTTATTGAAACTGTTTAGATTTTATCCATGTTTAAATATGGAGCTAACGATGCACATGTTGAAGTAACGACTAGATGAAAATATGTTGTTTTGTTCTCAAGTCTTCTCTTTTAAGTTGGAACACAGTCTCGTGATTTAACGTAGTTCGCTAGAGTTCATGTTTACAGCTAGCGTAAGCCTGTTTCAAGACAATAAGCCTCGTGCGGTCAGGTTGAGCTAGTGACAATAAAATCACGTAGGATCAAAAACGTTTGATAAATCACAATAAAAAAGAAGACAATAACACCTTAGCCTTTTCTTCCAGTTGGACCAGTCTCCATACGGAATAAAATCCTAGCAATTTTTCTTGATTAATCTGGACTCTCTAAGAGTAAATCTCTAGCAGGGGCGTATATTCCCTAAAAGCAACAGGGCACGTTCTTACATGAAATTTGTTGGCCGTTTTCACACGTAATTAACTTGTGTGTCGAAGTATTTCACTTCATATTTCTAATGCTTTCAAAATTAAACTTCCACGTACCTATATAAATAAAATCAGCTCAGGAGAGATGAACGTAATCGTTTGTTTTTGACATTCTGAGATTGCTATAATACCTGACACATCTAATAGCTGGCTATCTCAAAACATGCAGTCATTGGTACTTCATCAATGTTTTCACATGTTAATTAACGGCCATATTCATCGTGGGACTGTACCTACACAGTTTGTTTGAAATATTTGTCCCTGTCTACTGCTTTAGCCAGATAAACCTGGATTTTTCAGGGGTAAAACCAAGATATCCTTAGTTTGGTGCAACTTACAAAAAAATTAAAATAAAAGTAATTAAAATAAAATGAATCATTTATCGTTTCTGCGAGGTTACATAAACACGGGCCTAACAGGTAATAGCGTAAAGTTGATAAAATAAAGCATTTTTACTTTTACATGAACAGAACGTTTTTTTATCTACAAAATTCATACTTTAACATTGACAGAATAACGAAGTGCTTAAAGTCCTATAAAAATGTTTATCATAATGCTTAATATTCAATCAGTGAAAAAATCTTTACAAAAAAATCAGAACCACCATTAGGCCTAAAAACAAACTTGTCAGGGTTGAAGTATCTTTGTCTTTGTATATAGCTGTAGTTAAGTGTTGTCAAACTTTTAACATATCAGTGTCGAAACTTGCTTTTTATTTATTTAATTCATAATTTGCATACGTGGAATATTGTAACTATGTTTTGTACTTTTTTGTTGAATTTGACTCTGAAATGGAAAAGTTTTTAAATGTGATGATCTAATATTTAATATAGCTGTAGTTGGATAAATATTGTAGAAACTTTCAGTAAAGGTTAATAAAGTTACAACACCAACATTTCAATATATAAAAGAATATGTTTCTAAGAGAGACATATTATTTTTGCATTACTTTTTCAATTTGAATATTTTATCAAAATTTGCAGAATTCTTTTCACGAGGTTCCACTGATTATTTCTAACTTTTTGAAGTTTGAAGGTCATGAGTTATAAGGTGGGTGTTATTCCTTCAAACTAATATAACGAGTGGTAAACTGTTTGTTTGTTTGAACTTCGCACAAAGCTACTCGAGGGCTATCTGTGCTAGCCGTCCCTAATTTAGCAGTGTAAGACTAGAGGGAAGGCAGCTAGTCATCACCACCCACCGCCAACTATTGGGCTACTCTTTTACCAACGAATAGTGGGATTGACCGTCACATTATAACGCCCCCACGGCTGAAAGGGCGAGCATGTTTGGCGCGACGGGGATGCGACCCTCAGATTACGAGTCGCACGCCTTAACACGCTTGGCTATGTCGGACCCCTTTTGAAAGAAAGAAAGAAATCAATTTTATTTTAGCGATTCACTTAACATGACTTGAAGTTTGTTTTCTTTTCAAAAATAAATGACGACATATTTAAGATCTTTAGTGTAAACTTGCACAGATAAGCAAACAAACAGAAAATTTTAATCCAAAACATATTCATTTTTATGCAGAAAGTAGCGGAAGACTACAGCATTTGCTCGAGGGTAGTGCTGCCATCTATTACATTTTATAGACATTATCGATTGTTCTCTCCTGCAGCTTGTTTGGCTATTTTACTTCCTGCAAGCGACGTTTCTGAACAGGTATTTTAAAGTTCATGATTTATGTGAAAAATATTATACAACACAAATGTCTATCACTTATTTTCCGGCGTTTGTAAGATATTCAGAAGTTTATACAAGAAGAAAATGGGCAAGCGAACGTAGTCACTCTCAAATTTACATTAAATTTTGTTAATTATAACTACCAGACGTATATACAAGAAATAACTCTTAGCACTTGGAAGCCTGTCTTTTACTTGTTTAGTAAAATACTAAGAAGGGCTTCTAACTGAAGCCGATGTTTTATTTTTTGTCATCAGAAGGAAGTTAAATATTTGATTTAAGTAAATGTGAAACAATGAATGAAACAGATAAAAGATAGGTACCTTTCTTATGAAAACGGTTAAACGCTTGGTTTACATGAATAGGAAACAATAAATAGAACAAATTAAAGGTGTGTTTCTTATAGAAAGGGTTAAACGTTTGATTTACATGCTTGTGAAACAATAAATAAAATGAACAAAAGTTAGGTTATTTCTTATTAAAAGGGTTAAACGTTTGGTTTTCACGAATATGATACAATAAATTAAACAAAATCAACCATCACCATTGTTATACGACTCCCCAGCACTATTAAGCCTAACCACTAATTAGCATTGTAAATACGTAAACTTCCCGATGAACCATTGGTAGACCAGATCAGAGAATAGGCACCAGCACCTTACCATTCACGCTGAGGAAACTGACTGTCACTCTTATAACGCACCCACAAGTTAAAATGAGGTGCAGCACAGATTTCGACCAACTCGACTCATGTTTCCTAGGAAAACGTGAATATAAACTTTTCAGTGATGTCGAGAAACCCACTTGTTGAGAAATTTATATGCAAAAACGGCTCGTTTGGGTTGAGAAAATATTTTACATAGAAGAGCGAACAACGTTTCGATCTTCTTTGGTCATCGTCAGGTTCACGACCGAAGAAGGTCGAAACGTTGTTCGCTCTTCTATGTAAAATATTTTCTCAACCCAAACGAGCCGTTTTTGCATATAAATATAAACTTTTGATCGCTGAACGATCGTGAACACAAAACTCAAGTGAAATGTTATCACTGTTACGTGACATTTCTGTTCCTATTCATATAGTAGGATATACTTGATATGCATTCTAAAAATGGAACGAAATATATAATAGTTTTGTTCTTTGGAGAGAAACTACTATTCTGACAATGAAAGAAATTATGGTTTATCTTGAAACAAGACACTTGATATCTCTTCCATTAGTGAACTCACATTACAGAGTTTAAAAATAGTCATAGCCAGAATAAAGCTACACAATAGGATAGTTGTGCTTTGCCCATCACGAGTATCGAAGAACGGTTGCTAGCGTTGTGAAGCCGCAGACTTACTTACTGCTGTTTTACTCTGGGTCTCCAGGTTTCCACAAGTAGGACTGGATACGTTTTATTCTGTACAGTATTCTCTCCTACGTTTCTTTTGTAATCCGTATTTCTATTTACAATATCTCAACCCATATAAACTGAATTCCAACGTATTGTCGTAAACATTCTTTCAAATTTTCAAAACATTTTCACATATTTTGTTTTTCCGTTCACGTGCAATCAGATACGTGTTACTACACTATCAATTATACCACTATATTAATAATATCTGTATATATATATATATATTACAATATAGATCAATTATACCATTGTATAACTAATTAATATGTTTCTACTCTATACCACTGTATAATTGATATATATGTTTATGATATATCAGCTATATCACTGTATATTTGATATGTATGTTTCTACACTGTCAGTTATACCAATGTATTACTAATTTTGATACTTCTATATTATTAACTGTACCATTTTGTACCTCATATAGATTTCTGTGCTATACCACTGTATAATTGATATATAATTACTATTAAATACACTACTAATGTAGATATTTCTACACTATCAATTATACCACTGTATAATGAATATATATGGTTCTATACTATATTACTTTATCTCTGATATAGATGTTTCTACACTATCAGTTATACCACTATGTAACTGGTATATACAGTCATGTGAAAAAAGTTAGGACACCCTATGAAAGCCTGTGTATTTTTGTAACATTTTTGGATATATAGATATTTAATCTCAATTTCAACAACACTGATATATTATAGGAATATAACTAAACAATTAAAACTGAAGAAAAGACTTTTCAAGATCTTCTGTAAATGTAATTCTACAAAAATGCATATTCTAACTGAAGAAAAAGTTAGGACACCCTACCCCCTAATAGCTAGTGTTACCCCCTGTGGCTGAAGTAACTGCAGTGAGACGCTTCTTGTAGCCATCTACCAGTCTCTGACATCGGTCTGAAGAAAGTTTTCCCCACTCCTCAATGCAGAATTCTGTCAGCTGTGAGATGTTTGAGGTGTTTCTTGCATGTACAGCCTGTTTCAAGTCACCCCACAGCATCTCAATGGGATTAAGATCTGGGCTTTGACTCAGCCATTCCAGGACTCTCCATTTCTTAGTTTTCAGCCAGTCCTTGGTGGATTTACTGGTATGTTTTGGGTCATTGTCGTGTTGCAGGGTCCAGTTCCGCTTCAGCTTTAATTTTCCTACAGATGGACTCACATGTTCCTCAAGCACCCTCTGATACACAGTAGAATTTATGGTGGATTCTATGATTGTGAGCTGTCCAGGTCCTGCTGCAGCAAAGCAGCCCCAAACCATGACACTTCCACCTCCATGCTTCAGAGTTGGTATGGGGTTCTTTTCCTGGAATGCTGTATTTCGTTTATGCCAAACATGTCCTCTGTTCTGGTGTACAAATAACTCAATTTTGGACTCATCTGTCCAAAGAACATTATCCCAGAAGTCCTGGTCTTTGTCTACATTCTCTCTGACAAACTTCAGTCTGGCCTTGATGTTTCTCTTAGAGAGCAAAGGTTTCCTCCTTGCACACCTCCCATGCAAGTTAAACTTGTGCAGTCTCTTTCTGATTGTAGAGGCATGCACTTTTACATCAACAGTAGCCAGAGCCTGCTGTAGGTCCCGTGATGACATGTTAGGGTGTTTGGAGACCTCGTTTAGCATCTTGCGGTCTGCTCTCGGGGTGAACTTGCTTGGACGACCAGACCTGGTATGTTGGCAGTTGTTTTGAAAGCCCTCCACTTGTTGACTATTTTCCAGACAGTGGAATGGATGATTTCAAAATCTTTTGGGATCTTTTTTAAATCCGTTACCAGACTCATAAGCTGCTACAATTTTCTTTCTGAAGGCCTCAGACAGCTCTTTTGCTCTCACCATGGTGCTCACTCTCACTTCAACAGTCAGGAGCACACCAAACTAAATGTCTGAGGTTTAAATAGGGCAAGCCTCATTCAAAATGTTGAGTAACAATTTTCTAATCATGTGCACCTGGTGTGATACACCTGAGTTGAGCCATTTTAAGTGGGAATAAATGTGGGGGTGTTCTAACTTTTTCCTCAGTTAGAATATGCATTTTTGTAGAATTACATTTACAGAAGATCTTGAAAAGTCTTTTCTTCAGTTTTAATTGTTTTGTTATATTCCTATAATCTCTCAGTATTGTTACAATTGAGATTAAATATCTATATATCCAAAACTGTTACAAAAATATACAGGCTTTCATAGGGTGTCCTAACTTTTTCACATGACTGAATGTGTTTAGTACCTTTTATTGTTTTGTTGTTTCATCTATGTTTCACTGCTATCAGACAGGATTGTTTCACTTCTTTCCCTTATTTCGTTAGTCTGATAACTTCCATCTTGTTTTCTATTCCTTCTCCTACTGTTTATTGAGTTTAGCTCTGTTATTTTTTTATATTAATTTGAGTACTTTTTCGTATTTTGTTTTGTCCATATCACCTTTTCATCCTTTCAGTTCCTTTCTTCGTTTTTTTCAATAACTAGTTTAACCCTTCCTTCTTGCCTGTATTCAGTTAGTTGGTTACAGTATACTTGATGTTTTGTAATATTTTGTTGTTGGTTTTTTTTAAATTAGCTCGAACAAAGCTTCCAGCTTTTTGGACTAGAGACGTTATATAGAGAACTAGAATCACGAATGACAAATCATTTTCTTGGGAACTATAGAATTTGATCAAAACGACTAAACAAGAACTAATGATCTTCGTTCCACTTCACTTACTGTAAAATAATTGTTTAAATGTAATATACTCATTTCAAAAATTATTTTCTTGGCTTCTTCATTTCGATAGCAAATCGTTCTAACCAACCGAGTTTATTGTGTTTCTACGACTTATCCACCAATGGAGTGATGAGACAGTTCTAAACAAATCTCCACTTGTTGACACTAGTTTTCTCTTACACAAAAGACTTATTGATCGAGAAAGTATGTGTGTCTACGGCGTTCCTGGTCTATAAGATGTAATGATGCTGAAAGGGAAACACTGATTCGAGGAGTTTTTCCATTCAATTTGAATATCCTGTTGATACCAGACCACAGAACAGAGCTTTCTCATACAAAGAACCGATCGTCCCTGGCTTGAAATCTATAATTTGTGTACTTATTAAAAATGTACGTTCAATAAACAAAAAGATGATACGTAATCGCCCACTGACTATATTATATTATACTAAAACGTACCCTATCAGGAGATGTGTGTAAAGATGTGGTGGCTACGCAATAATACGGATAAATTATGTATTATTTAAAAACAAATTAAACAATAAAAAGAAACAAATAAATCTGAAGTAAGTTATGATGTCGATAGGATAAAGTGTACCTTAGAAAGAAAAAAGAGAGATTTGTTTGTTTCGAATTTCGCGCAAAGGTACCCGAGGGCCATCTACACCAGCCGTTCCTAATTTAGTAGTGTAAGACTAGAGGGAAAACAGCTAATCATCATCACCCACCGCCAGCTCTTGGACTACTCTTTTATCAATGAATAGTGGGATTTACATTTACTTTATAACGCCCCCACAGCTGAAAGGGTGAGCATGTTTGGCGCGACGGGGATTCGAACCCGCGACCTTCAAAGTACGAGTCGAACGCCTGAATCCACCTTGCTATGCCGGGCCACATAAAGAGAGGTATTTTAAGATGTAGGACGCACACAGCTCTGAGTGATAGGTTTATTATTTTACGTAGATACATCAACGTCCCGGAAATGTTGGGAAGTACTTAAGACTAAACGATAAGTGCATTTTAACAAGTTTGAATTTCATGGTTCTATAACACCGCTCTGGTTGAACGCGAAAACTCAATTTCGTCAAAAACAAACGGAGTAAATTGCGTTAATTTTAATTAATTCTTCAGACTTCCCAAGCTAAAATTGTACTTTTTGTTAATTCTGAAAATCTCTAGTCCTAGTATATGTTCTTCGCAGGACAAAAATCCTGGGTTCAATTCCTCTATGGTAGTGCTTTTTTTTGCGTAGCTTCTACCTAAAACACACAAATCAGTCAGGTCTTCCGACGACTAAGTGCGAAGACTTATAACGCTGCAAAAACATGTTTATATGCCTGAGGTGGGCAGGTCACAGATAGCCCGTTGTGTAGTTTTGTGTTCAGAAACAAATAGAAAATACCTAATACAGTTCTAAATACAATTAGAAATGATTGTGTTTTATAGTTAGGCTAACGATAACTAGAGCAAAGCTTTTTTGTTTTTTAATTCTACATTTCAAAGTAAGCAATAAACGTTTCTGTTAAAGAAAAAGAAAAATATAGTTTGTAATAAACCCTTCAACGTTACTGCACCAGTAACAAAAGTCGAACAATCGATAAATGTAACAAAACCGAAAAACGACGCGTTCTCAGTGGAGATGAATATCTACAGTACGGTTGTTGCTCTGTTGAATGACAGTTTGTGTTAGGAAATGAAACAGATATTTGTAAGAGAGATGCTGGCCCGGCATGGCCAGGTGGATAAGAACTCGACTCGTAATCCGAGGGTCGCGGGTTCAAATCCCTGTTCCATCAAATATGCTTGCCCTTTCAGCCGTGGGGGCGTTATAATGCGACGGTCAATCCCACTATTTGTTTTTAAAAGAGTAGCTCAAAGGTTGGCGGTGAGTAGTGATGACTAGATTCTTTCCTTCTAGTCCTACATTGCTAAATTAGGGACGACTAGTGCAGATAACCCTCGTGTAGCCTTGTGCGAAATTCAAAAACAAACAAAAGATATGTTTCTAAACACAATGATGACATTAACATTAGTGAGAGAAATGTTTTTAAACAATGCTTTCGTGTTTGAAGGAAGGCAGCTAGTCATCACCACCCACCGCCAACTCTTGAGCTACTCTTTTACTAACGAATAGCGGGATTGGCTGTAATATTATAACACCCCCACTGAAGGTACGAGCATGTTTAGTGCGACGGAGATTTGAACCCGTGACCATCATATTGCGAGTCGAGCGCCCTAACCACCTAGCCATGTCGGGAGAGGCTTCTGAACACAGTAACTAGGATATCAATTAATAAAAGAAGTGTTTCTGAACATAATCATTTTAATATTATTGGGTTGGTTGGCTTTTTTGGAGCAAAGCAATTGGGCTATATGTTCCAAATAATCGGTAAAAACGTCAAAGGAAAAGTCCATCAAATGTAAAAATAGAGTTAAAAACAATACAACGTACAAAAGTCAACAAAAATCTTGAGCATAGATCATCGATCTGCTAACCAAGAAGTGGAAGAGAGCGCACAGAGGATGTTCAGTGCCCTCATACACTTGACATTAGCTGCTTAATGTATGGAATGAAAGTAAGCTTATGTTCAAAGATAAGCTACAATAACTTTGCCTCATGGACCACAGGAAGAACAATATCACCAAGACAAGGCTCGGGATACAGATCTTGTTGGTGGCAAAAATGCATGCAAACAGTTTTGTAGAAAGAAAAAGTAAAACTGTTTGCTGTGGTTCACTTCAACAAACGACTGAGGGCAGTTGAAGCTGCCATTCCATAAACCTCATGTTTAACGACTGACATCAAATGTGGAAGTCATCAACATAAAGCCCATTTGCAACAGTAGGAAGAAGTTGTGTAGTGATAGCATTAATCCTGAGCTTACATTGGCGCGGAATCGCTTGTGCAATAAAACGTTTAGAATAAAAATGGGCTATGCAACCCATATGAGTGGAGGTCCTACAAAGTGCTGTACCTCTATGTAGTCTTGTAAGCCTTCTCAAGGTCAAATAACACGGAAGAAAAGATGTTCTGTTTTGAGGAAGGCTTTCCTCATCGAAGTTTCAAGTCTAATCAGGTGGTCCGTGGTGAAGCACTGTTGACGGAACCCACGCTGGGTGGGCGAGAGGAAGTTGTTTGATTCGAGGAATCAAACAAGACAAGCATTAATCATCCTCTCTAAGACCTCACAGGGACAGCTAGTCAAAGCAATAGGATGATAATTAGGAGTCTTTGGATCCCTTCCAGGCTTAGGGAAAGGAAGGACACTAAGCATTAGGAAGAGCACTCCCCTGTCAGATCTGGTCAAAAACAGCCAGAGAAATAGTAAGAGAGGTGGCGCACTAACTCATAGTGAACAACATGAAATCAGACCAATGTACTGCCAGACCGAAGAATAAGAAGTTTGAGTTCCACCATTGTAAAGGGACGAAAAAAAGAGGCGATTACTCTTCCCGAGACTTGATGGTCAAGAAAGCAGGAGAAGAGACAGAAGTGATGGAGAGATAAGCAAAGTTCTCTCTGAGGGTTTTGGTTATGTCTTGTACATCAGGAACTTTCTGGCCATTAGAGAGCAGGATGGAAAGGAGGTGGAAAGCTTACCTCCTATTGACTTTCCGAATCTTTTCCTATAAGATTTCGAACTACCAGTAGAAAAGATGGTAGCTGTAAACCTAACAACAAGATTCATTTTGACTCTGATGTCTGACCTGGCGAGCATGGGCATGGATCTGCTGAAAAACAATGCAGTTTGAAAGAAAGGGATGCATCCAAAAGACATTCTAGGCCTGTTCATGAACCTTCTGTGCCTGTTGGCAAGTTGAAGACCACCATAGATGAGGATACTGTGGGAAACTTGTCGAAGTTCTGAGATATAGAACGAAAAACTGCTTGAACAATGCAATAAGTCATTAATAGATGGCAGACTAATGACAGTAGAATCAAGTTCCGAGAAAGATGTGAAGGAGAGCCGGTCAGTCTGGTCCAAATTCCGCTGTGGCACTCAGGTCGGGTGGTATCGACCTTGACCAAACTCTCTCAAAACAATAGGAAAACGATCACTACTCTGTGGGCCACTATCATCCCTCCAAGAAAAGTGAGAGAAAAGCGAATGGGGCAGATAGCTAAATCAGTATCGCCACCACCCCAGAGAGGAGTTTGTCTATTAAAGTCTTCCAGGAGTGAAAAGGGAGACGACAACTTTCCCAATACAACACCAAGGTCCAACTGATCATACGTCTCTCTATAAGACAGGTAGAGAGAACAAACAGCGATGGTATGACGTAAGGAAACATGAATGATTATAGAATGTTTCCTTTAAGAAAAGATGCACGAGATGATAGGAACTAATCAAAACCTTAATGTAATCCAGATACGTACGGAAACCTTAATGTAATCCAGATACGTACGGAAACCTTGACAGTTCCACTATATCAAAGTGGCCATTCTAACCTAGGTGGAGGAGAACTAGGCAAAGAATCCTTCTGTTTACGACCATGCCTTTTTTTTTTCTTTATTAGAAAAAGTATATCGATCTCCATGTATCCTGTCCTGAGTTGAGTGGGCAGGTCTCTCTCTGTAAATGTATATTCCAGGGACTAAGGGCGTGAATGACTAATCGTTCTGCATCCTTGGGCTGAAGGAAGTAGTGCGGGCAGCCAGTGAAAAGAATGGTCGGGGCAGAAACAGGAGCAGATGTTGAATTCTGAACTTGATTATCCATTGAGGTTAAAAGAGTCTTCAGAAGATGTGGAAAGGACCATGACAAAGGAACTAAAAGCGCTCTATGCACACCTACTGTAGTGTCTACTACGTAGTGCAGCAGCATATGTTTGTGATGGAGTCAGGGACAACAGCTTTCGAGACTCCAAATAAAAATGTTATTAACCATTTTTAAACACAATACTTCTTTCTTCTCTTCCCACCTAGGACAAGATCAATAGTCCGAGGGGTGGGAACTGCTACAGTTAACATAATGAGGATCCAAGTGGTATATGTCTGAGGATCCAGGTGGTAAATGTCTGAGGATCCAGGTGGTACATGTCTGAGGATCCACTTGGTGCATGTCTGAGAATCCAAGTGGTACATGTCTGAGGATCCACTTGGTACATGTCTGAGGATCCAGGTGGTACATGTCTGAGGATCCAAGTGGTACATGTCGGCGACGTGGTCTTTGCTACCATAACGATCACATGTCACAGAACCACAAAAAAGACAAGATCCATGATACTGAATATATCTGAGAGAGTTGGGAATACATGTCCGTACCTTACAGTACAGATAACTTACCTTGACAGTAGCACGTGAACGTCGTGACGTAAATGTCAAAATAAGAACACTGATAATCAGCATAATTATTTTTTCACGAGTGTAGATACATAGCACTGTAGAATCTTTTTGATTGGAGAAACTAGAGAGGATCTCCGAGTTGGAGGTGTTCTTCAAACCCCTCTGAACAATAAATCATGAAAACTTTAGGGTTGCATGAGGAGTAACCTCAGTGGGTATATCTCGAACGGTCTTCGAATTCAAGAGGGGTTTGCTAAGTTTTAGGGTAGATGTTTCCACAAAGATATCCTTAGAACAATGTTTCCAGAATGACTATGAAGAGCCTTCTGAGTAAAACAGGGAGACATTTGCCCTAGAAGATTGTCTGACAAATAATGCAGGATGAACAAATAAAGTAAAGGTGTCGAATGAGGTGAAAACTGCTGTTCAAGGTCTTCAAGACAGGGTCGTTCACCAATTAGCTGTTGTTGATTTTTTGTATAAATTTATTTTCAGAGATTCGGGAGGTCCATAATGAAAGAAGAAAATTTCAGTGCGCACTGACCTCACACACCATTAAGTCCTTCCAGAGGACTCACTGCCATGCCAAAAGGACACTGTAGTAACACCAGGGCTTCGTGAGCACTATATCCATATATCAATATCACACACAATGTCCACAACACCCATTGAGAACGTCAGACACTGGTACTCAAGTAATCCTAGTTAAATAAAACTAGTCCATTGGCCCTTAGGGGTAGGGGTCCATCGCATGGTGAGTTGCGGTGTCCCAGATGTTACTTAATCACTAGGATCCTCTCTTCCCCTTCACGAGTCGCCACACATGGCAAACACGTGGGTGGATGTTCAGATCCCAAAAGAAGTAAACAGAAAATACAGAACCATCCCTGGGAAGTCCTCTCCCCATGTACAGGAATCCACCTCGAGGAGATGATAATGATAAGAGAACTGTTCCTGGGCGCAGTAAACAAGATATCAGTAAGAGAGATGTTTCTCATCACAGTAACTGTACTATTAGGGGTAAAAATGTTCCTGAGCACAGTAGCTAGGATATTAGCAAGAGACACGTTTGTGAACATTATAACTACGATATTAGTAAGAGAGATGTTCCTGAACACTATAACTACGATATTAGTAAGAGAGATGTTCTTGAACACAATAATTACGATATTAGTTAGAGAGATGTTCTTGAACACAATAATTATGATATTAGTAAGAGAAATGTTCTTGAACACAATAATTACAATATTAGTAAGAGAAATGTTCTTGAACACAATAATTACGATATTAGTTAGAGAAATGTTCTTGAACACAATAATTACGATATTAGTTAGAGAAATGTTCTTGAACACTATAACTACGATATTAGTAAGAGAGATGTTCTTGAACACAATAATTACGATATTAGTTAGAGAGATGTTCTTGAACACAATAATTATGATATTAGTAAGAGAAATGTTCTTGAACACAATAATTACAATATTAGTAAGAGAAATGTTCTTGAACACAATAATTACGATATTAGTTAGAGAAATGTTCTTGAACACAATAATTACGATATTAGTTAGAGAAATGTTCTTGAACACAATAATTACGATATTAGTTAGAGAGATGTTCTTGAACACAATAATTACGATATTAGTTAGAGAAATGTTCTTGAACACAATAATTACGATATTAGTAAGAGAAATGTTCTTGAACACAATAATTACGATATTAGTTAGAGAAATGTTCTTGAACACAATAATTACGATATTAGTTAGAGAGATGTTCTTGAACACAATAATTATGATATTAGTTAGAGAAATGTTCTTGAACACAATAATTACGATATTAGTTAGAGAAATGTTCTTGAACACAATAATTACGATATTAGTTAGAGAAATGTTCTTGAACACAATAATTACGATATTAGTTAAAGAAATGTTCTTGAACATATTGAATGAAAGTTTTTGAATAATCAATCGAACCACCAGCCCTTGTCTCCGCAGTTCTTTACTACAGAAGGTTGTTTCGAACAATCTAAAAGCTGATAAACGAAATAGGTGCTTCTTAAAAACCTTCAGACAAAGCTATATCACTAATTTGCATGAGAAATAATGTCTTATTAAGTAATTTGACCCTACAACACAGCCTGACATTTTGTGTAACTGAATTCAAATCAAATTAAACTTAATCCTTATGTTAAAGGAGAAACAATCCATTACGTTGCCTTGGAAACGCCAGAGAGACCTCTTTTCAGTATCACAAGAGAACTCAGCTTTGAAATAAAATAAATATTTCTTGTTGAGCAGGATTTTTCAATTGTAGTCAGAATTGTGCTTAAGAATATATGAATGAAAACATTACGTGTTAACTTTACATCACTAATGGCAGATTTTGTGTTGGATTTGTTTTTCTAAGTCTCTTTTAAAATTAATGTTTATTTTTGTTCATCTGAGTTCGTTTTAATAACACGGATTTCAAATAAACTGTATAACCAAGAGTTCTATCTCATACTAGAATATTCACTTCTCTGGAAAATATATTCCTTTTAATAAGTACCCACTTCCTTTTAGATTTCTCTATGAAATAAATCTGTTCTAATAAATATCAATTTGCTTTATATTCTTGGCAAAATACTTTATTCTGCTAAATGTTCACTTCTTTTGAGATTATTTATAAAATACCTCTGTTCTACTAAGTACCCACTTAGATTTAAATCATCCACCACATACCCCAGTTATACAAAGTACCCACTACTACTTACACTCTTGTATATCATGTAGGTTGTAAATCACCAGATTCTTGTATCTCACGTGTGTGATAAATCACCAGATTTCCCTATCCTACAGATTATCATATCACACACATGTAGTAAATCGCCAGATATGACAGTTATCCTTCTGCAGATCCACCCAGAAATTTAGTTACAACTTCTGGCATATTAATCGTATATTATATTATACACATGGATCGAACCTGAATATTTTTGGCTGGACGCAGAAGATGAGCATCCATTTAAGGGAACTATTATCCTTACCAAATATAGCTACTGTGTCAAATGTCAGCTGTAGTTAGGAGCAACAGCTACTGGGTGAACAGATGTGTTAAAGATGGGAAAATTTCTCTTTTACTTTCAAGAAAATGTTATCGTACAGGTCAGTCAATAAAGTGTTGTGCTAAACTATACATTCCTTAAAAATTACACCTTCTGGGTGTTCCACTCTGATACACTAATAAGTCTACGGATTTACAACGCTAAAATCAGGGGTTCGCTTCCCATCCGTGGGCTCATCAGATAACCTGACGTGGCTTTGCTATAAGAAAACACACACATATTCTGGACTATAAGCCAATTAATTTTTGTATTATGGTAAACTTTATGTTTGTAGATTTTTTTGTGTTGTATTAAACTTAAGCCTGTTGAGTCGGTGGGTTGAGCAGATAGCCTTTGTGGCTTTGCTAAAAAGAAAACACACATAAGCCTGTTGAGCTTTGTATTGTACTAACGTAATCCTGTTGAACTGTGTAGCGTATTAAACTTAAGCCTGTTGAGCTACGTATTGTACTAAACATATGCTTGTTGAGCTTTGTGTTGTACTAACGTCGGTCTTTTGAGCTTTGTATTATATTAAATGCAAATTGTGGTTTTTGTACTGTACAAAACTTAAGCCTATTTTGCAATTTTTGATATCAGTGCTGTGCGAAAGTTAATTTAGTTTTCTCTATTACAATAATGGTAAATTCTGATCTCTATATTACACTAATCATAAGCCTGATCTATGTGTTGTACTAATCGTAAGCCTAATCTGTATATTATACTATGATAAAGGGTTTGTTTTAAGCACAAAACTGCATCACGAGCTCTGTCCGCCACGGTGAATAGAATATAGGATATTAGATTTGTAACTTTACCCTTAGCGATGTCTTATAGAAGAACTAAATTTTAAATTTGTCGAACCTTGTACTGACATAAAGGTAAGTTTAAACATTCTACTGTGCTACCCTTTAAGTATGAACACTCTATTGTAACAGACGTTAGGCCTGTTTAATATTGATTTCATTGCACTAAAGTGTTTTAAAAACTTTCTACCAGTTCGTCATTGAAGTGTCTTTAAGTTTCTCGTTGTTTGTTTTTTAATTTTGCGCGAAGCGACTCGATAGCTATTTGTGCCAGCCGTCCCAGATTGAGAATTCTGAACGGCAGGGAATAGATTTAGTCAACACTATCCACCAAATTCTTAAATTTCTCTTTAAAAATGAGAAGTGGGATTGACTGTAATATAATAACGCCCTAACCACCAGGCCATGCCATGCTTAAATTTCTTATATTTATGATGCTTTATATTCCTTATTCTGATGACGTGTCAACACTATATTGGATTTCATTCCAAAATTATATAACCTTTTCCTTGTTTTTGAAATTTCAACATTTCTATTATAGTATATTTCTCTTTCAGACACCATGGTAACGAAAACCCACTTGTGTATTGTCAGAAATTGCATCTGTTCATGATTTCTGCCTGTATTCTATACACAAGTAATTTAAAATGCCTCTCCGATCCAATTAATAACTACTAATTATACCTGAATGACAGCGAGATCCACTTTTGAGGCTGTGGTCCTACCACTGTTTGACGGATAAATTTTCTCGTGTAGTACTGTGACACCAGTGTTAGGTTTCTAGATCTGCGATTTTAATATTCGCGATGGGGCTTTTCAAACAGATTCTATCATAGATTGAACAGATATCAATCCTTAGGTCATTACTTTCAACAATAATAACCTTTAGATACTTCTAGTGATATCTCTGTTGCGCCAACCTCCCACCCACTCCTGTACAAGTGGACTCGCCTCGGTAACAGTACGTTTTGTAACAAGGTTTACGTACTTAGAAATAAACTTCTACTCATTTCCTTCTTAACATTAACCTCCCTCTAGCAGTAGTGGACTCTCCTCAGCAAAAGTTACTTTAGTAACAGTAACGTTTAAGTACGAGAGATATTCCTGTTCACCTCTGTGTTTCAGACTACTCCCCCAAAACCAGTGGACTCGCCTAAGTATCTCTACTTATAGGGACACGCTACCGACCTACAGAACCCAGTAGAGTTTTGGACAGTTAGGTGTCAAGTTAAGGACTTTGACCGTGAATTTAAAATAATATAAGTTTTTGAGTAGACGATATTAGCTAGTCCATAATATGGAAAACGGTTTTTTGAGAGACCAACTAATCCGATATTTATAATAAAAAAGTTCTGCAGTAGTTTCACGAGCTCGTGAACTATAAGAGTCTGGGCCCTCCATGGCGTCTGGTGGCGAGGTACCATTTCGGGAGTTAGTCTCCCCGGGTTTGAACCAACCTCTTCAAGACCACAACGTTCTGACTTTCAGGCTTGTTAAGACGGGTGAGTTTGTGTCGTCTTGTTTAAAGAGTTTTGAAACATATTAGAGGAGGTGATGGCTCACCCGTTTAGTCTACTTTGGGAAGTTTCACAGAAAACAGAGAAAGAACGTTTTAAAAATGTTCTCTTTCTAAAAGTTCTTTGCGATAGAATTTATGATGTTTTGATTTCTTTTCTAAAATTTCGTATTAAAAATTCGAAGTTTAAGTAGTTACACAATTATAGAATAACTAAATTGTCCTTTGACATTATAACTCTAAAATGAGCAAATTCACAACAAGTAAGGGTCTTTTAACGCAAAGCCTGATATGTTAATTACATTTTGAAGAAACGAATTTGTTTGTTTTTCTCTATGTCTAACTGGGTAGAAACACAAACGACAAGTAGAATACGCTCATTGCCCGCCTAATGTTCGTTATCACACGGAGAACAGGCATGGGTGAAAAACAGGTGAGCCCAAAATACAGGGGTCATTTGAACGATCCCAAATTAGAGTTCCATGTATCCGAGTGTGTGTGATTGCGTCTTTCATTAGTTAAATAGAGATCTTTGGCGTTAATTGTGAGTACTTCCATTTACTGAAATCACAATGGAATATTTATTTCAAAAGTATTACGTTTCTAAGGTCATGCTGAAATATTAATTTAAATTGTACTAGAACACAATTTTTTCTTTTGTGAGTGTACAGAGTTTATAATGGTACAATGGTGTTTTTTTTTTCTTTTACGATATTAATAAGTTCATAATGAAACAATATTTTAATCTTTAGTGAGACTACTAAATACATAATAAAACAATGTTCTATTTTTGGCAGAATGTTTGTTCATTAGCAAAATTACCAACTTCATAATGAAACAATATTTTGATCTTGGATAAAACTACTAAGTTCATAATGAAACAATATTTTGATCTTGGATGAAACTACCAAGTTCATAATTAAACAATATTTTAGTCTTGGATGAAGCTACTAAGTTCATAATTAAACAATATTTTATTCTTGGATGAAGTTACTAAGATCATAATTAAACAATATTTTATTATTTAGTGAGACTATTAATTTCATAATGAAACACTATTTCATTCGTTAATGAAATTCCTAAGTTCGTAATGAAAATGTTATATTTTTGGTGAAGGTACCAAGTCCATAGTAAACTGTATAGTTATCCTACGGAGTTAAAACAATCGCCACATTTATTGCATCGTAGAATTAAGTTTAGAAAGAAAGTTTTATTTTTTATTTCTGTTCCTTAGAATCAACCAGACAGAAACTAAGAAAGACACCGTTACTTTTGGTTAAAAACTCAGTCTCTCTACCTACTATCTCTCTATAATAAGGAATAATATAATTTTGTATAAAATGTTTTCTATGTTTAATTTTGAATGACAGGTATTAGATGTCTGATATTCGTGTAAACAATTACAACTGAGCGACACAAGTCTCTGCTTCTGTAAAATCCAAAATTTGCTGTTTCTATAGACATCAAAAACTGAGTACAACAAGTCTCTCTTTCTGTAAACACCAAATGCCGTGTACCACAAGTCTCTGGTACTGTAAAATCAAAAAGTCTCTGCTTATGTAAACACCTAAAACTGATCGCCATGAGTTCCTGCTTCTGTAAACACATAAAACTGAGCACCACAAGTCTTAGCCTCTGTAAACACCGAAAGCTGAGCACCTCAAGTTTCTGCTTCTATAAAAATCCAAAATTCTCTGCTTTTGCAAACCCCAAAAAATTAGCAACATGAGTCTTTGTTTGTATAAGCAATAAAAGCTGAGCACCATATGTCATTGCTTCTATAAAATTCAAAAGCCCTATTTATGTAAACATCAAAAACTGAACCCCATAAGTCTCTGCTTCTATAAATATCAAAAACTGAAAAAAATAAGCCCTTTGTTTCTGTACAATTCAAAATCTCGGTTTCTCTAAATACGAAAAACTAAGCATCAAAGTTCTCTGGTACTGCAAAATCCAAAACTGTCTCCTTCTGGAAACACTAGAAACTGAAAACCATAAGTCTTTACTTTTATAAAAAACAAAAACTTAACGCCACAACGCTCTGCTTCTATAAACACTAAAAACGTAAAAATATAAAACTTAACGTCTCACTGTAAACGCTCTACTTCTAAAATAAAAACGAAAACTGAGCACCTCTTAAAACAGTGAAAACTATAAAGTATCATAAGTCTCAGCTTCTGTAAACAGTGAAAACTAAGCAGCATAAGTCTTAGCTTCTGTAAATAGTGAAAACTAAACACCATAAGTCTCAGCTTCTGTAAACAGTGAAAACTAAGCACCATAAGTCTCAGCTTCTATAAACAGTGAAAACTAAGCACCATACGT
Organism: Tachypleus tridentatus; assembly: GCF_004210375.1. NCBI lineage: Eukaryota > Metazoa > Arthropoda > Merostomata > Xiphosura > Limulidae > Tachypleus > Tachypleus tridentatus. The sequence goes on along the minus strand of NC_134828.1, from coordinate 27,928,707 downwards.
CTCAGCTTCTGTAAACAGTGAAAACTAAGCAGCAAATGTGACTGCTTCTGTAAAATTCAAGTCTCTGTTTCTATAAACATCAAGAACTGAACATCATTAGTCTCTGCTTCTTTAAACATCAAGTGTCTCTGCTTCTCTAAGTATTGCAAGTTTCTGTTGAAGAAACAATTCAACTATGATTTGCTACATATGATTGAAAACCGGCTTTTGTACCAGACAAATATTTGTTTTCTTATAGCTTTAGACACTTTGAATTTCTAAATTACTATTTTGAGTTTCTGTTCAGGCACTTCTCTCTCTCGAGTTCTTTAGTCCAAAGAAAAGAAAGTATCCGACGCGGTATTCTGTCTTGTCCAATTAAACACGAGATTTAAAACACCTGATAAAGATATTTTTGCTTTACCAGTGACTGTTTCATAGAATTGGACATGTTAGTCAGGCCGTCGTGATACGACTCGCTGAGTTGAAATTAGCCACAAACACACACGTACGCCATTTTTTTTTTTTTTTTATTTTTTTTACGATAAAGCAGTTGATATTTATGTTGTATGGGATCGTTGTATGCCAAAGGCTTCAAATAATTCTTACATGTTTAAGGTACGTGTGCAGATATATTATAAATATTCGTTATCTTCATTTCTGTACGTTTTTTTATTCAATATTGAAAGTAGATCTTTTACGTGCTTAGAGTAAAACACAGGGTTTATAAAAGATCCGGTCTTGAAGTATATAATTTTATCATATCATTCCAGGTGTATATTGTCACAACACGAGAGAATGTAGCGTTTTATGGTTGTACTCCAGTGTATATGTTGCTTTTATTAATCCAGCGTAGTTATGACGCGTTATTCATACACAGGTGTTTTTGCTTGAAGTGTTCCTCTATCAACTTTGGCTTCAATCTACCACGTGACTGTTTTCTTAATCCACTTAACGTTTTTATAAAACTCTTTCTTTCAGAACTAGTTGAGGTAAAGATTGTATCTTTTTGAGAACTATCTCATGGTGAACTTACATAACTCTTTTCTTCTTTTTCCGAGAACTGCAACATTATGTAACTTATATTTCCAGAATTAGCTAACATCAAAATTGTATAATCCTTTCTTTCATAACTAGCCAACTTTATGTAACTCTTTTGTTCAAGAGTTACCTAAAATTAAGATTATATAACTGTTTTGTTCGAGAACTAGCTAATGTTAAAATTATATAACTGTTTTGTTCGAGAACAAGCTAATGTTAAGATTATTTAACTGTTTTGTTCGAGAACTAGCTAATGTTAAAATTATATAACTGTTTTGTTCGAGAACTAGCTAATGTTAAGATTATATAACTGTTTTGTTCGAGAACTAGCTAATGTTAAAATTATATAACTGTTTTGTTCGAGAACTAGCTAATGTTAAGATTATTTAACTGTTTTGTTCGAGAACTAGCTAATGTTAAAATTATATAACTTTTTTCGAGATGTAAGCTAACAATAAGGTTGTATAAATCTTTCTTGGCTGCACAGTTCTCTCCAAAATTGACTGACGCAGTAGTTGTACAGCTTTCTTTAGGAACTAATTAATGTCATGGCTGTATAGTTCCCTCCAAAATTGACTGATGTCGTGGTTGTAGAGCTGTCTTTAAGAACTGATGTCATGATTGTATAGTTCTTTCCAAACATTAACTGATGTTGTGGTTGTAGAGCTGTCTTTAACAACTGACTAGTGTCATGGTTTTAGTTCTTTCCAAAAATTAACTGATGTTGTGGTTGTAGAGCTGTCTTTAACAACTGACTGACGTCATGGTTTAGTTCTTTCCAAAATTGACTGATGTTGTGGTTGTAGAGCTGTCTGTAATAACTGACTGACGTCATGGTTTAGTTCTTTTTAAAAATTGACTGATGTTGTGGTTGTAGAGCTGTCTTTAATAACTGACTAGTGTCATGGTTGTGTAGTTCTTTCCAAAATTGACTGATGTTGTGGTTGTAGAGCTGTCTTTAATAACTGACTAGTGTCATGGTTGTGTAGTTCTTTCCAAAATTGACTGATGTTGTGGTTGTAGAGCTGTCTTTAAGAACTGACTAGTGTCTTGGTTTAGTTCTTTCCAAAAATTGACTGATGTTGTGGTTGTAGAGCTATCTTTAAGAACTGACTAGTGTCTTGGTTTAGTTCTTTCCAAAAATTGACTGATGTTGTGGTTGTAGAGATGTCTTTAAGAACTGACTAGTGTCATGATTTAGTTCTTTCCAAAAATTGACTGATGTTGTGGTTGTAGAGCTGTCTTTAAGAACTGACTGACGTCATGTTGTACAACTCTCTCAATATGTAGCTGTCATCAAGAGTATAAATTAGTATGTGTTAAGCCAGCCTGGACCCCTTATTTATAGACCTTCCCAAAATTGCCCACTTTGTTTTATCTTGTTTTCATCTTCCCATATGGCCATTTTAAATGTTCGTGTACTAGCCAGAGATAAATAGCTGACAGAGGAGGTAACTAGCATTAAGATTCAGTTATAACTTTCGCCAGAAGTTAGCTAGATGCAGCCAGAGTTATTTTCAAAACCAACCAACTGGAAAATTAAACTTTCCAACAAGTGAATAACTGCATTGCTCATTACGAGGTAGCTTTGGCTGGCACTGTTTATCAGATTTATTGCCAGAATTGGTGCAACAGGAATTTAAATTAATAATATAAACGTAATTCAGATTATTATAAGTCTAATTTCAGTTGTTGTAGTTGGAAGGATAACTAAATAATGTGAACTGAATTACTCTTAACTAACACATTTAATGAAAATTGTTAAAACGTCTAATTTCCCATTGTTGCAGCTATAAATTATATAAGCCAAACTCAGAAGGTAAACACAACACACTCTTCCTGGAAAATTATACTCTTTTAACGCAGAGGTTGAGTTAATTATATAAAACGATTTCAGGGTATCGCCACTTTGTTACAGTCCATGTCACGTCCGGTCATGCTCCACCTGATAAACAGGTAGTTCCCATTGCAAAATACTCCAGCGAAAGAATGTCGTGTCCGAAGCGCACTACTGTTCCCTAGTTACCTTCATTAAGACACCTATTGTACAAGGAAGACAGTTTTTCAGCACCCATTTTAACAAGTTAATTACACAGAAGTCCAAAGATGGTGCATTCAGCGCTTCACCTCTATGCCGTCATAGATCTCATTAACCAGCTGCTTAGGGTATGTGACTTGTATACGTACGACACATGTTACTTCCTCAGACACAGAACCTTCGTGCTTATGTTATGTACCTTTGTCTGGGTAGCATGGACAACTTTTGCCACAGTCTTCTATGCTTGTGGACTCTCACCTGCTGCGAGTAGCCACACTTTCCATACCAGGGTTGGAGTGCGAATACTTGTAGGTGTCTTTCTCAGCAGTCTTAGAGCACAGTACTGATCCATATTCCTTGTCTTCCAATGTCTTTAAGTAAAAGGAATAACTTTCTAGTACTAAATCCACAACTGGCATACATATTTAAGATATGAGCAAATTAATTTTGTATAGAAAAGACCTCACATATTTATCTCAAAAGCGATATATGTTCGATAATAGGATCATATTATCTTGTAGTCACTTAATAATGCCAAAGTGTGGTTCTGATGCATGACGTAAACAGTTAAGTTGGTACTATCGTGGTAAAAGGATGCCTCTACAGCGGAGGATAGGCGGAGATAAAGATGATGCCATTGGTGATGAGATCGTAATTCTAAAAGTTCCCACCAGAGAGCGGGTATTTACGGGAGCGAACAACGTCGCCGTGAAAGACGATCATGATGCAAAAAGTTATCACCAGATAGCGTGCCGTTAGGGACGCGTTGCTAGGCCGCCAAAACATGCGTGCGTAATGGATGGTATTATAATCCTTTGATTAGTATACGTTATAGATAAATTACAAAACAGTATTTTGTAACTGTGTATTCGTAATAAACAAGTATGAAATACGTGGAGAGGAGCGTATAATGTGACCAATGAACAAAGATCACTGATTGGTTAAATTAAAATAACTTTCAGCCCTATACTGTATGTGTAACCACATTGCAAACAATCTTGTCTTGACATCAGTATCCACACTGATTGTGTCTGACCTTTGTAATTCTTAAAGTCCTGTTTCCAGACTATATGCACGTGATTTACTATTAGTATCTTAACTTTAGACACACACTGATTGTGTCTGACCTTTGTAATTCTTAAAGTCCTGTTTCCAGACTATATGCACGTGATTTACTATTAGTATCTTAACTTTAGACACACACTGTTTGTGTCTGACCTTTGTAATTCTTAAACTCCTGTTTCCAGACTATATGCACGTGATTTACTATTACTGTCTTAACTTTAGTCAGTCTGAAAGTTCTGATATTTTAAACAACAGTAATAAGTAAGTCTCTCGTTTATTATATTTAGTGGTAGAAGAAATATTGATTATGTTATAATGACTGTCTTGTTTAAATAATGTATATGATTCATCAAACATCGAAAGAAATAATGTATTCATTATTTTCAGTGTAAATATGAGGTATGTATTACACTATATAACAATAATTTATATTTTTCCTGTTCCTGGGCAGAAAGTGTTATTTCCCAATTACTTATGCCTAACGTAAATGGAAAAGACCTATTTTTCTCCTCAAACTTTGCTTTTGTGACCTGGGAGCGTATAAGGAAAACATGATGGTAGACTATATTTGGGGGCTGATACGTGAAAGTGATTTACATTACAGTCGCAAATCTCAAAAAACTACTCACTTCTAAACATTTTTGTATAACTTTAGTATAAATACATGTAAATCTTGATTCATGTGTTGTCTTATTCAGATCTTATGAAAATGAAAATATGCAAATTTGCGCGTTTTTACATAGAAAATAGGTTAATTTCTAAATTTCATTATCCATGTCACAAAAGCAAAGCATAAAGGGAATATTGGCCATTTTCTGTACTTTTACAACATAAGCAATTAAGAAATAACACATACTATCCAGGTACAAAATTTGTGTTACATAGTGTAATAATTAAATTTCACTGAAAATACTTGATTGATTAAATTTTAAGAACTGTATTATTCTGTTTAGGACGAAGTAATTTTACTTGTATTAATTAACTAATAATTTATTACTGAAAATCTTGAAACAATAACTTTTCATTATTCTATCGTCTTTCTTAGGATTAATTCATTTTAATCGTATTAATTAACTACTAATTTAATATTAAAAATCTTTAAACAATAACTATTCATTGTTGTATCGTCTTTTTAGTATGAAATAATTTTACTTGTTTTAATTAACTAATAATTTATTACTGAAAATCTTTAAACAATAAGTTTTAATTATTGTATCATCATTTTTAGGATGATTGAATTATCAATGCATTAGTCTTAACTGTCTTTCTTATTACAATTGAGTTATAAATGAATTAGTGTTAATCATTCTCTTTAGAATGATTAATTATAAATGATTTAATTATTATTATAAGTTAATTACTGTCAAGAGCTCTTTTTAGAACGATTTAATTAATTATTGATTAATTATACACATATATTATATGAGTCATGGTTACCTGTCATGGCAGTCGAAAAACTCTTCTATACTTTGTGACGTAGTCATCCATTATGAACGCCCTATAATAACAACTTTGGAATTATGATATCACCCCCCTCTCAACCCCTTATAACCCGCTGTGGCAGCATTCTTTTGCCATGATAGTGCCAAGCTAACTATTGATGTTTGATTTTATATCGGCTGTGGTTTTCATGTGATTTGCTTATTCCAAGTCGTTTTATTATGACATACTCAATTCTTTATACAGTCTCGACCAAAAGATGTACACATTTTGTAACAAATAAGATCATTATTATTATTAAAATAGAATACAAATACACTTAGCACTATCAAGGTGAGAAATTAGTGTTATATTAAACATCTACATATGTAATTTCTATAATGGTTCTATGGACATCATCATTAGTTATTTATTATAAAAGCGAAAAGTTTTATCAGATTTGTAGAAATATTTGTGATTCAGCACTTAACTTATCACAACAAAATCTTGCCAAAACATATGTAATGACAAAATAAGACATCAAATTTTTATAACTAGCATCTGTAACCCTATATCACTTCACTTTGGACATTAAGTATTTGTTTGATCCTCCTTACACTATCATAACTCCAGCAATATAACATAACATACTGTAGATGAGGTTATTGATGTAATCCACCGTCATTTAGCTACAGTAGTTGGTTTATGGTCTTGGCTAGCAATTTTCGGGCTCATTTCTACACAAATTCTCGATCTAGAGATTTTGCTAGCCAGGGTAATCTTGTAACATCCTCATTATCGAGATACTTATGTGCAATACGCACATTGTGGGCAGTAGCATTGTTATACTAGAACACAAAGTTATTGCCAAATGTTACACTAGCATATGACAAAAATAATGTCTCTATTTGAAGCTTGTGGGAGATGCCATTGACGTTCCCCTGGAGGATATGAAGAGCAGTTTTTCCACCATGTGAAAAGCTGCCCAAACATGTTTTGTACTACCTCCTGTGGGAAAGACAGTCTTTCCCCATTTTGTTTTTCAGGCAAACGACGAACACGAATTCAACAATAAGCTTTAACAAGCCGGAAATAGGACTCATCCGAAAAAGATAACATGTCGTCAGTGTCCTAGATGTAAGTTTGCATGCTGTCTTTCCAAGGTAGCACGGTGAATGTGTTGGGTTTTGATTACTATCGAGTTATAGATAACACTTCTTGCAAGATAACACTGTTAGTTAGTCTTCTTTATACCCTGGAATGAATGTGTTTATATCATACCAATCGTAAGGTGTTGCAAGACTTCTTTTGATTTTGATGTATTAACCTGACCAAAAACAACGTCATCTTGAGCAGTACTTTATCAGCATCCTCTAATAGACCTTCATGAAACAAGGTTTCCTGTGCTTTAGTATTATGGACACAGTACACTGATTGTACCCCATTGTTCTGGTAACGTCCAATAGCTTCATACCATTTCAGGACAGTCAAATAATTTGATGCTCTGTAACTACTGGCACGTGAAGATGTGTGACTCTACTTCAAGTAAAGATGAATTGTCTGGAGAGATCGTTTTCTTGTTTCGAAAAATATTATACCAAAAATATATTGTTTTATATAAAACAATTGTGTATGTGTGTTGACGAGCAAACGCTGTAAAGCACTGATACAGACCAGAATAACAACTCGTACATGTTTATTATACTAGATTCTCTATTACTACTTGGACACTTACTGAGTAGCTATGTTATACATGCAGACAATAACATGATTAGAACAATATATAAACATTTTGACCAAGGCTATACATCAGTTAAGGACAACTTGCTTACAGTTCAATGAATTTAAGTACGTACGTTTTACTCGGTAGTTTATCAAAGTATCAACATCTGTGCTTGGCAAGATTTGCCCCAAATAACACAGAATCACGACCCCTGCCGCGTTTCGTCAATTCTGGCTTTTTATCAGACATACGGTTGTACCTTATTCACTTCTTTGGGTTATAAATATAGAGCACTGACACATCGTACTGTAAGTTCTATTTATAAAATTACCTTTAACTTTTATTATCTTCTATAATGATTACAGAAAACCTTCAAATATCCTGTTTTGTTACTGTAAAATACATGCAAAAGACATTAAAAATGATCGTGTTTTGTTACTATAACATGTATGTAACAGACATTAAAATATGTATTTCATTATTCTCTATAATATTCATAGTAAACCTTAAAATATCATAGTTCATTACTGTAAAATGTTTGTAATATATTTCATAAATATTTATTCTACTGTCATATATACCTATTTGTTTTACTACCGACTATAACGTAGATAAAATAACTACATGTTTTACTACCATCTCTAAAGTAGATATTGTGTTTACCTATGCTACTACTCTTGTGATATAGACGTTAGAACTATATGTTTCACTACCGTCTCTAATTTAGATATTGTGTTTACCTGTATTACTACTCTTGTAATATAGACGTTAGAACTACTTGTTTTACTACTAACTTCAAGATTAGAAAGTAGAGTTTATAGACTGCTATGCGCTCTAACAGAGAATACGTGAAATGTAATTACGTTTCGCGATGGTTAACCATTCAAGTTATGAATATAATATGAACCAGAAACATCCATGAGAGAACACCAGGGTTAATATAAATTAGATAAAGATTGTTTCCGAAAAAATTAGTTGTTTTTCAGGATTTATCCTAGAGCATTCTAAGTAAAATAAACTATACCCAGCGTAGTTTAGTAAGTAAGAGAAGTGACTCTGAATGTGAAGTAATACTCCTGTTAGGTCACCTGTATGTTCCCAGCCAATTAGATCTTGCTGGGGTCCGTAAATCAATATCACAACCTTTCAATTTTCACCATGGAAACAAACCGAATTAGTTGTCAGTCTAGCAGCAGGGGTCTATATAAGCACAGTTACACACGTAATAATTCTGGGCCCATACATATGGAATTGCACTACACACAGCATCAAGGGGTCCATAAATATTCTACACCTAGTACCGGGATTCAATATTTTTAGTTTTTGACTTTCTATACTTTGTGTTTTATGGTATCTACGTAAGTGTAATATTATGATTTAATATTTTTAGTTTTTATGATAGTATAGTTTGTGGTTCTGTACGTTGAATATTCTGATTTAATATTCACAGCTTTTATCTTAGTATAGTTTGTGGTTATTACGTAGAATACTGTCATTTAATATCATAACCTTTTTTTTCAGTATAGGTTGTGGTTATATACGTATAATTTTTGCGTTTTATTATACGTAGATACTGTCTTACTATAGTTTATGGTTATGTACGTAGTATAATATGATTTCTTATTCATAGCTTTTGTATTAGTATACTTTGTGGTCATGTACGTAGAATTTTATAATTTATTATCTAACGCTGCGTTCTTTCTGGTTATGTACGTAGAATATTGTGATTTAATATCTATAGCTTTTGTCTTACTATAGTTTGTGGTTATATAAGTAGAATATTCTCACTTAATATTCGTAGCTTTTGTATTACTATAGTTTATGGTTATTTACGTAGAATATTGTGATGTATTATTCATAGCTTTTATATTAGTTAAGTTTACGGTCTGTACTTATAATATTCTTATTGAATATTCATAGCTTTCGTCTTTGTATTGTATTTGGTTATGTACGTACAGTATTGTTATTTAATGTTCATAGGTTTTGTCTTACTATAGCTTGTGGTTAAGAACGTAGAATGTTGTGATCTAATATTTATAGCTTTTCTCTTAGTAATGTTTAGGGTTATGTACGTAGAATATTGTGATTTATTATTCATAACGTTTGTTTTAGTATTGTTTGTGGTTATATATGTAGAATATTGTAATTTAATGTTCATAGCTTTTGTCTTAGTATTGTTTGTGGTTATATACGTAGAATATTGTGATTTAATTTTCATAGGCTTTTGTCGTAGTATAGTTTGTGGTTATGTACGTAGAATATTATGATTTATTATCCAACGCTTTGGTCTTGATATAGTTTGTGGTTATGTACGTAGAATATTATGATTTAATATCCATAACTTTTTTCTTAATGTAGTTTGTGGCTATGTAGTGGAATATAATGATTCAATAGTTTTAGTTTTAAAACTAAGTTTATATGTTAATATGTATTTTTAATGCCACCTTTTTCGTATTTCATAACCATTTCGCCCCCCCAATGGCTCAGCGGTATGTTTGTGGACTTACAACGCTAAAATCGGGTTTCGATACCCGTGGTGGGCAGAGAACAGATAGCCCATTGTGTAGCTTTGTGCTTAGTTCAAAACAACAACAACATAACATTTTTTTATTCCTTAAATATAGGGTGTGAACCCCTAAGTCTACCAAGTATTATAGTTTTGAACATTGCCTTAACTATATCGGGAGTTTTTCACAAGGAATATACATTTAGGTTTATCAAAATAGAATAGTATTATTTACTTCTGGGAAATGCTGATACCAGTTAAGTCACGTACGAAGTTTTGCGTTTCTTAGTAATGTTTTTCTTCACAAATTTCTAAATAGTCCACACAATAATGTCACAATTATTTTAATGTTTCCAAAGTTCTTTAACCGATTTTATTGAATTTCTTCAACAGGTTTTGATTCCCTTAGTTTAAGCATTTTTTTACTTTCCAACTAATTTTCTCAGTATCATCAAGAACTACGACGTTATAGTCCTCAGTTCTCAGGTTTATCGTTGACTGTTGGTTACTTGTTTCGATCGTTAAGAGTCCTATGAAGGGCAGACTATCAGTCGATATACTGCATCACAAGTCGTAGCCTGGGTTTAACTTGGACCACTGAGGCACGAGACGCAAAATAACCACTTCTTAACTTGATGATATGTCACGAACTTTCACCTAATTACTCACCAGGTGGCATTCTGTATCAGAAAACGTGTTATACGTCACCGATCTCGAACACCGAAGGATACAACTTCATTTGTGTCTAAAACACAAGGATAACGAAATATTGTATTCGTGTCATGCGCAGTTATCTTGGACATAGAGAATAATCTCTTAGTACCTGGTAGGAAATAGGACCATTATGAACGTGCTGATTTGAGTTTCACGTGATAAAAGTTTTACGGTGTAAATAAAAAACGTCTGTGAAAAATATTCTAACTAGTTTAGCGTCTGATGTCAACCATATTTACTAGAAATAAAAATTAAACGTGTTAGAGAAATGAAGCAGAAAACTCGTGGAGAGGTGATGACATTTGTAAATCACTTAAGCGATCTCTACTTTCCTTTGTGGAAAAACAGAACTTTCTGCACGAACTAGTTTTATTCATACCATACTGAGTGGAAGAATTCGTTAAATCATACTGCTGTCGTCTTGTTTACGAACCAATGAGTTCATATATTGCTTCTTATTGAATGATTTTTATATTTATGCTGTTATGGTTTTCAATATAAAAAAATAAAAAGCAAAACTTACCCAAACGATTCAGCAAAATCACTGCTGGTTTTCTAAGTAAAAATATACACAGAAGCCAGGAGTGATTAGTAAGATGAACTGTGATTTTAATATTTCTGTTTACGTTTTCTTGTGTGGCTCATATATTATATGGGTCCCTGTAAACAACAACAACATGGACTTGCAAGCAGCTTGTGCAATAAATATTACAGAACAGTATTTAATAAATCTGATCAGTAATTCCAAGATGATTCAGTTGTTTCCATGTGCTAATAGTTTAAACAGCTAGCTAATTTGGATACTTTTGTTGATCAAAGTTATTCGTATTAGTTCAGGCACTGCTGAGGTCATACACTAATAGCACGTGTCCCCGTGAGTTACAACTATCTATTTTTATACGTTCGACATCATTTTTTTTATTTACATTTACAGCTTTTCTCGAGTTAACTATTTACAGTTTCTGATAAAAGATTTCTGAATTTTCCAGGGACAACATGGATAGAAAGAAAGATTAGTTTTTTATGATTTTCAATTTTCTTATTAATTGAAACATTTTGCCATCCGAAACTGACATAAGGACGAACACCCCTGTTGGCCCAGCAGCAAATATGAGGGTTTATGACCTTACAAATCAGGTTTCGATACTCAAAGTGGGCATAACACAGATAGCCCATTTTGTAGCATTGATCTCAACAATAACCAAACGTAAAGACAAAAAAAGTAAGAAAAAAAACAGAACTTGCTAAAACTAATAATCGTTTTAAGGGTAATAATCAAAAGTATTGTTAAATTATCTAATTAGATGTTTATTTTGAGCCCTCCCCGACAGCTCAATGGTAAGTATCTAGGCTTATAACGCTAAAAATCGGGTTTTGATCCCAACAAATATATCTATTTTCATTGTTTAACTCTGAAGTAGCTTCTAATTGGACGAAAATGTTGGTTTACATAAAATTTTCCTTCTTATGATATGACTGAACAAGATTCTAAATGGTTGGAGTATGCTTAACGGAGTTTGACACTAGCTTCTCTCAAGATTTTATCTTTACATGAAATGCGAGTAATCTTCAAACAGTAGGTTTCTTTTCAGGTAGAATATTCACTTCTGACTAAATACGCCTGGCATAGCGAGGTGGTTAAGGCGCTCGCTTCGAAGGTCGCGAGTTCGAATCCCCGTCACACCAAACACGTCCGCCCTTTCAGCCGTGAGGGCGTTATAATGTTTCGGCCATTCCCACTATTCATTGGTAAAAGAGTAGTCCAAAAGTTATTGGTAGGTGGCGATGACTAGCCGCCTTCTTTCTAGTCTTACACTTTTAAATTAGGGACGGCTAGCGCAGATAGCCCTTACGTAGCTTTGCACGAAATTCAAGCTAAACCAAACTGACTAAATATGGTGTAGGAAAGAAATATGTCAATTTTTATGGCTTTTCTCTTTGACCAATGGAACCAGTAAGAACCATTTTGAGCAAGAAAAGGACAATTTATGTCAGAAACTTGTCAGAAACAACCTATAGTTTCAACAAAGGTGACAGTTAAGATTAAAGTCATTACAATCACCTTTCTCTGTTTCAACAAATCAACACTAGAAGACGACACAGTTAAGATTAAAATGATCACACAATTTTTTATCTGTCTCAAAAATTCAACACCAGAGGAAATGAAATCGAGCGCTGGGGACGTACAGATCTTGTCGTACATTACGAAGTATATTCATGAAATTCAACTCTAACATCAGTCTAACGGAATACACATTCCAAAATGCTTTTTTTTTTAATTTCCACTTATCGCACCTGGTGTTTAGAACATAAGGTATCGTGTGAAACTAGAAGCCATCTGGACAATGTTGGTTATTCCTTTTCAAAACTGCTGGATATGTCTATTGAAACCAATAGAGGATATACATGTAAATGTCTCAAAACGTTGAGTTATCATTAGATAAACATTTTAAATACAGATGATTTCATTATTGACATTAACTGTGTCTGAGCAAGCAGTTTTGTGCACATAATCTCTCAGTACATAAATTATTTCTTTTCACTATGTTTGTCTCAGAAGACCGTGAATTATTTATCAAGTAAAACAAACGTCTACTAGTTCTCATTCGTACCAAATAGCTCTTTAATAATCCAATCCACAAATGTCGAATCATGTTATTAAGAATAGATATGAAGGTCAATAACATTCATCTGGTATTGGGGACTCCTACCTTGAGGGGAGGAGCAAGGGCTAAACGAAGGTATATTTGTTTTCAGCGATCTTTTACTCACCATAGTGAACCTATATTTATGTCGAAGGAGAATAGTGTTAATTCATTCTCCTAAATCATTTATCAGACAAACTGTTTCTCTTTTTATGAGCATAGTCTACAAACACACAGTCATCTTAGCCAACAAGCCTTTTCAATTAAGAAACTTGACTTCACAGACCAGGGTTAAAAGTCTAATGTGGGTAAGATACTAATTACCATATTTCCTGGCGTTGAAGACGCACCACAATTTTGATTAACTAAATTTTAATGAAAAGGATAAACGTAAGGTTCCAGCTCTTCCACCAATCTTACCAAGATGTTTCATGAATTGTTTATAAGAATAAGGCTGCAGCTCTTCCACCAATCTTACCAAGATGTTTCATGGATTGTTTATAAGAATAAGGCTGCAGCTCTTTCACCAATCTTACCAAGATGTTTCATGAATTGTTTATAAGAATAAGGCTGCAGCTCTTCCACCAATCTTACCAAGATGTTTCATGGATTGTTTATAAGAATAAGGCTGCAGCTCTTCCACCAATCTTACCAAGATGTTTCATGGATTGTTTATAAGAATAAGGCTGCAGCTCTTCCACCAATCTTACCAAGATGTTTCATGAATTGTTTATAAGAATAAGGCTGCAGCTCTTCCACTAATCTTACCAAGATGTTTCATGGATTGTTTATAAGAATAAGGTTGCAGCTCTTCCACCAATCTTACCAAGATGTTTCATGAATTGTTTATAAGAATAAGACTGCAGCTCTTCCACCACTCTTACCAAGATGTTTCATGAATTGTTTATAAGAATAAGGCTGCAGCTCTTCCACCAATCTTACCAAGATGTTTCATGGATTGTTTAGTGACTTACGATACATAAATCCTCTTGAACACTTCTCGTTTTTTGTGAGCTATACGCTTATCATATCTGCCTTTGAAAGTTTGTACTTTATATTACCACTAGAATATCTGTATTATTACCAGTAATAATGTTATTCTAAGCCTATTCTCGGATTGCCTTTCTTTGTAGTCGCCATATAATATGGGCTGTATTAAAAAAATTTACTCAGTTGAACTGTTATAGAGAACTCCTATTGCGAAAAGGTTTGTGTTTGAAATTGTTACACAACAGCTGAACATAATGGTCTGGAAAAGAACCAAAAACAAACTTACGATATTTTACAAATGGCTGCCGTTACCAGGTAGTGTTTCCGCACTTTTATTTTTCATATGTTCTTATAATGTTGTCTTAATATCAAGATCGTTTGAGGTGAGTAAAAATGTCGTTATTTGATGGAAAAAGAGACAAATTAGACTATCAAATGGTTTACTTTAGTCTACTGTGGAAGTGTCAATGAATTTTGTGATAATTTATGATTATCTTGTTTATTTATTTGTTATTTAATATTGAATAACTTGTACGTTTCATTGTGGGTTATATAGAGAGGCTGTTTTAGTAATTCAGCGTGTTTAAAGCTCTGTTTTGTGTCTTTAGGTGTATGTTTGAATCAGAGAATATGCGCGCTTGTATCGAAATGGTTCTTCTAGGCCTAGGTTTAGGACAATAAGCGACATAAACTTCGGCCTGGAAGACGTAGAGAAAATTGTTGAGACTTATTTTGGGGTAAAAATAGTGTTTTCGACGCCGAGAAATACAGTAATTATATTCAGCAAAATCTGTATTTACTATAATAACCAATTGTTACGTAATATCAATCACAACCGCTAAACATAGTGTAATATCATACCTTTGAAAGTGTATACCTTATATTACCACTTGAGTATCTATATTATTACCAGTAATAACGTTATTCTAAGCCTATTCTCGGAGTGCCTTTTTTTTTTGTAGAAGCCATAATATGGGCTGTGTTAAAAAATTGAATAAGCGGATTAGTTAGGCAACAACCACCCATTAAACCTGTACTAACATATAATAGTCAATTGTTATGTATTGTGCTTTCAACTGTATGATTAGTTTATCCGCCACCACTACTAGACCTGTAGTAATTAATTTAAAAATGACGTAAGAACAACTTTTTCAGTAGGTAAGTTCTGATTTTAATTATTGTAACGTTTCAATCGATACTCATAGTCAGGATAGAATTATGTTGAGAAATGTACATTTTCACTCTGTGATAACTATACTATGTGTCGAGCAGTAATTACTAAAATCGAAGCTTGTTCACCGTGAACGTTGCTGTTACTGTATTTTTGAACTGCTTATTTAGTTCATTATGCCCCTTACTAAACCATTAAGCGTTAAGCCTTAAATAATTAAACGTGATTTGTCATTGTACTAGAATATCTTGTTTTCATATTCATGAATGTTTTAGTAGTTCAGCGTGTTTAAAACTCTGTTTTGTGTCTTTTGGTACGTTTGGATCAGAGAATATTTTATGCATGTTTTACATTGAAATACATGCAACGACAATTACAGAAATATTTATGAATGACCCTAAATCATTCTAGAAGCCAGCAGTATCAGTTAGTTGGAAACTTGAATGATAGTTAGTGCATATTTTTGACACACTGATTCAGGGAAATGTGGTTCTAGTTTTGGTTTCACATTTATTATGAGAAATAAATAGGACCCTAATAATAAGTTCTGTCAGTCAAATATAATAAGTTTTCTTCACGAGGAGTCGAAGGCTGTACCATCATGGCTAGAATAAGAGAGTTACCTAAATTGTGTGGAACCTAACAGAACTAAATATATTAGGAAAAAATGTCTTCAGATGTGAAAAGACACAGTGAATGAACTTAAAATTGAGGTTTGAATAAACTAGATCAAGTCAGTTGTTGCTTTTGTTAGATATAGTATCGCTATTTTCACTGATTGACAAATTTATTTCAAAACAATAGAAACTTTAATGGCATTGAACAACTCTACAAGTAGTAATGCTGTCAGTAAATACTGACTGTTGTTGTATTAGTTATGTTGTTTGTAACATACTGTAAGCAAATACACGTGATCTTGGTCGGCTGACGTGTTGGTGTACATTGAGTTTGTTTATTTGCTTTATTTTTTGAATTTTGCACAAAGTTACACGAGTGCTAATTTAGCAATGTAAAGTTAGAGAGAAGACAGCTAGTTATCACCACCCACCCCGAAGTCTTGGGCTACTCTTGAAAGAATGAGCATTTATGATGTGACGGGGATTCGAACTCGTGACCCTCAGATTACGAGACGAGCGCCCTAACCACCTGGCCATGTCGTTCCCGTACATTACTGATGATAGGACTTCAGGTGACCTTGGCTCGATGACATTTTTTGTACAGTGTGTTTCAATCACGTGACCTAAGTTGTTATATATGTATATATATATAACGGAACTTATGACACACGTCAGTAATGACACAGGTCTTCATGACCATGGTTCCCCGTAGTTCTTTAGTCACCAACATTTTCCAGAGCTGAAAAACAAGCGTAGAATAAAAAGGAATCAATGTGAATGTTCAAACAGTGATCTGGAAAATAATTTTTGCAACGTGTCAGATTATAAAAAACGGTATTTTTCTCTAGTGTACTTTCCAAACTAAAATATCTCTTGTCATTCATGAAGGATAAGAAGTGGCGTGTCTGGAAGTTCTGTTTGATCGACAGAAGCTTTACTTGCTAGGGCTTTTGTTTTGGACTTGAACAATAGGAAGTCATTTGGATAAGGTCACGCTATCCTAAGGATGTAATTAATTTCAGTTTCGATCAACTTATCACTCATTCGCCAAGCGTTTGCATTTTATTATTCATTTTTAATGTGCTTTTTGACTTAATTAACAATTAAAATATGAAATCAAAGAACAAACGAAGTAACGTACGTAAAACATTTAGAAAACGTTTTAATATCGGTTTGCAGAGCCATACTATTAATATAGTATACATCCTGGCCCTGCATGGCCAGGTGGGTTAAGGCGTGCGACTCGTAATCTGAGGGTCGCGGGTTCGAATCCCCGTTGCACCAAACATGCTCGCCCTTTCAGCCGTGAGGGGCGTTATAATGTTACAGTCAATCCCACTATTCGTTGGTAAAAGAGTAGTCCAAGAATTGGCGGTCGGTGGTGATGACTAGCTGCCTTCCCTCTAGTCTTACACCGCAAAATTAGGGACGGCTAGCGCAGATAGCCTTCGAGTAGCATTGCGTGAAATTCAAAAACAAACGAACAGTATATATCCAGCAGTGGTGCAGTGATATGTATTCGGATTTTTACCGCTAAGATACAGGTTTTGATATCCGTGGTGAGTATAGTACAGATAATCCTTTGTTTAGTTTCCTACTTAACTACAAAAACTGTCAAAATAAAACATATATACATATATATATATACACACAAGTTCAATCACTAAGAAATATATTAAGTTTTCTTTCTCAGTAAGGTACGGCAAGGCACGTTTTACCCAAGTATGACTGGGAATAAACATTAGAAATAAACAAGTCACTGAACTGTGGGCAAACGTAATTCTGTTAATAAATGATATTTGGGTCTTTATATTTTGTTTATATAAAATGATTGCGTACTGTTGGTTAAAATAAACAAACATTTAATAATAAATTGGTTTGTTTTGAATTTCACGCAAAGCCTCTCAAGGGTTATCTGCATTAGCCGTCTCTAATTTAGCAGTGTAAGACTAGAGGGAAGGCAGCTAGTCATCACCACCTACCGCCAATTCTTGGACTAGTCTTTTACCAACGAATAGTGGGATTGACCGTAACATTATAACACCCCCACGGCTGAAAAGGCGAGTATGTTTGGTGTGACAAGGATTCGAACCCGCGATCCTCAGATTAGGAGTCGAACTCCTTAACCCACCTGGCCATACCGGACCACACAATAAATAGTTAATAATGAAGCTGTCCACAGTCTCACATTACAATAAAATATTTAGTCAATAATTATTGTGTGAAAGTAAATATCTTGAAACAGGCCACAATCTTTCAGTTTTTAACTTTATAGGTCAATTATTATTGTTATTGGTGTTTTTTTTATAAACTGAGAAATAGTTCTATTTTTAAATATTTATTAAGTGATGGTTTATTTT
Source organism: Tachypleus tridentatus (assembly GCF_004210375.1). Taxonomy (NCBI): domain Eukaryota; kingdom Metazoa; phylum Arthropoda; class Merostomata; order Xiphosura; family Limulidae; genus Tachypleus; species Tachypleus tridentatus. The sequence continues at coordinate 27,910,439 of NC_134828.1, read as the reverse complement.
AACAAAACAACTGTGTGATTAGAAATTTGCATTAGTATCGTTTGAACTTTAGTACTATCACTCTGTATAGAAGGCTAGAAGACGTCACGTGATTACCCTAGATACGAAATTTATGTGATAAACATGGTGTTGATAAATTGAGTTGAGCGCGGTGACGATTCTAGGGATTGCGTTTCAGAGTTCTGACCCCTCATATGGAGACTGACTACGTCATAGGAGGTAGAGGGCAGTTCCTTTGCAGATCGTCTTCTGTAATGTCCTGTTGATTCTTTTTTTTCTTTTCTTAGTGACATCACACACTACTTTCTTTTTCAGCAATCTGGATACTCACGGAGACTTTAAATGGTTATCACCTTTACCTTATTCGTGCAGATAAGGTTGATATCCTGCCAATAACGTTGATAAAGAGGTTTCTCGTGCGGGATTGTTCTCAACTTCCTGCGTGGTCTATCATATATAGCCAAATGATGGTCTAACCATGTGGTTACTTCGACTAGTGTCATCCACCAGGAGAACAACCATTCATAATGTTACTCAGGATACTTATGATTCAGTTAAAGAGATCATGTTTGTGACATTGTCTATTTCCAATTGATTGCTTTCAGAAGCCCAGAGGAAAGGTTGCTTTATGGCTTCTATTTCCACCCTTTTACTGCCAATGGAAAGCTCGAATGCGTCTCAAGTCTTATGCAGGATGCTGTGGCGTTGCGAGACGATGAATGCCTAACCAACTCTCCCATCATCTTTGGTGTATAAACTATCTGTAGCCGTAATGATAAGTTACTGTCCGTTATGATCTTTAAACAGGTATTGATAGATTTTGTTTTCTGCTCTGCCCTCTGCTCAATTTCTACACTTTATGTAGGCTTATTTCCACAGACCGCATTAGCGGTTTTATAACATCAGTCCATTCATGTTTGTGTCTTGAGGCATATTTCAGGCAACTTTCTGCTTCCAGTATTTTCGTGGACTTACAATGTCCCAGTTTAAGTGGTTAGTAGTTTGGTGATGAAGTACATGGTCTTTACGCTTTAAGGTCTTGAAGAAATGCTGTTGGTGTTCTGTAATGTTTTTGAAGCTTGTGATGTGTAATAGGGCTTCGGGGGGATTAAATTATATTTCTACTTTGTTATTTTGTATTTTTTTAATCACCCGTAGCTGTTTAGTAGTAGTACTTACTATTGGTGGTACATAATGAAATGGATAAAATTTTGGTATAAACAGATGATGTTCCATTTCCTGTTTTGGTACTTAGGAAAGGTTATTCTCAACACCCTGGTGTTTGATGTGCAGTTAACTCGCGGACTTTATACTTCATCATCCAGTATCCTGGTGTTTGATGTACAGTTAACTCGCGGACTTTATGCTTCATCATCCAGTATCCTGGTGTTTGATGTACAGTTAACTCGCGGACTTTATGCTTCATCATCCAGTATCCTGGTGTTTGATGTACAGTTAACTCGCGGACTTTATGCTTCATCATCCAGTATCCTGGTGTTTGATGTACAGTTAACTCGCGGACTTTATACTTCATCATCCAGTATCCTGGTGTTTGATGTACAGTTAACTCGCGGACTTTATACTTCATCATCCAGTATCCTGGTGTTTGATGTACAGTTAACTCGCGGACTTTATACTTCATCATCCAGTATCCTGGTGTTTTATGTACAGTTAACTCGCGGACTTTATGCTTCATCATCCAGTATCCTGGTGTTTGATGTACAGTTAACTCGCGGACTTTATACTTCATCATCCAGTATTCTGGTGTTTGATGTACAGTTAACTCCTGTATTTTCAGTCGTCATCCAGTACCATAATGGTTGATGTATAGATGATTAATATTCGTGGACTTTATAAGTCACCATCAAGTATCCCTATGTTTGATGTACAGTTAGTAAACTCGAGGACTTTCTAAGTCCTCATCTGGTACAATATTTGAGAACCATGTGCCTTACAAGCCTATGTAGGATAAATTCAGTTGCTGTGTCTTCTAGGTTTAGAAGTGAGATCTAAAACACCAGCAAAATATCTAATTAGTAAAAAACGAAAAATCATCCATCTTATATCAGCGGTTGAAAAGAAAAGTTAAAAATATTTTTTAAAGTTAGTAACAGTGTTAAACCTCCATCAAATCCAGGCTCCAGTCATAAACATTGAAATTTGATTTTATAAAATATCCTTTAAAACTTAATAACACTATTAGATCTACGTTAAATCCAGACTTCAGTCAACAATACTAAATTTAGATTTAAAAAAATATCCTTTAAAAGTTAATAACACTATTAGATCTACGTTATATCCAAGCTCCCGTCAACAGCACTGAAACCGGGATTCAAAGCCAGCTGTCTCAATTACAAAACTTTCGAGGGGAAATTTTTGCTTGATGCTTACAAGTAAACGTGAAACCAGCGAATCGTTTTAAAGGCGATTTGCTACATTATGGTACTTGGAACGTTGCATTTAAAAGGTTCCATATATCAAGTTCTTCGTTTGGACTTATTTTTCCTTTTCGTTTCTTATAGTTAAAAAAACAAAAAGTAACAGTTGTTTACTGTGTGCGGATTCGCGCTAAAGAGCAGTTATGTGAACTAACAATGTTGTTCTTCACTATACAGGATAAGGAGAGTCGAGGGTAAAAAAAAATATACAGACAGTTCGGTGTCTATATATCTATTTATACAGACACGTTACGTAAACTTGTGGCTCAGCGCTAAGTCTGAAGGCTTGCCCAGCTAAAAACTGGGTTTTGGTAGTTTTGGTGGGCATAGCATAGATAGCCCAATTTATAGATTTGTGAAGCTCCAAAATAAGCACATATTATTTAGTAGTATTGAAATGATGTACTCCTTATCATCCATATTATTTTTAAAGCAGTGGTGATATATTTATTTTATTAATTAACTAATTACACTGGGGAACACTCATTTTGTTGCATTTAAAAAAAGACCTTTCTATAGTCAATTTGAGTGTGTTGATTTCAAATCTGAACTCGGTTTTTGTCTGCAAGCTACAGATTTTATGCAATTTGACATTTTTATTTATTTTTTAATTTTTCGTTATTATAGGAAATTATAGGAATAGCTTATCAATTTGTTTGTGTATTTTATTCAGGTAGGAATTTGCGTTTGTAACTTTTGCGTTTGTACACTTCATCTGGACAATGTCGTTTAATGCTCCAGCAGTAGTCAGCCATCATACTTTTGTCCCAGCGCCCTTGGTAGCGTTCTTCCATGACCTTTAGGTCTTGGTGGAATCGTTCTCCTTGTTTGTCACTCACAGCCCCCAGGTTGTCAGGGAACTTATCAAGGTGGCTGTTCAAAAAATGAAGCTTGATGCTCATGTTGCACCCGAGATCACGAAAAGCGAGGAGCATTCTGTTCACAAGTTCATTGTAGTTCTCCGCCTTATTGTTTCCAAGGAAGTTCTGAACGACTGCCATAAAGGATAACCATGCTGCCTTTTCTAAAGCGGTCATCTTAGCAACAAACTGATTATCACGAATTAGGGTTCGAATCTGTGGGCCATCAAACACGCCTGCTTTGATCTTCTCAAATGATAACCCTGGTAAAGCTGTGATGATGTGTTGGAAACATTCACCTTCGGTTTCCAGTGCCTTGACAAATTGCTTCATAAAACCTAATTTGATGTGAAGAGAAGGAAAGATGATCTTATCTCTGCTTACAATTGGGTCTTGTATGATATTTGGCATGCCTGCTTCAAGGGTGTCACGAATAGGCCAGTCCTTCTGGACCCAATGTCTGTCTCGTGCTCGGCTGTCCCACATACAGAGGAAACATGGAAACTTGGTGAAACCTTTCTGTTGTCCAAGAAGAAAGTTGACCATCTTTAAGTCTACACAAATAATCCAATTGTGCTCATGATATTTTAATAAGTCCATGACCATTCTCATATCATCATAGTCTTCCCGCAAATGCACTGAGTGACCGACAGGTACTGCTCCATAAATATTCCCATTATGTAAAAGAACACACTTTAGACTGCGTTTTGAAGTGTCTAAAAAGAGTCTCCATTCAGCAGGACTATAGTAAGGTACACCCAGTTCTTTGAGAAGCCCTTGGATGTCATGGCAGTAAACAAACTGTCTGTCTTCTGAAAAGAAGATCACTAAAAGCTGGTCACGCTTTCTGAAATATGATACTTTAACAGAGTGATCAACAAGATTTCTGCCTTGTAATTTTGATGCCAAAAGCTCTGCTGCTTTCTTTGAAAGACCTAAATCCCGCACTAAATCATTCAGTTCAGCCTGGAGAAGAGGCTTGGGGACGGGGAAAGGTTCAGTGTCTGAAGAACAGTTCTCCGATTGTGTACACTTTTCTGACAATTCACTGTCACAACTGTCTTGTTCGCTTGTATCATGTCCAGTGTCTTTATCGTCCAATGAAGGCAAGCCTTTGAAAACTGGAACAGGAACTTCTTCAGAGTGCGGAGCAGGCCGAATAGCTGAGGGAATGTTCGGATACGTAATCTTATGTCGGTTTTTCTTCCCAACACCCGTTGTGTTTACCATGCAGAAATAACAGTCAGTTACATGGTTGGTGGGTTCGCGCCAAATCATTGGAACACCAAAAGGCAGACCATTGCGTTTTCCTTTGGTCCAGTCTCGAAGCATTTCCTCACAATTGTGGCACACAACATGAGGAGCCCATTGCTTGTCTTGATCACCAAGATGAACTTCAAAATATGCCTTGTAGGCACGCTTGACGAACGAGGATATGTTACGTCTCTGACGATTGAGTGTGTAGCATCCACATATGTAGCAGAAGGCATCAGGCTTGTTTCTGCAATGATATCTATTTTTTGGAAGCCATGTTTGATCTGAAACAAAAGAAGAATGATCAAAATATTAGAAGCTATCTATATATATGGACGTGAAAATGCTTATACATGGTTTACGCAAGTTCACATTTGTACAATTTCATTAACCTCAAATTGCATACAAACTAGAGCTTGTAGAGAAAAACTAATTTCAGATTTGAAATCAGCGCCTAAAACTCCTTCAGAATCAGTTAAAATATCCAATGCAACTCAAAGTTACTGAAAAAGTGTTCCCCAGTGTTATTACGAAAGTTCACGTATCATTACAACTAGGCCTTTATATCATTAAGAACATATTTTGCTTCAAGAGTTGCACATCTCTTTCCACGATTCTATACTCGCTCTTATATAACGAACGATTAAAATCTATACGTTTGATTGTTTTTGCTAACAAACAGGCACTAAGTCGACAGTTTATCTTACGAAAATCTCTCAAAGTGAATCATATTGTTGTAACGTTTCTATCGTTGGACAGTTTCTTTTATGTTATTTAGTAAAAATAATGCCTAGCCTAGTCTACATATCGATAACTAACTAACTTATCGTTCGATAACAAATGCATTGTTTGTTTCTTATTATGCACAAAGTTCACAAAGAGCTGTCTGTGCACTGCTCATCATGGGTATCAAAATCCGGTTTCTAGCAATATAAGCCCGCAGACATACACAGACCTTGCATGGCCAGGTGGTTAGGGCACTTGACTCGTAATCCTAAGGTCGTAGGTTCAAATCCCCATCACACCAAATATGCTCGCCCTTTCAACCATGTTGGCGTTATAATGTAACGATCAATCCTACTATTCGTTGGTAAAAGAGTAGCCCAAGAGTTGGCAATGGGTGATTACGACTAGCTGCCTTCCCTCTAGTCTTACACCGGTAAATTAGGCACAGCTAGCGCAGATAGCCCTTGTGTAGCTTTGCGCGAAATTCACAAACCAAAACCGACGGCAGACATACAACAGTGCCACTTGGTAAGCCACAGACATATTGACTGACTTACTGTTTAACTCACTAACTAACTCTTAACTGAATAACTCACTAACAACTCTGAATATTTCAGTTATTCTGTTGTTTACATTATATTATTATTTTTACCTAGTGCAGAGAGTTTTTGGATTCTACTGAGGATTTAACTTTCATAAAATTTCTATATCATGCGTCATCATGACATAATGAAAATGCACCCTATAGGAAATAAATATCCAAATTTAAAAAAGCAGAATACTTGCAAGTACGAAACTTGCCTTTAACATTATATCAATTTTTACTTAAATTTCAACAAAAATGAAACTTTTCTTCGCTTCTTAAAAATTGCAGCTACTTTTATCCTAATATTGTCAACACTAAAATATTTCTTTACCTGTTGATGTCACCAGTATATTAGATATCATTCTATCTGTTTGACCAAAATCACGTTACTGCTTCAGATGATTATCACAGACAACATTGTGACATAGTGTCTGACCCATCTCGAACCCATTACGGAGCTTAATGGCAGAGATTACACTATTTTGCAAAATTAACATTTTTTTTGCGAGTGCCGATTAAAGAGTCATATTCTTTGGTGCATACAATATAAAACGTGTTGTTATGCTTCTCAAGAGTTTGCATCGCCTCTAAGTTTTACACGCACATATACAAAAACATTGATTTGTTTGTTCTTCCTGAATAGACATAGTGTAGCTATTTTGTACAGACAAACAGTTCCGTGTCAGATATATTACATCTACTTAAAATTTATTATTCGAAAAGACTCTACGACAGTGGTTCTTAACTTGGTTCAATCGAACCCCAGAGGTTCGGTGATTCAGTCTCAGGGTTCGGCGTAGGTCAAGACACACACACTGTGTGTATGTCTGTTCCGTTCACCCCACTCATATGATTCGTGACGTCATGCTCTACTTGACCATCATTGGCTGCGGCTGATCACGTCACATCTGTGCTGCAGGGAGCTTCGTGCGCTTAGCAGTCGACATGTGACTGTACTAATCGTGCGTCATTTGTGAACTTTTTTCTAATCTTTCAATCCCTTCATTCTAACTATGTCGAGCAAAAACAGAAAGTGGTCGGACGAATACATACAAAATAGATTTACGTGTATAACGGAACATGATGGGAGTCAGCGTCCTCAATGCATGATTTGCAATGCCAAGTTGAGCAATTCTAGTCTAGCACTGGCAAAACTAAGAGAACACTCCCTAAAGCTGCATGGAGATGGAAAATACAAGGACTCAACGCTTGCTGAATTCAAGGTAAAGAGAGCCAGGTTCGATGAAAAGGCTACTTTACCTCTTCTCGGCTTTGTACCCATCGACAAACCGATCCTCACAGCATCGTACGAAGTTGTGTACTTGATCGCAAAGCAGGGCAAACCACACACCATTGGTGAAGCACTCGTAAAACCAGCTGCGTTGAAGATGGCGAATATCATGCTGGGAAAAGCTGCTGAAAATAAGTTATCCCAAATTCCTATTTCAAATGACACCATCAGCAGCAGAATGGATGACATGAGCGATGTCATCTTGGTTCAAGTAGTTGCAGATCTGATTTCAAGCCCAGCAAAATTCAGCCTTCAACTCGACGAGACCACCGACGTTTCCAATCTAAGCCAGGTTGTTGTATTCGTGTGCTATGTGAAGAACGACGAGATAAAAGAAGATTTTTTATTATATAAGCCTCTTACAACAACAACTAAGGCAGGCGACGTGAAGAAACTTGTGGATGATTTCATCAGAGACAACGATCTTACGTGAGATGTGGTTTCTGCAGTTTGTTCGGACGGAGCTCCAGTCATGCTGGGACGAAACTCTGGTTTTGGTGCGCTAGTGAAAGCCGATGTACCACAAATTATTGTAACGTACTGTGTTTTGCACAGGCATGTGTTGGCAACAAAAACCTTGCCTTCAAAACTGGCAGAAGTATTAAAAATTGTAGTGGAATGTGTGAACTTTGTGCTAAATAGTGCCCTGAAGCACCGCATCTTCAAAGAGACGTGTAATGCAATGGGTTCTGAATTCGAGGTACTTCTATACCATTCTAACGTTTGGTGGTTATCCTGGAGAAAGGTGCTGAATCGTGTTTCTGCCATGCGTGTGGAATTAGCCCTGTTTTTGCGAGAGCACCAACATTATCATGCAGATTGCTTCGAAAAATCTGAGTTCATTCTCATTTTGGCGCACATGACCGATATCTTCAGTGCTCTCAATCAACAGATGCAGGACGGTGGAGTCAACATCATCGAAGCGGAAGAAAACCTGAAGGCTTTTCAAAAGAAGCTACCGTTATGGAAACGACGAACAGAGAATGATAACTTCGCAAACTTTCCCCTGCTGGACGACTGTGTAAGTAGGATCGAAGATGTGTCTGAAATCGGAGACATTTCTGTACTCGTGGAACTAAAGCAAGCAATTGTTATGCACTTAGATGAGCTTGCAAAGTCTCTCGACGGATACTTCCTCACCAGAGAGTCATATCCAGCATGGGCGAGACAGCCGTTCAGGTTTAGTGTTGCGACAGCAGATGTCAATGATGAATACCTCGACGAAATCACTGAACTTCAGCAGAGCCAAGTTCAACAGTAACTTTTCAGAACAACAACGCTCTCAACGTTTTGGTGTCACCAAATCGTAGCGTACCCTCTGATTGCTATGAAAGCCCTTGAGATACTCATACCGTTTGTTACAACGTATCTCTGCGAGCAATCCTTTTCGAGGATGGTAGACATAAAAATGAAGAAAAGGAACAGACTTTGTTGCGAAAATGATATGGGAGTGGCACTTGCCAAGGTGAAGCCGCGCATTTCTGAACTTGTCTCTGAAAGGCAACAGCAAAAGTCATATTGATTTGCAGTAAATATTCATTGAGTTATGTTTTTGTTTTTGTGTGATATTCATGTTTTGTTGGTATTGTTCTTTGAACACTGATATTGTGTGCAACTGATGCATAGTTCATTTTGTGCACTAATGAAATATCTACTTATGTTTTGAATTTGAAAAAAAAAAAATCATATTTTATTTTTCCAATTACGAAGGGTTCAGTGAATGCAAGTACGAAACTTCCGGGGCTCAGTTCCTCCAACAAGGTTAAGAACCACTGTTCTACGACATCTCTAAAAAAATATTTCCACTGAAACAAGATCCATCTCTGGAAAACCGTAAGCGTACCAGTTCTGGGTGATATAATCCGAAAACTCAAAATTAATTTGATCGGAATTACTTTAATAAAAAATTACCAACATTTCAGCCAAACGATAATTTTTAGAACTAAAATCGAGATAAATCATATATTAGGCTTAACGAATCCCTTGTATTGTTAGATGTATGTTTTACAGCGTAATTTTTCATAAATGCAATTTGATTTTGGTTTTACACCCCGCAGTTTAGTCATTTATATTTTACCTAACTTCAAAAAAACTGGAACGTGCAAATGTCGTTGAAAAGATCTGTACACATAAGATTGGCCAAAGGAACCTGTTTCAACGCATAAAAGGTACGAGTCACTATACCTAATTATTTGAAGTATCTTGTTTACAACGTCTGCTCTCCATTCTCTCCAGTACTAAGCCTTACATTTTTGTAAAAGGTGATTATGTATGCTTAAGCAGCATCACGTTCGTGAAAAACAAGGTCCTTAATAGACGCGGAAGTTAAAATTGAATACAAAGTAACTTTAAGTAATGTGTACAAACGATGGGTTATGTATATTGTACTGTCAATTGTATTAGTAGTAGCAAGCATCGAAACAATCCGAATTACAAGCGTGCAAATTAAAACTTCATAAAAGTTGCTTTGGTTTTAATTACGGATTGTGTATAATTTAGCTACGCAACTTTCGAAAATAATACTTTTTTGTTCTGTTACGTAAGGATTTTTTACAAATCGGGAAGAAGTAATACTCTTACTTAAATCAAATTATTATTTCTTTTACCACACTGAATATTTTATTATTATGTCTGGGTACCAGAACGATCGATAAGACTCGATCCTTGTGATTGGTTTCAAGAAATATATTTGTTTGTTTGAAGTTAAGCACAAAGCTACACGATGGGTTATTTGTGCTCTGCCCACCACAGGTATCGAAATCTGGTTTCTAGTGTTGTAAGTCTACATACGTATACACACCTGTGTCACTGGGGGTCCGAGAAATATATGGCCAGTGTTTATGAATATTTTAAGCATGATGAAATGTGACCCGATTACAATGAAAATGATTCACATTTGTGAAAGTACATATAACGTTTTGTGAAAAATCTGTACGTGATGGAGAAAAATGAATATTATTTTCCGATTCAGCGTACTGAACAAACACAGATTTCAAGACAATAAAATCATCGCAGGCCTGTGTTATTAGTTGTCCTTTGAATTGCTATATATGGGGTAAACCTCTTGCTTATAAAATTATTCTTGGATAAAATAATATAAAACAAGTATTTGAAGAAATCTCTTTTACACGCTCATGTAAATGATGTGTACATCGATGAAGACCATTGGACATTTTTATCGTCTAATTAATCCATTTCTAACGCTAATTTCCTGCCGTAAAAGAACCGTATAAATAGTTTTTAAATGAGTTAAGATTTCAACTTTCACTTTAAAAAATGGCAAACTTATCCAATAGTCTGGTTGCTCCCAAACAGATTTCAAATTCGTAATGGCACGCGTCCGCGTCGCGCCAAACATGCTCGCCCTCCCAGCCGTGGGGGCGTTATAATGTGACACTCAATCCCACTATTCGTTGGTAAAAGAGTAGCCCGAGAGTTGGCGGTGGGTGGTGATGACTAGCTGCCTTCCCTCTAGTCTTACACTGCTAAATTAGGGACGGCTAGCACAGATAGCCCTCGAGTAGTTTTGTGCGAAATTCCAAAACAAACAAACAAACATAATGGCACGTGCGAAAACAGCATAGTAAATACTGTATTCAAAGCAAGCCGTAAGTTATCTATAATAATAAAAGGGTGTATTTGTGTGTTATCGCTGTAAGTCCAAGAAGAAAGAACCTAGAAACCTGAAATTTTGTACATACACTAAGTGACCGTGAGAGTATGCACCTGAATATTATTACTTAAGTACAGTGGAGCGCCATTAAGCCGCGGACCAGTAAACCGCGAAATCGCTTAAGCCGCTGTAGCAAGTCTTGTGAGCGAGGATTATCGCGGCTCACCGCTAATTTAAGAACGTGTAAAAACGCGGTTTACGAATTTAATCCTGGCTTTATAACTTCAAGGGGATATTTAAAAAGGATTTGCTTTAATTTGGGAAATAAATAAAATATATTACAATAGAAATCGACCGTTAATCTACCTTATCCGCTCACTAAGTCAGCTTTATGGAGGCCGCCATTGTTACCGAATCACACCTCTCCATACGCTAAAGTTAATCCGCGGTAAATCCGTGAAAAAAGTGGTCAATAATAAAAGTATTATTTTTAATTCGATAATCCGATATAATGATAACGCAATGGCCCGGATGAGGCTCCTCGGCGGAGCTGTTGGCGACTTCGGCTTTTCAGTCACAAAGGTTTAAGCCGCGGTTAAGCAGGTTGACCCCCTCAAATACCGCGGCTTAACGGCGCTCCACTGTACGTACGTGCATCTGCGCATCTTTCTCATGAGGCAAACTAGCGAAAAACCATATAGAAAAGAAGTGGTTCCTTGTATAACCATTTCTAATGTTCCAACAGTGACTTTTATGTCATGCTACTTAGCAACAAAAGTACATAGGTTATATTTTTATGCTAAAACGGGTTTAGAATACACACACTGTCAACCTAATAACCCAAGCGAAGGCAGGTACTTTCGCTGGTAACTAATATAAGCACGTATTATGTTAAAAAAAACACCACAAAAAACGTTTCATTAATAATGCCGCATGAAGTAAAACAAATTGGAACATTTGTTAGACTTAAAGTTGAGGGCAAGATGTGATTATCAAACGTGAAGTTGCCAGTGTAGGATAATTTTCGTGTTCATCCAATAAATTCCTTATTTTAAATTTGGTGAAAACAAATATTTTTTAGCTGTATTTATCCACTGCTCACAGAACGTCTCTGAGTTTCTTTGTTGTTGTTGTTTTGTAAGTACAAACTTTTAGCTCACAGCTCCGTCACCTCTTGACCAATTTGCGATCTAATTACAGTCTTGGACTCAGGAGAATAATCTCTTTCGATTGGTGTATTTGATCTCGTCCGAGGTCTCATAGATTTATGTATTATGAATCTATCGTAAACAATTTCAAGTTGAGGGTAGGCTGTTAGAAATTGTGATAAGTAATAAAATTGAAATGGTTATATGAGCGTTCCGCGCTTGTTGTTGTTGGCGCACAACAGTATAGCTAATAGAACGGAAATAAAAGAGATTAATTTCCTGTAATCCTACCTAAAAGAACTTCAAGTGACGCGACTATTAAAGATTTCCTCGTGTTTTTTCGATACAGTACTGCATAAATAGTTAGGTTTGTTTGTAGCAAAGCTACATCAGGCTATCTGCAAAGCTCACCAAGGGGAATCGAACCCCTGATTTTAGCGTTGTAAAACCGTAGACATACCGCTGTACTAGCGGGGAGGGGCGAAAAGTTAGGTTATTGATTTCATATTTCCAGTGGCGTGAAGTGCTTGTTTGTTTTTCTTATAGCAAAGCCACATCGGGCTGTCTGCTGCGTCCACCGAGAGGAATCGAACCCCATGATTTTATCGTTGTAAATTCGTAGACTTATCTAGCGGGAAACTCGCGTAGAGTGCGAGGTTTGAATTTTGAGGGAGAAACAACGACTTCAAAACGTAGTTCTAAAGAAAATTTGTTTAAAAAGAGGGGAATTACTTGAGTTACGTCTTGCACATTCAAGTCGGCTTCAGAAAATAATGCATATGTACATTGTAGTGTCATGTATCTCATTATGATTTAACCCGTGAACGAGATTATTTCTTTGAGCGTTCGATAAAAACGTGTATACTTGAACATATTACTCTCAAATGTGCCGTGCATTTCGTGCAGTGTGTGTATATTTATAAAAGAGTACCACACATGTTAACTTAAGAGACAATACAATACATGGACCAACTAAGCCGAGTTATCGATTTGCTGTAAACCAGATAGAATCTGTTCTCGTTATTACATAAAGTGTATCTGTAACACTACTGATATTCCTTCTTTCAGTGTTTTACAGATATTTAATTAGTTTTTTGTTTTCTTCTCATTCTAACTACTCCTATGTAGAATCATAAGTAGTTTGGAAGAGAGATTGGTCAAAGTAGAAAAGTTAGGCGAATAAAAATAAATCGATTCTAAACCTGGTATTAAAAGGTAACCCAGTGTATATATTTGACCAAAACGGTTGTCAGTTTTCTCTTGCGTCATTTTTTTCAAATGGAATTTTTATGTTACGAATAATTGTTCTTTGCAAACAAGCGTAATACTGAATTGGAAATAGAAGTAACAAAAAAACGTATACGTGGCTCCTACGTGTAAATTTACTTGTGGCAGTAGCCAGCACACCACGTGAGCGTAGCCAAGACATGCAAAGGTTCTGTTTATAAGTGGACTTACTAGTGACAGCAGCCATTATAACAGAAGGAAGCCACGAGACCCAAGGTTTTTCTGTAAAAGCATTAAAATCAACAGGTCAACTCTAATGTGATTTCTGAGGTAAACCACTTTAATATTACAATATGATAAATCTCGCATCTCTTCGGCCAGTGTAGCCCTCCCGCTAGTACAGCGATAAGTCTACGGATTTACAACGCTAAAATCAGGTGTTCGATTCCTCGGTGGGCTCAGCAAATAGCCCTATGTGGCTTTGCTGTAAGAATACACACACACACACTCTTCGGCCAGTATTACAGTATTCTTGCGGCAAACGGTGTTTTCGGCCGCAATTCGAATAACATCTTGTAAGTTATTGACAAGGATTTTCAGGTCGATATAATTAAGTTAGGCGTGAATCGACTAACAAATATCAAACTGACGTTTTATAAAAAAAAAAACAATACTGTAGGTGTAAGATAACAAGTTACCCAAAACGTTTAAAACCTAATCCAAAACTGGTTACCCCTTGATATACAGGGTGGCCCGTAAGTCCCTACCCATCCATATATCTTATGTATCCAGTGTATCTGTGTGCTGTCTCTCATTATCGCTGCATAATACTTGTCACAATACGCTCTTCAAGTGTAAATGGGCTTACATCGGCCATTTTTCTCTGAAACAAAGAAACAATTGTATAATATATGCGTAATTGAATATAACATAATAACATATGGATGGGTAGCGATTTACAGGCCACCCTGTAGTTAGGGACAAAGATAAAGGTTTTTATAAAATTAACATATTATGATTTTAACAACGTATCATATCAAATAAACCAATCGTAATTCCCACGCAGTTTGCTCACACAAATTAATATTAACCGTAATTCATATTTAATTCAGTCGTATGAAATAACACTAACTGTAATTCGGTGACGATGTTATGCATATTCATAGTGTTAATTCAAAACTAAGACAAAGTAAATTATTATAATAATATCAGTACTATTACTAGTATTTTTGTATCGTACACGTTTTCACCACAGACCTTGTGGTGTTGATTAAATATTATATTTTGTCTTTTTTTATCTGTTTGACAAATTTTTCTTACTAAAACTTTCAGAATGGTTTATAATGTCGAGATTGTTATATTGTTGAGTAAGCTGTAACTGTTTGTCAACTATAGAACATGACCGTGAACATAACGAATTTACTGTTAACTGTATTATCAACTAAGGAAAATTGTGGACAGCGTCAACAGATTGTCAACTATATTGTCACGAGGAAACATTGTGAACATAAATAACAGATTGGTAACTGCATTGTTAGTAGGGGTCATTGTGAACATAAATAACAGATTGGTAACTGCATTGTTACTAGGGGACATTGTGAACATCAATATCAGATTTTTAACTATATTGTCACTAGGGGATATTGTGAATATCGATAGCAGATTGTTAATTATATTGTTACTAGGAGACATTCTGAACATCAGTATCAGATTGTTAATTATATTGTTACTAGGAGACATTGTGAACATCAATATCAGATTGTTAATTATATTGTTACTAGGAGACATTGTGAACATCAATATCAGATTGTTAATTATATTGTTACTAGGAGACATTGCGAACATCAGTAGCAAATTGTTAATTATATTGTTACTAGGAGACATTGCGAATATCAGTAGCAAATTGTTAATTATATTGTTACTAGGAGACATTGTGAACATCAATATCAGATTGTTAATTATATTGTTACTAGGAGACATTGCGAACATCAGTATCAGATTGTTAATTATATTGTTACTAGGAGACATTGTGAACATCAATATCAGATTGTTAATTATATTATTACTAGGAGACATTGCGAACATCAGTATCAGATTGTTAATTATATTGTTACTAGGAGACATTGTGAACATCAGTATCAGATTGTTAATTATATTATTACTAGGAGACATTGCGAACATCAGTAGCAAATTGTTAATTATATTGTTACTAGGAGACATTGTGAACATCAATATCAGATTGTTAATTATATTGTGACTAGGGGGTATTGTGAACATCGATAGCAGATTGTTAACTGCGTTGTTGCTACGGGACATTGTGAACATCAGTATCAGATTGTTAATTATATTGTTACTAGGAGACATTGTGAACATCGCTAACTTATTGGTAATTATATTGTTTTTAAGATATATTGTGAATATCAATAGCAAATTGCTAATTATATTGTCAACTAGGGAAAATGACAGTTAATATTACGAACATATTTTCAATAACATGTTATTGCGTGACTAATCTACATTTATTAATGATCAAGACAAATAATAAGTTGGAAAAGTACCATTTAAAAGTATAATGAAGTGATTTATTTTGTGGTGAATATACCACGTTTTAATAAAACACTGGTCTGTCTTCTTCAGATGACTCGTGGGTTAACAACTCTTCCCATCCGATTAAAAATGTCAGCCCTTACTATTCTAGGTCAGAGGAGGGAGAGAACAGGTCTATAAGACAGGAGATATATTAAAACTAAATATAACACAGATGAATGTTTGAAATGAACAAGATAAAACTTACGAGAAAGTAGGAAGTGAATAGGACGGACAGTAATAGATATATTAAAACTAGATAAAACCATGAAGAGTGTTGTGGTGAATAATATGAAGAGAAGTAGATATATTAAAACTAGATAAAACTAAGAAGAGTGTTGTGGTGAATAAGATGTAGAGAAGTAGGTATATTAAAACTAGATAAAACTAAGAAGAGTGTTGTGGTGAATAAGATGTAGAAAAGTAGGTATATTAAAACTAGATAAAACCAAGAAGAGTGTTGTGGTGAATAAGATGTAGAAAAGTAGGTATATTAAAACTAGATAAAACTAAGAAGAGTGTTGTGGTGAATAATATGTAGAGAAGTAGGTATATTAAAACTAGATAAAACTAAGAAGAGTGTTGTGGTGAATAAGATGTAGAGAAGTAGATATATTAAAACTAGATAAAACCATGAAGAGTGATGTGGTGAATAAGATGTACAGAAGTAGGTATATTAAAACTAGATAAAACTAAGAAGAGTGTTCTGGTGAATAAGATGTAGAGAAGTAGGTATATTAAAACTAGATAAAACTAAGAAGAGTGTTCTGGTGAATAAGATGTAGAGAAGTAGGTATATTAAAACTAAATAAAACTAAGAAGAGTGTTGTGGTGACCAATATGTAGAGAATTAGGTATATTAAAACTAGATAAAACTAAGAAGAGTGTTCTGGTGAATAAGATGTAGAGAAGTAGGTATATTAAAGCTAAATAAAACTAAGAAGAGTGTTCTGGTGAATAAGATGTAGAGAAGTAGGTATATTAAAACTAAATAAAACTAAGAAGAGTGTTGTGCTGACCAATATGTAGAGAAGTAGATATATTAAAACTAGATAAAACTAAGAAGAGTGTTGTGGTGAATAAGATGTAGAGAAGTAGGTATATTAAAACTAAATAAAACTAAGAAGAGTGTTGTGGTGACCAATATGTAGAGAAGTAGATATATTAAAACTAGATAAAACTAAGAAGAGTGTTGTGGTGAATAAGATGTAGAGAAGTAGGTATATTAAAACTAAATAAAACTAAGAAGAGTGTTGTGGTGAATAAGATGTAGAGAAGTAGGTATATTAAAACTAAACAAAACTAAGAAGAGTGTTGTGGTGAATAAGATGTAGAGAAGTAGGTATATTAAAACTAGATAAAACTAAGAAGAGTGTTGTGGTGAATAAGATGTAGAGAAGTAGGTATATTAAAACTAGATAAAACTGAGAAGAGTGTTGTGGTAGAATATGATATGTAGAGAAGTAGGTATATTAAAACTAGATAAAACTAAGAAGAGTGTTATGGTGAATAAGATGTAGAGAAGTAGGTATATTAAAACTAGATAAAACCAAGAAGAGTGTTGTGGTGAATAATATGTAGAGAAGTAGATATATTAAAACTAGATAAAACTAAGAAGAGTGTTGTGGTGAATAAAATGTAGAGAAGTAGATATAGTAAAACTAGATAAAACTAAGAAGAGTGTTGTGGTGAATAAGATGTAGAGAAGTAGGTATATTAAAACTAGATAAAACTAAGAAGAATGTTGTGGTGAATAAGATGTAGAGAAGTAGATATATTAAAACTAGATAAAACTAAGAAGAGTGTTGTGGTAGAATATAATATGTAGAGAATTAGGTATATTAAAACTAGATAAAACTAAGAAGAGTGTTGTGGTGAATAAGATGTAGAGAAGTAGGTATATTAAAACTAGATAAAACTAAGAAGAATGTTGTGGTGAATAAGATGTAGAGAAGTAGATATATTAAAACTAGATAAAACTAAGAAGAGTGTTGTGGTGAATAATATGAAGAGAAGTAGATATATTAAAACTAGATAAAACTAAGAAGAGTGTTGTGGTGAATAAGATGTAGAGAAGTAGGTATATTAAAACTAGATAAAACTAAGAAGAGTGTTGTGGTGAATAAGATGTAGAGAAGTAGGTATATTAAAACTAAATAAAACTAAGAAGAGTGTTGTGGTGACCAATATGTAGAGAAGTAGATATATTAAAACTAGATAAAACTAAGAAGAGTGTTGTGGTGAATAAGATGTAGAGAAGTAGGTATATTAAAACTAAATAAAACTAAGAAGAGTGTTGTGGTGAATAAGATGTAGAGAAGTAGGTATATTAAAACTAAACAAAACTAAGAAGAGTGTTGTGGTGACCAATATGTAGAGAAGTAGATATATTAAAACTAGATAAAACTAAGAAGAGTGTTGTGGTGAATAAGATGTAGAGAAGTAGGTATATTAAAACTAAATAAAACTAAGAAGAGTGTTGTGGTGACCAATATGTAGAGAAGTAGATATATTAAAACTAGATAAAACTAAGAAGAGTGTTGTGGTGAATAAGATGTAGAGAAGTAGGTATATTAAAACTAAATAAAACTAAGAAGAGTGTTGTGGTGAATAAGATGTAGAGAAGTAGGTATATTAAAACTAAACAAAACTAAGAAGAGTGTTGTGGTGAATAAGATGTAGAGAAGTAGGTATATTAAAACTAGATAAAACTAAGAAGAGTGTTGTGGTGAATAAGATGTAGAGAAGTAGATATATTAAAACTAGATAAAACTAAGAAGAGTGTTGTGGTAGAATATAATATGTAGAGAATTAGGTATATTAAAACTAGATAAAACTAAGAAGAGTGTTGTGGTGAATAAGATGTAGAGAAGTAGGTATATTAAAACTAGATAAAACTAAGAAGAATGTTGTGGTGAATAAGATGTAGAGAAGTAGATATATTAAAACTAGATAAAACTAAGAAGAGTGTTGTGGTGAATAATATGAAGAGAAGTAGATATATTAAAACTAGATAAAACTAAGAAGAGTGTTGTGGTGAATAAGATGTAGAGAAGTAGGTATATTAAAACTAGATAAAACTAAGAAGAGTGTTGTGGTGAATAAGATGTAGAGAAGTAGGTATATTAAAACTAAATAAAACTAAGAAGAGTGTTGTGGTGACCAATATGTAGAGAAGTAGATATATTAAAACTAGATAAAACTAAGAAGAGTGTTGTGGTGAATAAGATGTAGAGAAGTAGGTATATTAAAACTAAATAAAACTAAGAAGAGTGTTGTGGTGAATAAGATGTAGAGAAGTAGGTATATTAAAACTAAACAAAACTAAGAAGAGTGTTGTGGTGAACAATATGTAGAGAATTAGGTATATTAAAACTAGATAAAACTAACAAGAGTGTTGTGGTGAATAAGATGTAGAGAAGTAGGTATATTAAAACTAGATAAAACTAACAAGAGTGTTGTGGTGAATAAGATGTAGAGAAGTAGGTATATTAAAACTAGATAAAACTAAGAAGAGTGTTGTGGTGAATAAGATGTAGAGAAGTAGGTATATTAAAACTAGATAAAACTAAGAAGAGTGTTGTGGTGAATAAGATGTAGAGAAGTAGGTATATTAAAACTAGATAAAACTAAGAAGAGTGTTGTGGTAGAATATGATATGTAGAGAAGTAGGTATATTAAAACTAGATAAAACTAAGAAGAGTGTTATGGTGAATAAGATGTAGAGAAGTAGGTATATTAAAACTAGATAAAACCAAGAAGAGTGTTGTGGTGAATAATATGTAGAGAAGTAGATATATTAAAACTAGATAAAACTAAGAAGAGTGTTGTGGTGAATAAAATGTAGAGAAGTAGATATAGTAAAACTAGATAAAACTAAGAAGAGTGTTGTGGTGAATAAGATGTAGAGAAGTAGGTATATTAAAACTAGATAAAACTAAGAAGAGTGTTGTGGTGAATAAGATGTAGAGAAGTAGGTATATTAAAACTAGATAAAACTAAGAAGAATGTTGTGGTGAATAAGATGTAGAGAAGTAGATATATTAAAACTAGATAAAACTAAGAAGAGTGTTGTGGTGAATAATATGAAGAGAAGTAGATATATTAAAACTAGATAAAACTAAGAAGAGTGTTGTGGTGAATAAGATGTAGAGAAGTAGGTATATTAAAACTAGATAAAACTAAGAAGAGTGTTGTGGTGAATAATATGTAGAGAAGTAGGTATATTAAAACTAGATAAAACTAAGAAGAGTGTTGTGGTGAATAAGATATAGAGAAGTAGGTATATTAAAACTAGATAAAACTAAGAAGAGTGTTGTGGTAGAATATAATATGTAGAGAAATAGGTATATTAAAACTAGATAAAACTAAGAAGAGTGTTGTGGTGAATAAGATGTAGAGAAGTAGGTATATTAAAACTAGGTAAAACTAAGAAGAGTGTTGTGGTGAATAAGATGTAGAGAAGTAGGTATATTAAAACTAGATAAAACTAAGAAGAGTGTTGTGGTAGAATATAATATGTAGAGAAGTAGGTATATTAAAACTAGATAAAACTAAGAAGAGTGTTATGGTGAATAAGATGTAGAGAAGTAGGTATATTAAAACTAGATAAAACTAAGAAGAGTGTTGTGGTGAATAAGATGTAGAGAAGTAGGTATATTAAAACTAGATAAAACTAAGAAGAGTGTTGTGGTAGAATATAATATGTAGAGAAGTAGGTATATTAAAACTAGATAAAACTAAGAAGAGTGTTATGGTGAATAAGATGTAGAGAAGTAGGTATATTAAAACTAGATAAAACTAAGAAGGGTGTTGTGGTGAATAAGATGTAGAGAAGTAGGTATATTAAAACTAGCAGCAAATATTCACGCGTTTTTTAAAGTAAAAAAAAACTAAAACAATTGTTACAGTTCTTGAGAGATTAAAGTGTTGTTGAATCATAGAACATTGTATGATGTAAAACAGCCAATTCGAGAACGTAATATGACCTCAACAGAGTTGAAAAACAAGATGTCCGTTCTTTCTGTCAAACAGGATAAATGTGTTCTATATATTTCTGTTGAAATGCCAAGAAATTCAGTAATTTAGAGAAAGAAGGCCAATAAAGAACTGTGTCTTGATTTATTTTTTTTTAGTCATGTGAATCTTGAAGAGAATGGAACACCTCTGTTCTTATGGAGGGTGTTTCAAGCTGGCGATGTCGTTTAGCACTAAGGAATTTTCCAAATTCCCCATTCCCTGAGGCTTAAGTACTCTTTACAGTGGCTTTCAAGTGAACAATGTTTCAATAAATTCAATAGAATAATTTAGCGAAGATGTTGCACTTAGTACGAGAATAGGGAGTTCGTAAAACCTGCAATGACAGCAGAACAGCATCATCTATCTTTAACTCTGTTCTACATCAGTAGAAGTTGTTTTGTTTATTATTTCCGGCGACTTCTGCAGGAAAGTTTGGTAAAACTTAGCGATGCTATGGTTGAATGTTAATCCACATTTTATTGTAATCACGGTATTCACTATCTTGTTGAGGCCCGGCATGGCCAAGTATGTTAAGGCGTTTCGACTCGTAATCCTAGGGTCGTGGGTTCGAATCCGCGTAGCACCAAACATGCACGCCCTTTCAATCGTGGGGGCGTTATAATGTGCGGTCAATCCCACTATTCGTTAGTAAAAGAGTAGCTCAAGAGTTGTTGGTGGGTGGTGATGACTAACTGCCTTCCCTCTAGTCTTACACTGCTAAATTAGGGACGGCTAGCGCAGATAACCCTCGTGTAGTTTTCGCGAAATTCAAACTAAACTAAAACTAGTTTGTAGTTAAGTTCTCTTTGCTGTACCACGTACTTATTTATTCCTTTTAGTTAGTAGTAATGTCTACTGCCTACAACGTTTAGCTACGACAGCGTCACAAACATCTGTAACAACCGAAAGGTGTTGTTCAACTGAGGGAAATGTCTGGAGATGTTTTAAGCTTCTGAAGGAGGGGGAGACGTTGGAGGCTGATACGTCGGCACGTGTCAGTTACTGACGAGAAAAAGGGCGTTTATTATACAGTCACTTGAATAGACTTCTCGTGACGTTTCTTGTAATTCATCTTTTCACATTAATTAGAGAAACATTTGGTAGTATCTGTTTTTATCACATAATATTACCTAATAGATCGTGTGTGCTTTTCCACCCTACTTCTGTAATTATGATTAATTAAACTGAATGAGATAACGACATTATCAACTTGTGCTATATAGCGATTCTGCTTTTTCGCGTATTCGCCAACAGCATTAATTACACGAAGATAGGAACTTGTTAAATAGTCCACGCCCACGCGCTGGCTGCCATGCTCTGTGTGTTAGAGTGGTTAATATAGTCACTGTGGTGAGTTCAAAAGATTTTGGTTTTCATAAAGTTTTGGACTTTAAAATATGTTTCTGACGCTTTACAGTAAAAGTTCCAAAATATTACGTTTTCATGGGCATAAATAGCGATATACGATAATTCTTGATGAAATGGTAATTATTTCTTCACGTGAAGGGTAAGTTTTGACGAACAGTACTGTTCTGTTTCAGCACCGTATCGTGTGGAGGTTATAAACAGTAGTTCATGGTAATTAAAATCCAATGTAATGTCCTAGACATTATCGTACACGCTATCTACTAGAAAAACGACAAAATATTACATAAGCCTACCTGTCAAGTAACACCACCCTAAATCACAAACAATAATTTATAACGCCCAGAGTGTTACCTTTCTCAAGAGTCAAATAACACCATCTGAAATCAGGATCAGTAATTCATAACACCCGGAGTGTTAACTTTCTCAAATGTCAAATAACACCATAAAATAATTAGAATTCAATTGCCCGTAACATCTGGGACGTTAACTCTCTCAACGGTAGTAAAACAGTACTTTAAAATGGCCGTAACTTGTTTTACGAGCTTCATCCACGTAATAGTGTTTGTTCCCTACTTTAAATAGGAAGTTCACTACACAGTCCACTATAACATGATTCACTATGTCAACTTTTCGCTGTGCATTTTTTAAATCTTTATATATTGAAATGTAAATATTGAAGGATATTGACTTAAATATAAAGATCAGTTCTATGCGTTATTTTTCACTGTGCGCTTAAGTTTAAGAAATATTAAAGTTACTGCTAGACAGAACTGTAAAACCCCGCCAGAAATAGGCGAATTTCCAAGAGTCTCGTAAAGCACTGCCTATTCGACACCATAAACATCGAATTGAAGAAAATATGAGTTATAGTTGTTTTGTTTTAAGCCTAACCCCATCTGCTTTACAAACTTTAGAAATTGGTATCAACAAACGTGTTCGCCACGTGAGTGTAATGCTGTATTGTAAACGTGAATAATTAATTATATGTGTGGAGAGATAATATCTCAAACTTTTTTATGTTAAGTGCAGAGCTACATGATGGGTTGTCTGCGCCCATCATCCGTATCAGAACCCGAATTTCTTAAAGTTATATGTTCTTAGGCTTACCACTGAACCACTAGGGAGTTATGTCAGCCAAGTTACTTAATTTATGGTGAATTACTACCATTTTCATATTTAATTGGTTTCCTGAAAATAACTGTTCCTTCGCGATACACTTCTGCCTTCTACCAACTCAGTATTGAAAATTGGGCACACAGTTAACGCCAACTATCAAAGTTACAAGTGTGATATAGGAAGTGTAGTTAACACCGAATATCAGAGTTACAAGTGTGATATAGGAAGAGTAGTTAACACCAACTGTCAGAGTAACTAGTGTGATTGAGAAGAGATCATGATAATTAAACATTCTATAATTTTCAATAAGGCCTGTCATTGCCTGATAGCTAGGACACACAACTCGCAATTTATCGGTCGCAGATTTGAATCCAGTCACTGCCGCGAGTATGTGCACTCGCTCTTTCATCCGTGGAGGCGTTATTATGTGACAGTAAATCTAACTATTCGTTAGTAACTACTAGCTCAATAGTTGACGGTGGATGGTTTTGGCTAGCTGCCTTTCCTCAACTCTATCACATCACAATTGGGGCACAGATAACCAACGAGTCAGTTTGTGTGGAGTTCAACAACAAATGATAAACTGTTCAATAAATGTTCCGTCTTTGTCCTTTCATCGTTCACGTAACTTTATATTAATTTGCTTGTCAAACTTCGCCACCAGAGGATAAAAACACACGTTTTGTTGAGATCGTATAAAGATGAACTGAGAACAAAACAGGATAAACAACGACGTTTGTTCATTAAATTAATACGATCCTGGTTAAAATACTACGTACGACGTAACCTTTCGTCCTACTTGTACCTTCGTCTTCCCATGAATAAACTTTTAGATTTCTTTGCTAGTCGTTAAGCGCAAAGATACAGAACGGGGCTATCTGTGCTCTTCTCACAACGGGTATTGAAATCCAATTTTTTAAAGCGTTAGAAGCCTTCATACTTACCGTTGAACCACCGGAGAAGAAAAGGGCAATCTGATAGAAGAACCATCTGTTACTAAAAATGGAACTTTGTTTTTTGAATTTCGCGCAAAGCTGCACGAGGGCTATCTGTGCTAGCCGTCCCTAATTTAGCAGTGTAAGACTAGAGGGAAAGCAGCTAGTCATCACCACCCACCGCCAACTTTTGGGCTACTCTTTTACCGACGAATAATGGGATTGATCGTCACATTATAACGCTCCCACGGTTGAAAGGGCGAGCATGTTTGGTGCGACCGGAATACGAACCCGCGACCCTCGGAGTACGAGTCGCACGCCTTAATAAAAAGATGGAACTAATGCTCAGTAGTTGAAACCTCTAATTTTGGTTTTGGTTTTATACGTATATATATATATTTTTTTGTTTAAAAATAATATTTTTTGAAGCTTATAGTTTCATTTTTGTTAAAAGAATACTTTAAAACCACTTGTTAATCAAAAGTTTACAACAAAACAATTTCAAAATGTCGTAAGGAAATGTGAAAGTGGAATGGTAATCTTTGTTTCGTGGTTAACTTATTTTACCGAATTACTGATGCAAAATAATAAACACGTAGGTTTGTATGTTAGGTTTTGCTTTCGTTTCAACTGAAAAGTTGTACAATGACGTAACTGCGCTGTGTCCTCAGCAAGAAGTGAACCGCGAATTTCAGTCTTATAAGCCCTCAAGTTTACCGCTGAGCTATTAGAACTGTAAGTTCCACTACACGTCTTTCGTATTACAACAGCCCAAAACATATACTTGTCTGTAGCAACCTTCCTAAAAATACACTTGTTTGTAGTAGCTTTTCTAAAACATACACTTGTCTGTATTAGCTTTCCTAAAAAATACACTTATTTGTAGTAGCCTTTCTAAACACATACTTTTCTGTATTAGCCTTCCAAAAACATACGTTTATGTGTATAGTAGCCTTTGTAAACACGCACACTTGTCTGTATTAGTTTTCCAAACACATTTGTCTGTAGTGACTTTTCTAAATACACACTTATCTGTATTAGCCTTCTTAAACATACACTTGTCTGTAGCAGCCTTCCTAAGAATATGCTTGTTTGTAGTAGCCCTTCTAAAACATACACTTGTCTGTATTAACTTTCCTAAAAAATACACTTGTTTGTAGTAGTTTTCCTAATCACATGCTTTTCTGTATTAGCCTTCCAAAAACACATGTTTATGTGTAATAGCCTTTCTAAACACACACTTGTCTGTAGTAACCTTTGTAAAACATGCACTTGTCTGTAGTAGCCTTCCAAAAGCACACGTTTGTGTGTAGTAGCCTTTGTAAACACGCACACTTGTCTGCATTAGCCTTCCAAAAACATACGTTTATGTGTAATAGCCTTTCTAAATACACTTATCTGTATGAGCCTTCGTAAACACACTTGTCTGTAGTAGCTTTCCAAAACCACACACATACACACACTTGTCGTCACTACCTAAAACACACACTTCCTAATCAACATATTCTTGACTGAAATGTAGTATTTTTATTATATTGGATATGTAAGATGTAACATTCCGTTAGACTGAGAGCAGTGCTGTTTTTACGTTGGTGTAAGGTGTTACTATCCGGTCATCTGTGGTAATTTTGCTGAAGTGCAACTCCTCTGCTAAATCCTGTTTTATGTAAACTGTATTGCTACTGTAAAATGATGAAGAACGAGATTTTAATTAGTGTAAAAATATTTGTTTTACGTTAAGGAATTGTGGTACTGTCGTTTGTTGTTCAGCAGTCGAGGTACCAATGACACGAACAGCAACAGTATTGATTTAATAATTGCACCTATACCTGAACTGTGGGGCTACTCCCTTACGTACTGTCTTGAAGATGTATATACGTTTTTGTTTTGTTTTTTATCCGTGTGATTCTGTTACCATCAAATGTCAGAGTTCATGAAGGTTTAGTAGCTAGAACGCACGTTTAACTTTTGAAGGTTTAGTAGCTAGAACGCAATCCTTATTTTGAAGGCTTAGTAGTTAGAACACAGCTTAACTTTGTAGGTTTAGTAGCTGGAACGCAATCCTCATTTTGAAGGTTTAGTGTGTGTGTGTATGTGTTTTCTTATAGCAAAGCGACGCTCGACTATCTGCTGAGTTCACCGAAGGGAACAGAACCCCTGATTTTAGCGTTGTAAATCCGTAGACTTACCGCTGAACCAGTGGGGGACTGAAGGTTTAGCAGTTAGAACTCAGTTTAACTTTGTTGGTTTAGTAGCTAGAAATTAGTCTTTATTTTGAAAGTTTAGTAGTTAGAACACAATTCAACTTTGTAGGTTTAGTAGCTAGAACGCAATCTTCATTTGAAGGTTTAGTAGTTAGAACAGAAGCTTAACTTTGTAGGTTTAATAGCTAGAACGCAATCTTAATTTTGAAGACTTAGCAGCTAGAACACAATAATTATACATCGTTAACTCAGTTTTACCTTTGTTGGTTATTCATACATGCTTTGGTAAAGCATTACCGTTCATTAGTAACAGTACACTTTTGTTGTGGAAAATAGTTAAGGTGGCTTTTTGTAATTATTAATTTAAATATGGAAAGGTTGAACCTTCATGAAATGGACCACTTCTAAACTACAGGTAGACGTTTCTAAAATTTAATTTTGGACAGTTTAAAAACACAATCATACCTTTACATTTCAACAACAGCAATTATACTCGATGTAGTTCCAGGGTAAAAACGAATGTTTCTTTCCACATAATTTCATGCAGTTTGATAATGTATAGTAATGTAAATTAAAGTGGGTCTATTATTTTCCATTTCACGCATTATACGACGTTTGAAATGGAGAAAATCATTTCTCAATCTGACATGCAAGAAGTTTTGTTAGTAGCGATTTTCCTCAGTCTCTCACATAACAACCTCTAATAAAGTAACTTTCCTCAGTTTCTCACATAACAAGCTCTAATAAAGTAACTTTCCTCAGTCTCTCACATAACAAGCTCTAATAAAGTAACTTTCCTCAGTTTCTCACATAACAAGCTCTAATAAAGTAACTTTCCTCAGTCTCTCACATAACAAGCTCTAATAAAGTAACTTTCCTCAGTTTCTCACATAACAAGCTCTAATAAAGTAACTTTCCTCAGTCTCTCACATAACAAGCTCTAATAAAGTAACTTTCCTCAGTCTCTCACATAACAAGCTCTAATAAAGTAACTTTCCTCAGTCTCTCACATAACAAGCTCTAATAAAGTAACTTTCCTCAGTTTCTCACATAACAAGCTCTAATAAAGTAACTTTCCTCAGTCTCTCACATAACAAGCTCTAATAAAGTAACTTTCCTCAGTCTCTCACATAACAAGCTCTAATAAAGTAACTTTCCTCAGTCTCTCACATAACAAGCTCTAATAAAGTAACTTTCCTCAGTTTCTCACATAACAAGCTCTAATAAAGTAACTTTCCTCAGTCTCTCACATAACAAGCTCTAATAAAGTAACTTTCCTCAGTTTCTCACATAACAAGCTCTAATAAAGTAATTTTCCTCAGTTTCTCACATAACAAGCTCTAATAAAGTAAATTTCCTCAGTCTCTCACATAACAAGCTCTAATAAAGTAACTTTTCTCAGTTTCTCACATAACAAGCTCTAATAAAGTAACATTCCTCAGTTTCTCACATAACAAGCTCTAATAAAGTAACTTTCCTCAGTCTCTCACATAACAAGCTCTAATAAAGTAACTTTCCTCAGTCTCTCACATAACAAGCTCTAATAAAGTAACTTTCCTCAGTTTCTCACATAACAAGCTCTAATAAAGTAACTTTCCTCAGTTTCTCACATAACAAGCTCTAATAAAGTAACTTTCCTCAGTTTCTCACATAACAAGCTCTAATAAAGTAACTTTCCTCAGTCTCTCACATAACAAGCGCTAATAAAGTAACTTTCCTCAGTTTCTCACATAACAAGATCTAATAAAGTAACTTTCCTCAGTCTCTCACATAACAAGCGCTAATAAAGTAACTTTCCTCAGTCTCTCACATAACAAGCTCTAATAAAGTAACTTTCCTCAGTCTCTCACATAACAAGCTCTAATAAAGTAACTTTCCTCAGTCTCTCACATAACAAGCTCTAATAAAGTAACTTTCCTCAGTTCTCACATAACAAGCTCTAATAAAGTAACTTTCCTCAGTTTCTCACATAACAAGCTCTAATAAAGTAACTTTCCTCAGTTTCTCACATAACAAGCTCCAATAAAGTAACTTTCCTTAGTCTCTCATGTAACAAGCTCTAACAATGTAACTTTCCTCAGTCTCTCGTATAAGAAGCTCTCACAAAATAAATTGTCCTCAATCAGTCACACAACACGCTCTGACAGGAACATTTCCTGAGACTCTTACATAAAATGTCTAACAAAATATTTTCTCTCACATAACTACTATTTTACTCTTTAATTATTTTTCTTTTTCTTTTCATACAGTTGTTATTAAAACAAGCAGTTTATTTGACAGGTGGCTGCACTTCCTATGTATGGATGACTGGGATTGTTCGTTGAAATGGTATTTTAAATATCTCCTCAAATAGGTCATCAGAACCCTATAATACCATACAGTGTTTCCTTTTATAACAATATGTCTATATAATGATTGAGTCACGTGTTCTGGTAATGTTTATAAATATCATAACATAAAGTTTGAATTTCTTGTGTTTCTTTTTTATTACATGATAATTAAACAACCAAAACAATGGTGCAAACCAGTTTCACTGAGGTGATATAGTTTTAAATGGAATATCTGCTTTTATGATTATTATTATTAACAACTAGCAGTAATACAAAATATCATAATTCCGGTAATGTTATCATTACCCCTTGAAGTTAGCTTTCTGACAGAAATTTTGTGTTTCTTAAAAACTTAAGTACAGGATGAAACAGAAAATACCAGCTAATAATCGATAAACAATAAATATTACAGTTGGAGACTCCTTGTATTTAGAACTTGGTTATAGATACAAACTTCCTACGTCTGTTGAAATAGTGCATTGAATAAACAAGCAAAGAATAAAAACTTTTCGAAAATAAATGAAATTACAGATGGTTAATAATAATCCTTCAAATAGAATGCAAACACGATAACAGGAATGGCATTTACATCTTTCCTACCATCTTGTTTGTATTCTTTTTAAAGGATTGATGTTGGCCATCCCTTCATTTATCACCTTTGTATTAATAACCTTTTGACCACCACTGTATTTATTGTATTCTACCTGATACAGTTGTCATTTTAACAGTTTATGTATATAACATTCCGTCCACTACCGTATTTATTGTTTGTTTGTTTTGTATTTCGCGCAAAGCTACTCGAGGGCTATCTGCGCTAGCCGTCCCTAATTTAGCAGTGTAAGACGAGAGGGAAGGCAGCTAGACATCACCACCCACCGCCAACTCTTGGGCTACTCTTTTACCCACGAATAGCGGGATTGACCGTCATTGTATAACGCCCCCACGGCTGAAAGGGCGAGCATGTTTGGTGCGACCGGGATTCGAACCCGCGACCCTCGGATTACCAGTCGAACGCCTTAGCACACTTTGCCATGCCGGACCCGTATTTATTGTATTCTACTTGATAAAGTTGTCATTTTAACAGTTTATGTAAATAACGTTCACTCCACTATCGTATTTATTGTATTCTGTCTGATACAGTTGTCATTTTAACAGTTTATGTATACAACGTTCAGTCCACTACCGTATTTATTGTATTCTGTCTGATACAGTTGTCATTTTAACAGCTTATGTATACAACGTTCAGTTCACTGCCGTATTTATTGTATTCTGTCTGATACAGTTGTCATTTTAACAGTTTATGCATGCAACGTTCAGTCCACTACCGTATTTATTGTATTCTATCTGATACATTTTTATGTCATCATTAGCTGTACCTCACTTCTCAGCTTGGATGTATTGTTCACTTCACTTTAAAGACAGAAAAACGTTCAAGTGTAGTTTTAGGCATAGGATGTTTGCTTCTAAAAACTAAACATAACAATCCATGGTTATTTATATAATCGGTGTTGTAGAATAAACATGGTGTCACTTCACTGAGTGTTTTAGTTTGTTTTATCTTTTAATTAACCATGTAGTGTTTATTGAACCAAAGTGAAAGTAAACTGACATATAACATTTTCTGTCGATCGATGGTTTGTTCACAAGTGCGTCAACCTTTCCTTTGTCTGTGTTATTTGATTCCATGAGTTAATATCTTCTTGTTTAATCTATGCTACCTCGGTCTGTGTGGCGGGTTCCGGCGTTTTGCAGTAACAGCACAAACAGGCTTCTTTCTACTCGTATCTGGGATGGAGGAAATATTACTGAGCACTTCGTCAGCGAATTTTAAGTGTTCTCATATCCTCTTCCCCTCACATTAAGATGTTTTTTTTTATGCGAGTTGCAGTTTACTTGGTGTTGCCCACGAGCCACTGCTGAGTAACTTTCGATTTGATGGTGTACAGTAGCGAAAGCTGACCGTTAGCCAAAGCTGGTGAGTAGATGTGTACTTTGTGTTGTTCACTAGCTAGAGATGGTGAGCAGATGTGTACTTTGCGTTGTTCACTAGCTAGAGGTGGTGAGTAGATGTGTACTTTGCGCTATTCACTAGCTAGAGGTGGTGAGTAGATGTGTACTTTGTGTTATTTACTAGCCAAAGCTGTTGAGTGGATGTCTGGTTGGCGTTGTCAGCTAAAGGTGGTAAGCAAATATCTACTTGATGTTGTCCACAAGCTAAAGTGGTGAGCATGTGTGTGCTCTGTGTTGTTCACTAGCCAAAGCTGTTGAATAACAATGTACATGGTGTCTGCTAGCCCAAGTTGGTAGCAGTTGATATACATATGTAGTGTTAGTTTCTTCTGAAAACATAATATTTTTTCTTTCTTGTTTAGAGAGTAATTTTGGATTGAAAAGAAAGGAATTGATATTTTTTGAACAGCGCCATATGTGTAGTTGTGTTAATGAACTACCTCAGGAACCGTAGAATTCGTCTATAACCCTTCCTACTTTGGACTACTAACCAGATGCAGTTATCAAACAACATCCATCGTTCGAACGGCTTCTTTGTACATATGTATTTTGGTGAATTGGTCTCACCAATGGATCATGGTGAATTCTTACTTTTGATCCATGAATCTTGGTGAATTGTTCGGGTATGTGGACCATGGTAAATTGTTAGTCCTAATATATGGATCTTGATGAATTGTTCTCGTCTGTGGACCATGGTGAATTGTTAGTCCCTATTGATGGATTTTGGTGAATTGTTAGTCCTTATTGATGGATTATGGTAAATTGTTCTGGTCTGTGGACCATGGTGAATTGTTAGTCCTGATTTGTGGATCTTGGTGAAATGTTCTGGTTTGTGGATCATGGTGAATTGTTAGTCCTGATCTAAGGATTTTGGTGATTTGTTCTGGTCTGTGGATCACGGTGAATTGTTAGTCCTTATTGATGGATTTTGGTGAATTGTTCTGGTCTGTGGACTATGGTGAATTATTAGTCGTGATCAATGGAACTTGGAGAATTGTTCTGATCTGTGGACCATGGTGAATTGTTAGTTCTGATTTGTGGATCTTGGTGAAATGTTCTAGTCTGTGGACCATGGTGAATTGTTAGTCCTGACCTAAGGATTTTGGTGATTTGTTCTGGTCTGTGGATCACGGTGAATTGTTAGTCCTTATTGATGGATTTTGGTGAATTGTTAGTCCTTATTGATGGATTATGGTGAATTGTTCTGGTCTGTGGACCATGGTGAATTGTTAGTCCTGATTTGTGGATCTTGGTGAAATGTTCTGGTCTGTGGATCATGATGAACTGTTAATCCTGATCGATGGATTTTGGTGATTTGTTCTGGTTTATGGATCATCGTGAACTGTTAGTCCTGATCAATGGGACTTAGTGAATTGTCCTGGTTTGTGGATCATGGTGAATTGTTAGTCCTTATTGATGGATTATGGTGAATTGTTAGTCCTTATTGATGGATTATGGTGAATTGTTCTGGTCTGTGGACCATGGTGAATTGTTAGTCCTGATTTGTGGATCTTGGTGAAATGTTCTGGTTTGTGGATCATGGTGAATTGTTAGTCCTGATCTAAGGATTTTGGTGATTTGTTCTGGTCTGTGGATCACGGTGAATTGTTAGTCCTTATTGATGGATTTTGGTGAATTGTTCTGGTCTGTGGACTATGGTGAATTATTAGTCGTGATCAATGGAACTTGGAGAATTGTTCTGATCTGTGGACCATGGTGAATTGTTAGTTCTGATTTGTGGATCTTGGTGAAATGTTCTAGTCTGTGGACCATGGTGAATTGTTAGTCCTGACCTAAGGATTTTGGTGATTTGTTCTGGTCTGTGGATCACGGTGAATTGTTAGTCCTTATTGATGGATTTTGGTGAATTGTTAGTCCTTATTGATGGATTATGGTGAATTGTTCTGGTCTGTGGACCATGGTGAATTGTTAGTCCTGATTTGTGGATCTTGGTGAAATGTTCTGGTCTGTGGATCATGATGAACTGTTAATCCTGATCGATGGATTTTGGTGATTTGTTCTGGTTTATGGATCATCGTGAACTGTTAGTCCTGATCAATGGATCTTGTGAAATTCTCAGTTCTTTAGAATAACAAACACACCTTTATTTAATTAACTTTGTTTAAATATTCTCTCTATGTAACATAGGCGCTAAACCGTATAGGCTCCATCTCTGTTTCTGAGAGTTTAGAACGTAAAATTCGGGTTTTGACACCTGTAAACAGGTGGAAACAGATAACTCATTGTGTACCTTCTTGCTTAAAAACCAAAACTTGTATAGCACCTTACTCTAGCCACCTTCTATAAACCAGAAAAAGTCGGTTTCTATTCAAGGTTTGCTGATTACCATGAGCATTTGTTTGTTGTAAGCGTTCTCAACGTTATAAATTAATAATAAAATGTTTGTAGTTATCGGATGAATGAGAGTTCATTTAACGACGTAATTTAAAACCTTTTCACCATATTCAGGTATATATATTTTCTGATTTATGTTCGCCATCATTACTTGATATATCTACGTCATGAAATGCTGAACACACTTAATGTATCAACACGTACTCAAAGGCAATGACGTTAGCAAAGTAAAGGATGTCACGTGACAGCTCTAGTATTGTTCCTTTTATGCAGGAGATGAACAAATAAAGTTGACAATAAACTTGAACAGATGATAGCGTTGTAGTTGATAAAAAGTTTTTTTTTTTTTCCTTTTTGTATAAAATTGAATCGGAAAGTTTTTCAGTACCTCGCTTAAATTAACGAGATTGTACCTTTGTTTACACTTCAAGACATGTTTTTACGTCTTCATTAAGAATGCCCTTGTTTGTCTGTTGTTAGTCCATCGGTGTTGTTATTGTTGGAGTATATTGTTGAGCTACTGCTTTTAACGAAGTTTACTTACTATTTAGTACACAGAACATTTGAGCTACTGATTTTATTGGTGTTCTTATTATTGTTGGAGTATATCTTTGAGCTGCTAGGTTTATTGGTGTTGTTATTATTGTTGGAGTATATTGTTGAGTTACTGGTTTGATTGGTGTTGTTATTATTGTTGGAGTATATTGTTGAGTTACTGGTTTGATTGGTGTTATTATTGTTGGAGTATATTGTTGAGCTACTGTTTTTATTAGTGTTATTACTGTTGGAGTATATTGTTGAACTACTGCTTTTATTAGTGTTATTATTGTTGAAGTGTATTGTTGAGTTACTAGGTTTATTGGTGCTATTATTATTGTTGGAGTATATTTTTGAGCTACTATTTTAATGGTGTTGTCATTATCCCACACTGAATCCTTCTAATCCAACCCGACTCTCACAGATCCCAACTGAGTCCTTGTTTAACCTCACATTTTTTTCACATCTTAGGTACTTTTTTTTATTAGGTATCATGACTTTCTGTTAACACAACACTAACAAATCATAGCAGAAACAAAATACACTATTTAGTAACCAACATTATCTTTTCAATAAGAACCCTATTATTCGGAACAGACCTATATTTTTTAGAACCAATCAGATTCTTTAAAATATATAGTGGTAGTTAGTGATAGTCCTTCTCTAAAGCAGCTGTTTTTCATCGGGATTACAAGAAATTAAAGTCAATCCGCTCTTAATATTAAATGAAACTGTGGTAATAATTTCAGACTGATAGCTTACGTGACTTTTTGTGTGGGCATGCGCAGACAGTTCGGGTGAAATTGAGCTGTTTTTGTTGAGTAGCATTGCACATGTGGCTTACATTCGGACCAAATCTGACACCTAAAGTTATAAACATTCAGCAGTGCACCACACTTAAAGAAAATCTGCCAAGTTTAAATATATTTTTTATTAAGCAAAATTTTAGTGCAAAGAATTTATTGGTAGAAATTCAATAAAAACTGGAAACTTTATATCTCGCGTGTTTCTTTAACGATTGCTTTAAAATTTGGCATTTGAAATAAGGCTTCACTAGAGCAGTTCAATTAAAAATATGATATAATTTGGATTACTGTTTAATTCTAAACGTACCTGATATTCGGTGAAGTAATAAATCAACGACACTTTTTAAAATCAAGTTCAAGATAGAATAAAAATAAGGTACTGTATCTTTGTTAGATCGATGTATTGGTTAGCGTTGTTAACTGCTAAAACTACCAACCTTTTTCATGCACAAAATGATCTTTCAACTTCTTTATAATATTGTTTTAACACTCACAACAGCACGTAAAATATTTGGATACTTCTAACAACTCAGAATATGCTCTGATTACTCTGAACAACCCACAAGATACTCTAATACGTACTCAACAACCTACAAATACTGTAATACGTACTTACGACAACCCACACGACACTATACATATTCACGACAACACACAATATACTGTACACACTCACGACAATCCACAAAATACTGTACACACTCACGACAACCCACAAAATACTGTACACACTCACGACAACCCATAAGATACTGTACGCACTCACGACAACCCACACGATACTACACATATTCACGACAACCCACACGATACTATACATATTCACGACAACACCTGATATACTGTACACACTCACGACAACTCACAAAATACTGTACACACTCACGACAACCCACAAAATACTGTACGCACTCACGACAACCCACAAAATACTGTACACACTCTCACGACAACCCATAAGATACTGTACGCACTCACGACAACCCACACGATACTACACATATTCACGACAACCCACACGATACTATACATATTCACGACAACACACAATATACTGTACACACTCACGACAACCCACAAAATACTGTACACACTCACGACAACCCACAAAATACTGTACACACTCACGACAACCCACAAAATACTGTACGCACTCACGACAACCCATGGATGCTGTATGCACTCACGACAACCCACACGATACTACACATATTCACGACAACCCACACGATACTATACATATTCACGACAACACACAATATACTGTACACACTCACGACAACTCACAAAATACTGTACACACTCACGACAACCCACAAAATACTGTACACACTCACGACTACCCACAAAATACTGAACACACTCACGACAACCCATAAGATACTGTACACACTCACGACAACCCACAAAATACTGTACACACTCACGACAACCCATAAGATACTGTACGCACTCACGACAACCCACAAGATACTATACATACTTACGACAACCCACACGATACTATACATATTCACGACAACACACAATATACTGTACATACTCACGACAACCCACAAAATACTGTACACACTCACGACAACCCATAAGATACTGTACGCACTCACGACAACCCACAAGATACTATACATACTTACGACAACCCACACGATACTATACATATTCACGACAACACACAATATACTGTACGTACTCACGGCAACCCACAAGATACTGTACACACTCACGACAACCCACAAGATACTATACATACGGCAACACACAATATACTTTACCTACTCTTGACAACTCTCAACTTGACACTTTATGTATTACAACCCAGTAAATACATTACATATTACAATTCACAAAGTACTACGTACGACAAAAAAAAAATTGAAAATATAATTACAGCCAATAAAATTAATTCTCAAAAACATAATATGTCTGTTGTGTTGTATAAACACACAATTATTCTTTTATTACCAAACTATCAAAAAGTAGAAGAAAGTTTCTCACCCTTTTGACTTACCACGGGTACCCACGTGCTTCTTCCTGGACGGGTGACCAACTTTTCCTCATCGCATTCTTCACGTTGTATACAGGCAATATCTCGTAGTTTAACTTATATAAAGATAAAAATGTATTTTGTTGGCTCCACATTGTAGAGAAACACTTCTTACAATGAAGCAAGGAATTTTGAATATTTCGAACGAGTGTTTTCTTTCGTAATAATAATAAACACAAGAAGGAGTTATTTTTAAATAGGCCGTAGAGTTACATATATCACTTCATTCATGGCAAACACGTGTTTAGTTTAGGCTGTTACATATTATGAATAATTACAGTTATTTGACATTAATACATGAAACTATCTTAGTGATAGATCTAGAGGGCACACATGTAGGTTTATAGATACATATAGGTTTCTTTCTACACAAATTCAATTTCTTCAATATTATTACATAAAAACCACTTATAGTGGATCGTATGCTTGTTATTAAAACAGTGATTTGTTTATCGCTCACCAACTGCGCATTGATCAAAATGCTGTGATTCTGGTATGTTATTTCTTATATGTTGTTATTTGTTCTTCGCATGCTAGGATGAAATTTTTATAGCATAAATGATTCATTTTTATTGGTCAGCATGGATCTAGAAAACATTGTAATTTACGTAATCTGACCCAATAGGTCGATTTTGCTTCATCACGTCCACTGAAATGGTTTATATTCACTGAATTTGAAAATGTTTATACAACTGTGAAGAATTACTTAAGTAACTAAAGCCACTTTTGTTGCAATATGAACATATAAAGTTATATAATCGATAGGATTAGGGCCTAACTTTGTTGGAAAGTGGGGGAACAGGGAACACTTGTTAATAATAGTGTACGTACACTAATTTAAAATAAGTGTGGGGGTGTGCCCCTTCCACCTTATGTGTTAAGACCTTATGGTAGACTATTTGAGCAGATGCAAGAGAAAAATATAATACATCTAATTATCAAATTGAAGTTCTGATCAAATTGTGTGTCAAGTTGAAGAAAAACGTTACAATCTACTAAGTAATCTCCATTTCAATATTTTTCACAAAATTCACTTCTTTAGCACCACCAAACTAACATATAACCAAAAGAAAAAGAAAGATTACATTGTAACCGCTTCAGTTAAATTAGCTACCAAATAAAAATGTATAACTCTCAAAAAAAGTGGAACTTATATTCTAACCACATCGAGGTAACTTTCTAACGAGTAACGATGTATAACCCAGAAAAAAGGTATACTGGTAGAAAATCAAAAAGTAAGGTAACAGATCGAAACAAGTGAGTCCGTAAGCAGCTGTTTCCTTTTTTTTTTTTTTTTTGTTTATCTACCCCTACAAACTGATCGGCAACCGCGAGAAACTCTACACTCGGTTACACTGGTTCTTCTACTTGTCGTCTTCACTGGTGGCTCCCCCAGCAGGCTCACTTGCAGTCAGATACATCACTGATTGTATTTTATTCTTTATTTGTTTGTTCTGAATTTCGCGTAAAGCTACTCGAGGGCTATCTGCGCTAGCCGTCCCTAATTTAGCAGTGTAAGACTAGAGGGAAGGCAGCTAGTCATCACCACCCACCGCCATCTCTTGGGCTACTGTTTTACCAACGAATCATAATGCCCCCACGGCTGAAAGGCCGAGCATGTTTGGTGTGTCGGGGATTTAAACCCACGACCCTCAGATTACGAATCGAGTGCCTTAACCACGTGGCCACACCGGGCCACACACGTATCATATATACATGAAGATATTGGTACTAGCTAATCCATATGATATATGTGTTTCTTTTTTGTTGTTTTTGAAGTTTTGAGGATTTAAATGTATATTTTGATATTGTAAACTGTTGTTTTTGTTTCTTAGAAATTCCTGTATTTAAGGGTGAACGTTTTCGCTTAGAAATATAGAAGATTTAATTTATGAATTTGGAATGAAGAAACTTTTTGTTAAATGATTATTGTCTGGTAGAAGGTGATGTATTGAAAAGACTCAAATATCGGTAGAAAATAATTAGAAATGGAATACTAAGCTTCGGAAGTAAAGACAAAAACGGCAGTCATGTATATGTTTATCGTGATAGTTCAATAAACAATCGTTTTTAAAATAATTGTTTTTAGGAAAACTACCAGAAAGGTAAAATCATTACATTAACAAATTTATATACAAAACAAAGTTATTTGCCTTCCATACTAATATCTATATTGCACCTAAATCAACCGAGCTTTTGTAAAGTTGAACTGATTGTGTATAATATTGTAATATCAATTACGAAAATATAATTACAACTAAACAACTCTGTCTCATAGTTTTATTTATTTTATACAGTGGCCGACTTTACTCAGCATTTGTCTACAATTCACGAACGACATGCCGAAGAACTCCAAATTTTGGTCGAAAATTTTCGGAAACGTAACGCAGAACTTCGGAGAGAGAGGTAGGGGAGATGTTTATATTATTGTTTCTTTTCACTTTTGTTGTCACTGTGGAAAACAAATTGTAGAGAATTACCAGCAAACTTAATGGGAGATGTTTATTGTTACCAGTTATCAGTCTAGTGTGAAGACCTATAAGATAGACTAACCCAAATAATTACCAGTCAAGTGTGAAGACCTTTAAGGTATCCTTTAACCCAAACATTTACCAGTTAAGTCTTCAGGCGTTTTGGGTAGTCTGAAACACCAATTAGTATTATGGTAAAGTTCTTTGTTAGAGTGGACTTGTTTTTATGTGTTGATTACGTTAGCCTTATTTTCATGACTGCTGCTCTCATATTCCAAGAACAGAAACTGTACGCATAATTTGTAACCATAAATTAACCAGTCACTTTAAATTGTCAAAAACAAAACAAGATATATTCTGAAAGTAAAAGCTCCACAATTCTTAGATATCAGTTCCATCATCCTAATGAAACTTATCATGGGTTTTATTGTGTCTACTACATTAGCAATATCTTCACTAGTCATCATTGCTTTACGTTCAGTGGGAAAACAGTGATTGATGTAATTTGTCAAATCTGTGGGCTAAAATCGAAAGAAAATACGATAATCAATATTACGATAAAAATACTGTTTTATAAAAGATAAGTTAAGTCGATTAGATTTCAGATAAACTACTGAAACTTGATTATGCTTTTACAACATCAGTTAGTAATGGTTGAATTTACTTCTCATTACATTGTTTAAAATATGTTAGTAATGGTTGAATTTACTTCTCACTACATTGTTTAAAATCAGTAGTGGTTTAATATATTTCTCACTACATTGTTTAAAATCTGTTAGTAGTGGTTGAATTTACTTCTCACTACATTGTTTAAAATCTGTTAGTAGTGGTTGAATTTACTTCTCACTACATTGTTTAAAATCTGTTAGTAGTGGTTGAATTTATTTCTCACTACATTGTTTAAAATCTGTTACTAGTGGTTGAATTTACTTCTCACTACATTGTTTAAAATCTGTTAATAATGATTGCATTTACTTCTCACTACATTGTTTAAAATCTGTTACTAATGGTTGAATTTTCTTTTCACTACATTGTTTAAAATCTGTTAGTAGTGGTTGAATTTACTTCTCACTACATTGTTTAAAATCTGTTAATAATGGTTGAATTTACTTCTCACTACATTGTTTAAAATCTGTTAATAATGATTGCATTTACTTCTCACTACATTGTTTAAAATCTGTTACTAATGGTTGAATTTTCTTTTCACTACATTGTTTAAAATCTGTTAGTACTGGTTGAATTTACTTCTCACTACATTGTTTAAAATCTGATAATAATGATTGCATTTACTTCTCACTACATTGTTTAAAATCTGTTACTAATGGTTGAATTTACTTCTCACTACATTGTTTAAAATCTGTTAGTAGTGGTTGAACTTACTTCTCACTACATTGTTTAACATCTGTTCGTAATGGTTGAATTTACTTCTTACTATTTTATTTATCAACTGTTGGTGATGATTGAACTTAGTACCCGCTACACTATTTAATAACTGTTTGAGATTAGTGAATTTATTAGGTTGTCCACAAATAAATGTCGGAATTCTCACGATGACATTTAGAAGCTGAATATTAAGTAACTTATTGTTGTTTGGTTAAATCCAACGTTTGTCGTTCATAAGGTGTCTTAATTGCCTACTGTTTCAACTCTACTCAGAGTAAGTTTCGCAACCCCTAAGGCAGCATGGACAAGAAGGACTTTCATCTGATTTTTCTCTACGACTTCAAACTTGGACGTAAAGCTACCGAAGTTACATGGAACATCAATCAGGCATTCGACCATGGATCTGTTATTGCACATAAGTTCAACGTTGGTTCCGAATGTTTCGACATGGAGATGAAAGTCTTCAAGACCACGAATGTCATAGAAGGGAGCCATCCTTAGATGAAAACACATTAAGGGACAGACGTCGCACAACAGTACGTGAACTTGCAGAAAAGCTAGGCACAAGCAAATCAATTATTGCCAACCTCCTGGGTGCAATTGGAAAGGCGAAAAAGTTGGATAAGTGGGTTCCGCATGAGCTGACAGAAGATCAACAAAATCGGCGTTATGAGACCTGTCAAGGATGACTCTCCAAAAATTGAACGAAATGGGAGTCGAGATTCTTCCTTATCCACCTTATTCCCCAGGTCTCTCCCCTAGAGATTTTTATTTTTTCAAGCACTTTGACAACTTTTTGAACAAAAACGCTTTCAAAATCAGTGAGCTGCAGAAAAAGCTTTCAAGAAGTTCATTGACCGTAGAAACTCTGATTTATACAGCAGGGGCATAAACAGCATCCTTACGTGTTGGCAAAAGTGTGTGGAAGCAAACGGTGTTTACTTTGATTAAAATATGTTTTACAACACTTCTTTATAATTTTCCAAACTTCGCGGTTCAAAAAAACATTTATTTCTAGACAACCTAATACTTCCCACTACATTATTTAACAACTATGACTGATGTTTGAAATTACTTCCCACTACATTATTTAACAACTGTTGTTTAAAAGTGAGTAATTAATTCAAAACGTAACACTTGAATGTTGAGTTACAGTACCCTGTAAGAATGTTAGGACAAAATCAAAATCAGGTTTCAGGCTATTTTCAAAAACAACGGAAGGTAGATCACAAGTTAAACATCAAAATGTTATTAATCTTAATATTTAGTACAACAGAAGCTCAGTGGAAGTTCTTGTGTAAAGCAAACAGTTAACATTTTGTGTGTTCCCTTTTAATAACTACAGACATGTTTAATCAAAGCGTAATTTCAGGATTTTACTCCATATATCTCTAATACACTCCTGTAAAGTTTCTTTAAAAGTAACTTTTAATTTCTCGAGTTTTTGATCTGTCAAATCCCAGATCTACTTAATTGGGTTGATATCGGTGCTCTGTGAGGGCTATACCATCATTTTAATGACTTCAGCAGCTTCTTCATTAGCAAAATAATTTCTGCGTAGGTTGGATAAATGTTTGGGATCATTATTTTCTTGGTAGTAGAATATTTTGCCAATATTGTGCAAACCGCTGGGTACACCATAACGGATCAATACATAATTGTACTTGCACTGGCCTATTATTTCTCTCCTTTGCAAATATTTATTATCTCCTCTGCAGAAAAACATCCCAAAACCATCTCTCTGCCTCTCCCATGCTTTTTAGTAGGTGCTATGCATTGAGGTAAGTATCTTTCACCTTTCTTTCACCAGACGTACAACCTACACTTGAAGCAAATATTTCAAACTTCGAGTCGTTCGTCCATAACACCCTTTAACAGACATCAACAGTGTCTAGATTTTGTACTTTTTAGCATTTTTTAGTTTCTTATCAATATTTGGATACCGAAATAAATGACTTTTTAACGGCTACTCAACCAAATTTTCTATTCTTGTTGAGTTTTCTTGATCTGTAGATCTGGAGACTTTACCGTCATTTGATGCATGGTCGTTACGTCATGGTTGAGATCAGTGACAGTCTTCCTTCTGTCCTGAAGGCTGCATAAACAGATATTTAACATTAATATCATTGTATTTGTCCTACCTCTTCCTTTCCTATTTTCAAATTTATCTGTCTCGGTCTCACAACCTAGGTTGTATTTGTTAATGATTGAGGAGATTTCATGTCTGCAACAGTTTGTTGGAGAATCCAACCAACATCATGTAAAGCTTTTTTGCAGATTCTCTGCTCTACTGACAATTCTCTTTGGCAGTGGTATGACAATACAACTTAATAAATAGTATTAAACACTG
The DNA here is from genome assembly GCF_004210375.1 of Tachypleus tridentatus. Classification (NCBI taxonomy): domain Eukaryota; kingdom Metazoa; phylum Arthropoda; class Merostomata; order Xiphosura; family Limulidae; genus Tachypleus; species Tachypleus tridentatus. The sequence continues at coordinate 27,867,779 of NC_134828.1, read as the reverse complement.
TTTTCATCACGGTTTATTTGTGGGATGCTATTAAATCGATATGTTCTAACGTACACAAGTGCCATATGCTAGCTCCTTGATTTTTCTTTCTGTACAGTTAAGATACTATATGGGGTTACCCTGACATTTATTTCAGACCCTAAATTTGATCAGTATGTTCATTCAAGCAGAACCATTATTACATGCCCTTGGTAATTCTAAAGAATTATAAGTATTCTCAACGTGACTCATTCGGTTCTCAACAAGCATCAGTGAAATTTTGTCATAGTGTTAAAACTTACCTTTTGTAATGATATGAAAGAATTAGCCATATAAATTGGAAAGAATGACAAACATATTTTTCTTGTCCCAACATTTCTGGGCAGTACTGTATCTTACCGAGACGTCTCAAGGCATCCAGAAAAGTTATCTCTGTGGACACAAAATGAAGGAAGGGATGGTTTGTCATCGTTGCTGATGGAGGATGATGATGATAGAATGTTACTGAAGGTGTGCAAATAAAAGTAATATTATTGATAGATATTTTGGTTTTAAATCTTTTAGGTCTCAATAAGTGCCTGAAATTTAACAAAAGGAAGGTCACAAGCCTTTAAGCCCGGCATGGCTAGGTGGGTTAAGGCGTTCGACTCGTAATCTGAGGATCGCGGGTTCGAATCCCCGTCGCACCAAACATGCTCGCCCTTTCAGCCGTGGGGGCGTTATAATGTTATGGTCAATCCCACTATTCGTTGGTAACAGAGTAGCCCAAGAGTTAGCGGTGGGTGGTGATGACAAGCTGCCTTCTCTCTAGTCTTGCACTGCTAAATTAAGGGCGGCTAGCGCAGATAGCCCTCGTGTAGTTTTGCGCGAAATTCAAAAAACAAACAAACAAACAAAGCCATTATTTCTCTTCACCCCGCTCGAGAAATATTTAAATCACATCCGGGCGGATGAACAACTGAATACAGATGGTCAACGTTACGTCATAAAAGTGGTTAACGAGAAACATACTTTCGTCAAAAGATTTAATAATGACTACTAACAGGACACCTAACTAAACTCATTCAATACAGGTTTTGAAAAGGTCACTAATCAACACGATGCTAAATAAATGAAGCCTCCAATGGCAAAGCGGTATGTGTACAGACTTACGACGCTATAATCCGAGTTTCGATACCATTAGTTGGGACAGCACTGACAGCCAATTGTGTAGGTTTATCCTTAATTACAAACAAACAAAATAAATTGATTCTATATAAGTTTCAGTAATGGTCTGTAACGAACACCACACTAACTAAACATATACTCTTCAAAACAAGAAACGCAAAAGGGATATCTTTTTTATTTTAAAGAGAAATATATGTAATAACGTTACAAGCTCAGAGTATGTGATGTTACACGTGTTAAGGCACTGATTGTCAGACCAAAATGACAATAAAAGTTGTGCACTTTGAAAACGGAGGAAAACATAGGATTTTTCGCCAAAACGCATGCGTGTCCAATAAATTTGTTTGAGAGATCTGCATGTTCTGCAAGTGCAATATGTGCAAAATCCCTATAAAAGTGACGGGTTCTCGGTTTCCATAGCCCAGTGTTAAGCCACCGACACGCAATACAGTTACGCCAAGACTGACTGAAGCACAACGCAACAACGCCATTGGTCGCTTGGAAGCAAACGAATCTCGATCAAATGTTGCCAGAGCTGTGAATGTCTACCCAAGCACCATCACAAGGCTATGGAATCGTCACCAACAACATGGATCAACTCGTGACCGTCCACGATCTGACAGACCTTGTGTGACCACGCCCGCACAAGATCGCAACATCCGGTTACGTCACCTTCGGGATAGGACCACCACTGCGACGAATACTGCCTCAACCATACAAGGGCTGCGTAGGATTTCCGATCAGACCGTACGCAACCGTCTACGAGATGCAGGAATCCGACCTCGACGTCCAGTCAGAGGCGTCATCTTTACCTAGCAACATCGTCAAGCACGGCTGCAGTGGACTCGGGCACATCGGGTATGGCCTCATCAACGATGGAGGCATGTTTGGTTCAGCGATAAATCACGTTTTATGCTTCATAGGCAGGATGGAAGGACCCGTGTTTACCGTCGCCGAGGTCAACGTTTTGCAGCAAACTGTGTGCTGGATGTTGACAGATTTGGTGGTGGCAGCGTCATGATGTGGGCTGCCATCGCCTACAATGCCAGAACAGACCTTTTGCACATTCGAGGGAATCTTACGGCTCAACGATACGTCGACGAGATTCTTAGGCCCCATGTGCAACCCATCATGGTGAACGTCAACGACGTTTTTCAACATGACAACGCCCGTCCTCACACAGCCCGACTCACCACTGTCTTCTTGAGACACCACAACATCAACGTTCTTCCCTGGCCCTCCAGATCACCAGATTTAAACCCCATCGAACATCTTTGGGACGAGTTGGACCGACGTCTGCGACGGCGACAACCTCAACCGCAGACTCTACCTCAGCTTGCAGCAGCTTTGCAGGCTGAGTGGACAGCCATTCGACAGGACGTGATTTGTCATCTCATCGCTTCCATGGGCAGGAGATGCCAAGCAGTTATTGATGCTCACGGGGGGGGGCATACTCGTTATTGACGTTGAGTGACGTTAAAATTTCACCTAGTGAGCGTGGACTTCGCCTTTGCAGACTTTGGATGTTCAGCAGTGAATGTGCAAAGTTTCACACATGTCATACAGAACTACCCGGAATAAACTTGTTAACAATTTGTCTCATATTTTGCCTTTTGCGTTTCTTTTTTTTTGAAGAGTATATTTTATACAGGTTTAAGTAATGGCCACTAAACAACATAACCGTCACTGAAGTGACTCAAAAGGGATTGTAATAAAGGTGACCCTAACTAAACTAATTTTATACAAATTTGAATAACATTCGCTCACCGACACGGCCCTAAATAAACTGGTTCAATAAAGGTATTAATAATCGTCACTATTTAATATCATACTAAATAATCTAATTCAATACAAGTTTCAATCTGTGGACACTAATGAACACCACCCGACCTAAACTGACTTCATAAAGGTTTTAATAACGATCACCTACGAATATGACACTAACTAACTGGTTCAACAGATGTTTTAGTAATGTCACTAACTAACTGATTCAACAGAAATTTTAGTAATGGTCACTAACTAACTGATTCAATAGAAGTTTTAATAACGACCACTAACTAACTGGTTCAAAATACATTTTAATAACGATCACCAACAAACTGGTTCAAAATACATTTAAATAACGATCACAAACTAACTGGTTCAATAAGACGTTTTAATAACGATCACAAACTAACTGGTTCAATAGACATTTTAATATCGATCACTAACTGGTTCAATAAGACGTTTTAATAACGATCACAAACTAACTACTTCAATAGATGTTTTAATAACGATCACAAACTAACTGGTTCAATAGATGTTTTAATAACGATCACTAACTAACTGGTTGAATAAGATGTTTTAATAACGATCACAAACTAACTGGTTCAATAGATGTTTTAATAACGATCACTAACTAAGTGGTTCAATAGATGTTTTAATAACGATCACTAACTAACTGGTTGAATAAGATGTTTTAATAACGATCACAAACTAACTGGTTCAATAGATGTTTTAATAACGATCACTAACTAAGTGGTTCAATAGATGTTTTAATAACGATCACTAACTAACTGGTTGAATAAGATGTTTTAATAACGATCACAAACTAACTGGTTCAATAGATGTTTTAATAACGATCACTAACTAACTGGTTGAATAAGATGTTTTAATAACGATCACAAACTAACTGGTTTAGTAGACGTTTTAATAACGATCACTAACTAACTGGTTCAATAGACATTTTAATAACGATCACAAACTAACTGGTTCAATAGACATTTTAATATCGATCACTAACTGGTTCAATAAGACGTTTTAATAACGATCACAAACTAACTACTTCAATAGATGTTTTAATAACGATCACAAACTAACTGGTTCAATAGATGTTTTAATAACGATCACTAACTAACTGGTTCAATAGACATTTTAATATCGATCACTAACTGGTTCAATAAGACGTTTTAATAACGATCACAAACTAACTACTTCAATAGATGTTTTAATAACGATCACAAACTAACTGGTTCAATAGACGTTTTAATAACGATCACTAACTAAGTGGTTCAATAGACGTTTTAATAACGATCACAAACTAACTGGTTCAATAAGACGTTTTAATAACGATCACAAACTAACTGGTTCAATAGACGTTTTAATAACGATCACTAACTAAGTGGTTCAATAGATGTTTTAATAACGATCACAAACTAACTACTTCAATAGATGTTTTAATAACGATCACAAACTAAGTGGTTCAATAGATGTTTTAATAACGATCACTAACTAACTGGTTGAATAAGATGTTTTAATAACGATCACTAACTAACTACTTCAATAGATGTTTTAATAACGATCACAAACTAAGTGGTTCAATAGATGTTTTAATAACGATCACAAACTAACTGGTTCAATAGATGTTTTAATAACGATCACAAACTAACTGGTTCAATAGATGTTTTAATAACGATCACAAACTAAGTGGTTCAATAGATGTTTTAATAACGATCACAAACTAACTGGTTCAATAGACGTTTTAATAACGATCACAAACTAACTGGTTCAATAGACGTTTTAATAACGATCACAAACTAACTGGTTCAATAGATGTTTTAATAACGATCACAAACTAACTGGTTCAATAGATGTTTTAATAACGATCACAAACTAAGTGGTTCAATAGATGTTTTAATAACGATCACAAACTAACTACTTCAATAGACGTTTTAATAACGATCACAAACTAACTGGTTCAATAGACGTTTTAATAACGATCACAAACTAACTGGTTCAATAGATGTTTTAATAACGATCACAAACTAACTGGTTCAATAGATGTTTTAATAACGATCACAAACTAAGTGGTTCAATAGATGTTTTAATAACGATCACAAACTAACTGGTTCAATAGACGTTTTAATAACGATCACTAACTAACTGGTTCAATAGACGTTTTAATAACGATCACAAACTAACTACTTCAATAGATGTTTTAATAACGATCACAAACTAAGTGGTTCAATAGATGTTTTAATAACGATCACAAACTAACTGGTTCAATAGATGTTTTAATAACGATCACTAACTAACTGGTTGAATAAGATGTTTTAATAACGATCACAAACTAACTGGTTCAATAGATGTTTTAATAACGATCACTAACTAAGTGGTTCAATAGACGTTTTAATAACGATCACAAACTAACTGGTTCAATAAGACGTTTTAATAACGATCACTAACTAAGTGGTTCAATAGATGTTTTAATAACGATCACAAACTAACTGGTTCAATAGATGTTTTAATAACGATCACTAACTAACTGGTTCAATAGATGTTTTAATAACGATCACAAACTAACTGGTTCAATAGATGTTTTAATAACGATCACTAACTAACTGGTTCAATAGATGTTTTAATAACGATCACTAACTAACTGGTTCAATAGACGTTTTAATAACGATCACAAACTAACTGGTTCAATAGACGTTTTAATAACGATCACTAACTAACTGGTTGAATAAGATGTTTTAATAACGATCACAAACTAACTGGTTTAGTAGACGTTTTAATAACGATCACTAACTAACTGGTTCAATAGACGTTTTAATAACGATCACTAACTAACTGGTTCAATAGATGTTTTAATAACGATCACTAACTAACTGGTTCAATAGATGTTTTAATAACGATCACTAACTAACTGGTTCAATAGACGTTTTAATAACGATCACTAACTAACTGGTTCAATAGATGTTTTAATAACGATCACTAACTAACTGGTTCAATAGACGTTTTAATAACGATCACTAACTAACTGGTTCAATAGACGTTTTAATAACGATCACAAACTAACTGGTTCAATAGACGTTTTAATAACGATCACTAACTAACTGGTTGAATAAGATGTTTTAATAACGATCACAAACTAACTGGTTTAGTAGACGTTTTAATAACGATCACTAACTAACTGGTTCAATAGACGTTTTAATAACGATCACTAACTAACTGGTTCAATAGATGTTTTAATAACGATCACTAACTAACTGGTTCAATAGACGTTTTAATAACGATCACTAACTAATTGGTTCAATAGACGTTTTAATAACGATCACTAACTAACTGGTTTAGTAGATGTTTTAATAACGATCACTAACTAACTGGTTTAGTAGACGTTTTAATAACGATCACTAACTAACTGGTTTAGTAGATGTTTTAATAACGATCACTAACTAACTGGTTTAGTAGACGTTTTAATAACGATTACTAACTAAGTGGTTTAGTAGACGTTTTAATAACGATCACTAACTAACTGGTTCAATAGACGTTTTAATAACGATCACTAACCAACATGACACTAACTAACTGGTTCAATAAACGTTTTAATAACGATCACTGTCCATCATGACGCAAACTAAACTGATTTAATGTACATTTTAATTATTATCACCTATCAACGTAACATAACGTTTCGGGACAACAGCAGATCTATTGGTCCGTCTCGTCTATTTCTTCCACTGAACCAGCGTATTTCAAACTTTCTCGGTTCACGGCGAACTTAGTGTCTTAGAAATATTTTCACGACGCTCATAGGCAAAAAGAAAAATCTAACAATTTCGTTTATTAATCAGTGAGGTACAAACAACTTAATTTAATAAATATTTATGTCGTAACAACGTAGTAACCGTTTGAAAGAATAATACACGTAAATTGAAAGTAAAAACAATATTTTTATTTCATTTTTAAATAACCACAATTACTAATGAGATGTGTCCGCCTGTTTGGCACTGCACAGCTTTTCAAACGTTGGAATTAGATTGGACACCGCCATCCTCATTTCTTGTTCCACATTGATTTTCGCGTGGTACTTGCTTTTTATCACAGCAACCGCCGAAAAACCCAGCTTTGCAGATATATGATGTCGCAAATTGAATTAGGATTCGCTGAGTTTTAGCACTTAGCAGCGGATATTCATCTTTTACTGATATCCAAAACTCGGGTAGTTCCATGCTGCCAAATTTTGTTTTTAAAGTCTTGTCACAAGACAGCTCAATAAGATTTTTTTCTTCTGCAGAGGTAAATTCAAATGGGGTATTAGCCTTGAATGGGTCTTGGATCCATGCAAACTTCTCCATATCTTTTGGAAAGTAATTTTCAAACCAGTCACTGAGCTGTGTTAGGTGCTCCTAAAAAAACATTTTATTTCGTGGATCAAATCAACTTCATTGGATGATGTAACAAACTGCTGCAACAGGGGGAAACAGTCTTTGTCACCATCTTCATTCATTTTTCTTCTCCATAGTAGTAACTTTTATCTGAAGGTTGAAACCTTCTCAGTGAATTTCAGAATGTGTATGTGTTGCTTCCCTGCAGCGAGAGATTCAACGTATTCAGTTTTTCGAAGAAATCACACAGGTATGTTAATTTTGACAAAAAAATCAGTATCTAAGAAGTTTTTAGCACATTTTTGTTCTTCTTCTTCGAGATAAGAATAGAGTTTCTGTCGTAATTCGAACACACGGGACAGTACATTCCCACGGGAGAGTCTACAGTAGTATAACAAAGATGCGTGCTCAGATCCCATATTCTTACACGGTTTTTTTAAAACCTCGTTTTCTGTGTTCTAGTTTTTATAAAGTCCACCACTTTCAACACAATTTCCAGGACCAGGTTCAGTGGAGGACTCAGGTGCTTTGACGCAAGGGTTTTCCTGTGGATTATGCAGTGGGTCCATAGTACATCAAGAGCTTTGCTTCGTATGAGTGCCTACAATCCTCCATAACAGCCGGACATGAGCGACCACCATCGGTACAGACGCCAATGCACTTAGTCCAGTCTAAGTTGTTTTCGCATACAAAAGTGTCAAGGATCTCAAACAAGTCTTGAGTCTTTGTACCTGCAGTGATACTTTTACAAAAGAGAAGGTCTTCCACAATTTTGTCACCATCTACGAACCGTGTGTAGCAAATCAAAGGAGCATCCTTATTACTGTAACCCGAATTCCTTCCGTTTGATTTTTTCAAGTCGCTGATCGTTGAGGTTTCGGCCATGTGTTGGACTCTACGACTGATAGTATTGTTGGATGAAGGCACCTTTGAAAGCAGTCTTCCCGCAATTCACCATACCCACTACAACCTGTAAAATCAGTTCTTCTGCGATGATCTGAGGCTTTTCTTACATTTCGCGACTCTATATGCCATCTTGTAGAATGCTAGCAGAGCATTGCTTGGTATTGATGCTTGTTACAAAAATGTACTTTTTTGTTCTTTCAATTCTTTCAACTTTCTGGTAAAATAATCATGAGATTTACTAGTCATGTTAGGATGATTGGTCTCTTAAGTGGCGTTTTTGTTTACTTGGAAACATGTACCCTGGAGCCAAAACCTTTAGACTGCGGACACTCTTCGTGATTGACATCTACCGAAGTAAAACCAAAATCTAGATAACAATCGTCATATTTCCGTTATTTCCGCTTCTTCAGAACTTTGCCACTGGTCTGTGGTTCACCATCCTTTTCTTCACTCTCACACTTCTTATTAATGTTCGGAAATCTTTCCATTTTCGTGCACAAGGACTAAAAATTAACAAAATAATTCACTAAACTTTGCTAGACCTCACAGACACATGATCACAGCACCCTGCAGTTATTTCGATTACTAATCGACTCGGAATTTATATACAATAACTTAGAAATGAGAAAGTTCGAGAAGTTACTGGCGTAGCGAAAAATACAAGTAAATAAAAGCATATCTCAAACATTCGAGAAAATCATCGATAGGAGTGTAGCGCGATCTAATGTTAAAACTGTGAACTACCTCGAGCAGTAGTTCACGCAGTGTCCGTGAGATCTCGATATTGCTGTTTTTCCCTCGAAAATTTGAAATATTCGGCGGCACACAGTTTGGGAACCACTGCATTAAACTAAACTAAAGCTATTTATGAATAATTTCAATAAAGAATCCTAAAGACAGTCTTTATCACTGATATATTTATCAAGATTTTTCTTAAACGCATTTAAATTTACTGTCTCCAAACATCCGAAGGCAACACATTCCAAAGGCCAACCACCCAGTTAGAAAAATAAAACTGTCATAACTGAATATTACTCTTACCTGGTAAAAATTTTATATTCCTATCCCATTGTCCTCATAATCTCATTGTTAATTATGAAGGTATATGCTGCATTAGCACTATCAATTCTATTTACAATATTAAACACATCAATCAGATCCTCTTAATTTATCTTTTGTCGTGAGAAAGCCATTTTAGATATTTGAACATTTCCTCATATTACAACCCCTACATTCTAGGCATCATTATAGTAATTATTATTTGAACCTTTTCCAAAAACTCGATGTCTTTCCTAAGGTAAAGTGCCCAAATCTTCATACATTATTCCAAATGTGGCTTAAACAGTGACTTATACAATGAAATTGTAACCTCAAAAATTCAGTATTTTTGTAGATACAGCCTAGACTCCAATTTATCTTAACACTAGCACCTGTTTGGATGGCTTTAGACACTGATTGAACCTTTCTCTCATGACACTGTTAAGATTATCATCATCTAAATTATACTTATAATTCAAATTATGATAACTCACATGCATTAGCTTGCTTTTATTATAACTAAAATCCATCTGTCATTTATTTGTCCAACTCACTAAATGATCTAAATCATTTTTGTAAAGCAGCAACATCCTCTTCACAGTTAGGAACACCCAAGACGTTAATATCATCAGCAAATTTGAATAATTTATTGACATGATGTAAATGACAAAGAATTAGGTCCTAAGACTGAGTTTCACTCGTGACTTTAATCCAGTTTGATCTAAACTCCATTTGTAACAACCCTCTGCTTTCTTCCATCAAGCCACTCTTCTGTCCAATTTGTAACAACCCTCTGCTTTCTTCCATCAAGCCACTCTTCTGTCCAATTTGTAACAATCCTCTGCTTTCTTTCATCAAGCCACTCTTTTGTCCAATTTGTAACAATCCTCTGCTTTCTTCCATCAAGCCACTCTTCTGTCCAATTTGTTAACTTGTCCGTTACACCTATAGACATATTTTTATAAGGCTGTTATTTGCTTTCTAAAAATCCAGATACACCAAATCTACACCATTACCCTTATCTACATAAGTAGTAACCTCTTCAAAGAATGTCAAATATATTGTAAAGCAGGATTTTCCCTTACCAAAACCATGGAGACTATCCAATAAAATTATAAACTTTGTTAAATGACTTTGCAAAGCATCTTTTACCAGACTTTCCTAGTATTTTCTCACAATTGAAGTCTAATAGGTCTGTAATTACTGAGACAATTTTTATCACATCTCTTTTTTTTTAAAGAAGAGGTACATTAGCTAACTTCCAATCCTCTGGTAACAGCCCACTATTCAAGGACTGAAAATATTTTTGTAGTAAGTGGTTTATAGATCCAGCCGTTAACCTCCAGGAATACCCTTGTGGAAATACTAATAAGAGTCTTATTTTTCTTTAAGCTTTTTATTTCTAACCATATCAGAATTATTGCAGTCATCTTGTTTGATTTCGTTTCCATCTATCAATTGTCCAAGATGTAGAATACTCCTTAAATCTTCGTCAGTAAAAACTAAAAGAAAAGTAAAATTTAATGACCCAGCTATCTGATAGTCATCATATAAGAGCCTTCTTTTATCATCCCTCACGTATTCTACCACCATCTTAACATTTTGGTTTTTCTTAAATTATGTAAAGGAATCCTTACTGTTAATTTTACATTTTCAACCAACCTTTTCTAGTGCATCCTTTTTGATGTCCCAATTTTCTGTTTCACTGACTTTCTTGATATTGTATATTTTTTTGAATTTCCTGTCATACTGGTCAATTTAAACTTCTTAAACTTGTGATTCTGTTCTTTCATTTTATCACTCAAATTCTTTGTGAGCCAGACTGGTTTTTACTTCCAACTACCATTTTATTTTTATAAGGAATATGTTTACCTTGAATGTTTAACATTTTATTTTTAAAAATTGTCAGTGATTCCAAATAATTCAGCTGCCCAATTCACAACAGGTAATTCTTGACACATCCCATCAAAATTTACTTCTTTGAAAATCTGTAAATAAAATAATTTCTTATTTCCTGATGCAAAAGAACATTGAACCCAATACAACAATGATTGCTTGCATCTAGATTTTTCCCAATTTGTACTCTGTCATTTCTGTATTTGAAGTTAACAATAAATCTAAAATAGCATTGTTTTTATTGGTTTCTTGAAAAATTGGTGAAGGAAGCTATCTTGAACAGTTTCCATAACCTTTTCTCCCTCATAATGTGACTCTAGCATTTCCCAGTCAATATGTCTGAAATTAAAATCACACATAATTATGTCTTTATTAATAACTGATATCTTAACCTCATTGTAAAGTTTCTCACTAATCTCATCGGTATCTTGTGGTGATTTGTAACAAATTCTCAGTATTAGTTTCTTACTTTATATCCACTAACAGAAACCCAAATTGGTTCAATCTCTTTGGTATTTTCTTTAATATCCTCAACTTCTACACAGTGTAACTCACATTTTACTTATGAAACCACTCCTCCCTCTCTTTCATACTCTATTCCTATTGAACAGCCTGTAACCCCTTGTTTCAAAGAAACTTCTGTCATCAAAGTGATATATGTTTAACCATGTGTCATTTATTCCCATTATATCAAAATCCTCATTCCCACAAATGCTTTAATGTCATCTATTTTATTTCTTATACTTTCACTGTTTATGAATGCTGTTTTGTTTGTAGCTGGTGTGACATGTTATATTGTTAATGTACTGTGTTGTGGTTAAGAATACTACTGTGTCTTTATGTGGTTCAGTGGGGTCTAACTGATTCTAAAAAGGTTTTAATAATGATCCAAGACTAACATGACACTATCTATACTGATTCTGTAAATGTTTTAACAATGATCAAAGACCAACATCACCCTAACTCTACTAATTCTGCAAAGGTTTTAATAATGATCAAAGACAACATGACCATAACTGTACTGATTCTGCAAAGGTTTTAATAATGATCAAAGACCAACATGACCCTAACTCTACTGATTCTGCAAAGGTTTTAATAATGATCAAAGACCAACATGACCATAACTGTACTGATTCTATAAAGGTTTTAATAATGATCAAAGACCAACATGACCTTAACTCTACTGATTCTGCAAAGGTTTTAATAATGATCAAAGACAACATGACCATAACTCTACTGATTCTGCAAAGGTTTTAATAATGATCAAAGACAACATGACCCTAACTATACTGATTCTGCAAAGGTTTTAATAATGATCAAAGACCAACATGACCATAACTGTACTGATTCTATAAAGGTTTTAATAATGATCAAAGACCAACATGACCATAACTCTACTGATTCTATAAAGGTTTTAATAATGATCAAAGACCAACATGACCATAACTCTACTGATTCTATAAAGGTTTTAATAATGATCAAAGACCAACATCACCCTAACTCTACTGATTCTGCAAAGGTTTTAATAATGATCAAAGACCAACATGACCATAACTGTACTGATTCTGCAAAGGTTTTAATAATGATCAAAGACCAACATGACCATAACTGTACTGATTCTGCAAAGGTTTTAATAATGATCAAAGACCAACATGACCTTAACTCTACTGATTCTATAAAGGTTTTAATAATGATCAAAGACCAACATGACCATAACTCTACTGATTCTATAAAGGTTTTAATAATGATCAAAGACCAACATGACCCTAACTATATTGATTCTGTAAAGGTCTTAATAATGATCAAAGACAACATGACCCTAACTATACTGATTCTATAAAGGTTTTAATAATGATCAAAGACAACATGACCCTAACTATACTGATTCTATAAAGGTCTTAATAATAATCAAAGACAACATGACCATAACTGTACTGATTCTAAAGAGGTTTTAATAATGATCAAAGACCAACATGACCATAACTGTACTGATTCTGCAAAGGTTTTAATAATGATCAAAGACCAACATGACCATAACTGTACTGATTCTGCAAAGGTTTTAATAATGATCAAAGACCAACATGACCTTAACTCTACTGATTCTATAAAGGTTTTAATAATGATCAAAGACCAACATGACCATAACTGTACTGATTCTATAAAGGTTTTAATAATGATCAAAGACCAACATGACCATAACTCTACTGATTCTATAAAGGTTTTAATAATGATCAAAGACCAACATGACCATAACTATATTGATTCTGTAAAGGTCTTAATAATGATCAAAGACAACATGACCCTAATTAAACTGATTCTATAAAGGTCTTAATAATGATCAAAGACAACATGACCCTAATTATACTGATTCTATAAAGGTTTTAATAATGATCAAAGACAACATGACCCTAACTATACTGATTCTATAAAGGTCTTAATAATGATCAAAGACAACATGACCCTAATTATACTGATTCTATAAAGGTTTTAATAATGATCAAAGACAACATGACCTTAACTATACTGATTCTATAAAGGTCTTAATAATAATCAAAGACAACATGACCATAACTGTACTGATTCTGCAAAGGTTTTAATAATGATCAAAGACCAACATGACCATAACTGTACTGATTCTGCAAAGGTTTTAATAATGATCAAAGACCAACATGACCATAACTGTACTGATTCTATAAAGGTTTTAATAATGATCAAAGACCAACATGACCATAACTGTACTGATTCTAAAGAGGTTTTAATAATGATCAAAGACCAACATGACCATAACTATACTGATTCTATAAAGGTTTTAATAATGATCAAAGACAACATGACCCTAACTATACTGATTCTATAAAGGTCTTAATAATAATCAAAGACAACATGACCATAACTGTACTGATTCTGCAAAGGTTTTAATAATGATCAAAGACCAACATGACCATAACTGTACTGATTCTGCAAAGGTTTTAATAATGATCAAAGACCAACATGACCATAACTGTACTGATTCTGCAAAGGTTTTAATAATGATCAAAGACCAACATGACCATAACTGCACTGATTCTGCAAAGGTTTTATAAAGATCAAAGACCAACATGATCATAACTGTACTGATTCTATAAAGGTTTTAATAATGATCAAAGACCAACATGACCCTAACTGTACTGATTCTAAAGAGGTTTTAATAATGATCAAAGACAACATGACCCTAACTATACTGATTCTATAAAGGTCTTAATAATGATCAAAGACAACATGACCCTAACTATACTGATTCTATAAAGGTTTTAATAATGATCAAAGACCAACATGACCCTAACTATACTGATTCTATAAAGGTCTTAATAATAATCAAAGACAACATGACCATAACTGTACTGATTCTGCAAAGGTTTTAATAATGATCAAAGACCAACATGACCATAACTGTACTGATTCTGCAAAGGTTTTAATAATGATCAAAGACCAACATGACCATAACTGTACTGATTCTATAAAGGTTTTAATAATGATCAAAGACCAACATGACCATAACTGTACTGATTCTAAAGAGGTTTTAATAATGATCAAAGACCAACATGACCATAACTGTACTGATTCTAAAGAGGTTTTAATAATGTTCAAAGACCAACATGACCATAACTCTACTAATTATATAAAGGTTTTAATAGTGTTCAAAGACAAACATGACCCAAACTATACTGATTTTATAAATCGTTTAATAATCGTCTGTAACAGTATCACTGTTCTATGTGAATCTCTTAACAGTAGATAGTGTAGTGGAATTTTACAGCTCAAATCTCATGAATATGTAACGAACACATCTGTCACTCTAAACTTGCCGTTAATTTAGATACAGTAAAGAAAATAATTATTATTCGACAAGTTGAAAATTGCTTTTTTATTTAACTTTAAATTAATAGCTCTAGATAAAATTACTCATTCTAGTTCAGTTATTTTACATCGAGTAAATATTACTTTTGTTGAGAAAGGAAGAGATGAAACCACACATTTCTGATCCCTTCTCAACTGCTAAAATATTTTTATTTCAAAATTACAAACATGCGTAATACAAATATCTGGAGACAAGTATTACGGTTTTCACTAAGCTTATGGTAAGTCTTAACAACGTGGTGAACATGTCTGAAAATTGCTATAGTGCTTTTGACGGCAGTAAAGCAAAATCTGCTGAATAATTCAGTAGTGTTGAGGCGAATGGCATGAAGTTCTGAACAGTACTCTTCAGTTTTCTCGAAACTGTTAATACTGCTGTATAATATTGTTTTGTGAAGGCAGACTCCTATGAATAGTTGAATAATGGTCTAGGTTTCACGAAGATAGACGTAAGAGAACACTTGTTTGTTTGTTTTTGAATTTCGCACAAAGCTACTCGAGGGCTATCTGTGCTAGCCGTCTCTAATTTTGCAGTGTGAGACTAGAGGGAAGGCAGCTAGTCATCACCACCCACCGCCCTCTCTTGGGCTACTCTTTTACCAACGAATAGTGCGATTGACCGTCACAGTATAACGCCCCCACGGCTTAAAGGGCGAGCATATTTGGCGCAACGGGGATGCGAACCCGCAACCCTCGGATTACGAGTCGCACGCCTTAACGCGCTTGGCCATGCCGGGCCAAGAGAACACTACTAAAGGATTTGTGTATATAATATTACAGGTTTTACGGAGAATTGTTGTAATGTGGCAGAATTACTGGTCACTGCTTTAAATGTATGAAAACAGTTCTAAAAAACGATAGACAAAACTGTAAAAAAAAACAATTCATTACCGAAGAAAAATATTCGAAACAGAAGAAAAATATCTGGTTCATGAGCTCTAAGAAACATTCTCTTTGTGTGGTTATTAATGCCGAGCTTTGTACAGGGATACTGTATGTCATTTTACGGTTTACAGGGATACTGTATGTCATTTTACGGTTTCAAATCTTTCTGTCAGAAAGAAGAGAGGAGGTGTTCTTGTAGGTTATCACGTGCTGGCCTTTGCTCATTGCTGAAGTAGTTCATGTTTTATCAAATCAAATAACAGTAGTTTTACCAAACTACCCGCGAACTATGGAGAAGTCTTCCTGGAAGCTCACACAGCGCTTTCTGCTTACACTGTACCAGATAACACAAACATTAAACAAAATATGTCAATATGAGCCCTAACATTCTGTTAAACTACCGCGAAATAACTTTGCTAAACTATATCGAAAATTTGGGGATGGCACGTGTTATTTTTGGTGCTACGGTAAGGCACCTATAGGCTATAAGATGTCAGACCAAATTATTGAGATAAACTGGCTAATGTTGACTACTTGGTTTACTCATCGGCTAAAGTTGACTGTTGTGTACTGATCGGCCAGCTTTAACTGTGTGGTGCACCGACCGGCTGATGTTGACTATGTGGTAATACTATCTGTCTCATAGTTACTGTTGTTGTGTAATACTGTCTGTCTCATAGTTACTGTTGTTGTGTAATACTGTTTGTTTCATAGTTAATGTTGTGTAATACTGTCTGTCTCATAGTTACTATTGTGTAATACTGTCTGTCTCATAATTACTATTGTTGTGTAATACTGTTTGTTTCATAGTTAATGTTGTGTAATACTGTCTGTTTCATAGTTACTGTTGTGTAATGCTGTCTGTTTCATTGCTACTGTTGTTGTGTAATATTGTCTTATAGTTACTATTGTTGTGTAATACTGTCTATCTCATAGTTACTATTGTTGTGTAAGACTATCTGTCTCATAGTTACTGTTGTGTAATACTATCTGTTTCATAGCTACTGTTGTTGTGTAATATTGTCTGTTTTATAGCTACTGTTGTTATGTAATACTGTCTTTTTCACAGTTACTGTTGTTGTGTAATACTGTCTGTTTCACAGTTACTGTTGTTGTGTAATACTGTTTGTTTCATAGTTAATGTTGTGTAATACTGTCTGTCTCATAGTTACTATTGTGTAATACTGTCTGTCTCATAATTACTATTGTTGTGTAATACTGTTTGTTTCATAGTTAATGTTGTGTAATACTGTCTGTCTCATAGTTACTGTTGTGTAATGCTGTCTGTTTCATTGCTACTGTTGTTGTGTAATATTGTCTTATAGTTACTATTGTTGTGTAATACTGTCTATCTCATAGTTACTATTGTTGTGTAAGACTGTCTGTCTCATAGTTACTGTTGTTGTGTAATATTGTCTGTTTTATAGCTACTGTTGTTATGTAATACTGTCTTTTTCACAGTTACTGTTGTTGTGTAATACTGTCTGTTTCACAGTTACTGTTGTTGTGTAATACTGTCTGTTTCACAGTTACTGTTGTTGTGTAATACTGTTTGTTTCATAGTTAATGTTGTGTAATACTGTCTGTCTCATAGTTACTATTGTTGTGTAATACTGTTTGTTTCATAGTTAATGTTGTGTAATACTGTCTGTCTCATAGTTACTGTTGTGTAATGCTGTCTGTTTCATTGCTACTGTTGTTGTGTAATATTGTCTTATAGTTACTATTGTTGTGTAATACTGTCTATCTCATAGTTACTATTGTTGTGTAAGACTATCTGTCTCATAGTTACTGTTGTGTAATACTATCTGTTTCATAGCTACTGTTGTTGTGTAATATTGTCTGTTTTATAGCTACTGTTGTTATGTAATACTGTCTTTTTCACAGTTACTGTTGTTGTGTAATACTGTCTGTTTCACAGTTACTGTTGTTGTGTAATACTGTTTGTTTCATAGTTAATGTTGTGTAATACTGTCTGTCTCATAGTTACTATTGTGTAATACTGTCTGTCTCATAATTACTATTGTTGTGTAATACTGTTTGTTTCATAGTTAATGTTGTGTAATACTGTCTGTCTCATAGTTACTGTTGTGTAATGCTGTCTATTTCATTGCTACTGTTGTTGTGTAATATTGTCTGTTTTATAGCTACTGTTGTTATGTAATACTGCTTGTCTCATAGTTACTGTTGTTGTGTACTACTGTCTGTTTCATAGTTACTGTTATTGTGTAATACTGTCTGTCTCATAGTTACTGTTATTGTGTAATACTGTCTGTCTCATAGTTACTGTTATCGTGAAGAACTGTCTGTTTCATAGTTACTGGTATCGTGAAGAACTGTCTGTTTCATAGTTACTGTTATTGTGTAATACTGTCTGTCTCATAGTTACTGTTATCGTGAAGAACTGTCTGTTTCATAGTTACTGTTATTGTGTAATACTGTCTGTCTCATAGTTACTGGTATCGTGAAAAACTGTCTGTTTCATAGTTACTGTTATTGTGTAATACTGTCTGTCTCATAGTTACTGGTATCGTGAAGAACTGTCTGTTTCATAGTTACTGTTATTGTGTAATACTGTCTGTCTCATAGTTACTGGTATCGTGAAGAACTGTCTGTTTCATAGTTACTGTTATTGTGTAATACTGTCTGTCTCATAGTTACTGTTATTGTGTAATACTGTCTGTCTCATAGTTACTGTTATTGTGTAATACTGTCTGTCTCATAGTTACTGGTATCGTGAAGAACTGTCTGTTTCATAGTTACTGTTATTGTGAAATACTGTCTGTCTCATAGTTACTGGTATTGTGAAGAACTGTCTGTTTCATAGTTACTGCTGTTTTGTAATACTGTCTGTCTCATATTTACTTTATATCTTCCATAATTAGAATTTTAGTTTTATGAAAATAGAATGATTGATGAATGGACAAGTGGTATGATATTTAAGGTAGAAAGTTTTTTTGTTTGTATTTAAAGTTTCTTCATTTGGATTGTAACTGACTGTAATGTCTACATTAATTTATTTCTCACGAAAACATTCAATAATTTAAGGATTTTGCTCAAAATCTTCAATTAGTTTCTTTATGAAACTCCATAGACTTTAATATCGTGCTAACTTTACCAAAAGATAGGCCTAGTTTTCACCTTGTGTGACTTCACATCGTTTAACTATAGGAATATCGTTCCCTGAAAACGCAGTAACCTGTTGGGTCGAGAAGCTGTTGTTCTTTCAAAGTCAGAAAATCACCTGAAGAAACAAATACGTATAAGTTAACACTACTCTGTATTTCGATGAAACACTGTTTTGCCGTATAGAAAGTTTTCCTCTAATGCATGACCAACCGTTTGTGATCTTATGGATTAAAGGAAAGTCAGAATCTTAACAAAAAAACGTGAGTTTTGCACTAAATGTTTGTATGTCGTGACAAAAACATCACAAGTACCATGTCACAAACAGTAGCAATGAAAACCGTGTATATAATCACCAAAAACATCGAATATATCTATATCTGAGTTCGATAGCCTCATTCTCAGTTGTGTATCTGAAGTAAACTCGGTTTACTGGTTTCATTATCCTTATGTAGAACTTGAGAGAGAGCCTTTAGAAAAACGCTTTTTCTGTTGTTACCTCTAACTTACTATTTGAATGGAGGATTGTCTATTGTTGCCGCTAATATACCAGATTAATGGCAGGATTTCTATTGTTTCTCTCTAACCTACCAGTTTAATGGTATGTGTTATATTATTGCTAACATACTAGTTTAAATGTAGATTTGTTCTGTCGTCGCCGCTAACATAGCAGTTTAATGGTATGTTTTATATTATTGCCGCCCCCCGCTAGTACAGCGGTATGTCTTTGGATTTACAACGCTAAAATCAGGGGTTCGATTCTCCTCGGTGGGCTCAGCAGATAGCCCGATGTGGCATTGCTGTAAAGAAAACACACATTATATTATTGCTAACATACTAGTTTAAATGTAGGTTTGTTCTGTCGTCGCCGCTAACATAGCAGTTTAACTGCAGTTTATTTGTTGTTGTTTTTTTGTCATTGCTGCTAACTTGCTAATGTAATGGCAGATTTTCTATTATTTTCCCTAATATGCCAGCTTAATTACATGTTTTATACTGTTTTTCCTAACGTACTAGTTTAATTACATGTTTTATACTGTTTCCCCTAACGTACCAGTTTAATTACATGTTTTATACTGTTTCCCCTAATGTATCAGTTTAATTACATATTTTATACTGTTTCCCCTAACGTACTAGTTTAATTACGTTTTATACTGTTTTCCTTAAAGTACCAGTTTAATTACATATTTTATACTGTTTCCCCTAACGTACCAGTTTAATTACATGTTTTATACTGTTTACCCTAACGTACCAGTTTAATTACATGTTTTATACTGTTTCCCCTAACGTACCAGTTTAATTACATGTTTTATACTGTTTCCCCTAACGTACCAGTTTAATTACATGTTTTATACTGTTTCCCCTAACGTACCAGTTTAATTACATGTTTTATACTGTTTTCCCTAACGTACCAGTTTAATTACATGTGTTATACTGTTTCCCCTAACGTACCAGTTTAATTACATGTTTTATACTGTTTCCCCTAACGTACCAGTTTAATTACATGTTTTATACTGTTTCCTCTAACGTACCAGTTTAATTACATGTGTTATACTGTTTCCCCTAACGTACCAGTTTAATTACATGTGTTATACTGTTTCCCCTAACGTACCAGTTTAATTACATGTGTTATACTGTTTCCCCTAACATACTACTTTAATGGAGGATTTTTTTATTGTTTCTAATATACTGGTTTAATAGCAGGTTTTGTTGCTGTTGATGCTAACATCATAGTTTAATAGCGGGTTATCTATTGTTGCTGTTAATATACCGGTTTAATTGCAGGTTTTCTGTTGTTGAGGATATTTTACTAGATTAACAGTAAGTTTTCTGTTGTTGCTAACATACTACATTAGTGGTCAATTTTCTGTTATTGCCGATAATACACTAGTTTAATTGCGTGTTTTCTATTGTTGCTAGTATACTAGTTTAATGGTAGGTTCTGTTATTGTTTAAGGGCAGACTGTCTATTGTTACCGCTAATACTCGTGTTTAATTGTAGGTTATAAATTATTGTTAATATATTTCTTTAAATGAAGGTTTTTTATTGTTAACACAAACTTATCACTTTGTTAGCAAGTTTTCTATTGTTGCTGCTAAATTATGCCTGTTTAATGGCAGATTTTTTATTGTTGATTCTAACATTCTAATTCAATAGGAGGTTTTAGTGTTATTGCTAAACATATTAATTTTTTGTTAGGTCTAGCAACTAACTATGTAACTTACATATAAGGAACATTTTATCTGTAGACTTAAAAGTATTATAACTTGTTAGGCTTGGCAACTAAGTGTATCAGTTCCATCTAAGGAACAATTGAAAATGTTTGTATAAAATCTGGATTATATTTCATTAAATCTACATTCCGTAAAAATTGATTTTGTAGTGTGAGAAGTGAACTAACAGTTTACTGTTGTAATATTGGAATAGTACTGTTTTTGTATTGTGAGAAGTGAACTAACAGTTTACTGTTGTAATATTGGAATAGTACTGTTTTTGTAGTGAGATAAGTGAACTAACAGTTTACTGTTGTAATATTGGAATAGTACTTTTTGTAGTGTGAGAAGTGAACTAACAGTTTACAGTTGTAATATTGGAATAGTACTGTTTTTGTAGCGTGAGAAGTGAACTAACAATTTACTGTTGTAATACTGAAATAGTATTGTTTTTGTAGTGTGAGAAGTGAACTCACAGTTTACTGTTGTAATATTGGAATAGTACTGTTTTTGTAGTGTGAGAAGTGAACTAACAGTTTACTGTTGTAATATTGGAATAGTAAGGTTTTTGTAGTGTGAGAAGTGAACTAACAGTTTACTGTTGTAATATTGGAATGGTACTGTTTTTGTAGTGTGAGATGTGAACTAACAGTTTACTGTTGTAATATTGGAATAGTACTGTTTTTGTAGTGTGAGAAGTGAACTAACAGTTTACTGTTGTAATATTGGAATAGTACTGTTTTTGTAGTGTGATAAGTGAACTAACAGTTTACTGTTGTAATATTGGAATAGTACTGTTTTTGAAGTGTGAGAAGTGAACTAACAATTTACTGTTGTAATACTGAAATAGTATTGTTTTTGTAGTGTGAGAAGTAAACTCACAGTTTACTGTTGTAATATTGGAATAGTACTGTTTTTGTAGTGTGAGAAGTGAACTAACAATTTACTGTTGTAATACTGAAATAGTATTGTTTTTGTAGTGTGAGAAGTGAACTAACAATTTACTGTTGTAATACTGAAATAGTATTGTTTTTGTAGTGTGATAAGTAAACTCACAGTTTACTGTTGTAATATTGGAATAGTACTGTTTTTGTAGTGTGAGAAGTGAACTAACAGTTTACTATTGTAATATTGGAATAGTACTGTTTTTGAAGTGTGAGAAGTGAACTAACAGTTTATTGTTGTAATATTGGAATAGTAATGTTTTTCTAGTGTGAGAAGTGAACTAACAGTTTACTGTTGTAATATTGGAATAGTACTGTTTTTGTAGTGTGAGAAGTGAACTCACAGTTTACTGTTGTAATATTGGAATAGTACTGTTTTTGTAGTGTGAGAAGTGAACTAACAGTTTACTGTTGTAATATTGGAATAGTAAGGTTTTTGTAGTGTGAGAAGTGAACTAACAGTTTACTGTTGTAATATTGGAATGGTACTGTTTTTGTAGTGTGAGATGTGAACTAACAGTTTACTGTTGTAATATTGGAATAGTACTGTTTTTGTAGTGTGAGAAGTGAACTAACAGTTTACTGTTGTAATATTGGAATAGTACTGTTTTTGTAGTGTGAGAAGTGAACTAACAGTTTACTGTTGTAATATTGGAGTAGTACTGTTTTTGTAGTGTGAGAAGTGAACTAACAGTTTACTGTTGTAATATTGGAATGGTACTGTTTTTGTAGTGTGAGATGTGAACTAACAATTTACTGTTGTAATATTGGAATAGTACTGTTTTTGTAGTGTGAGAAGTGAACTAACAGTTTACTGTTGTAATATTGGAATAGTAAGGTTTTTGTAGTGTGAGAAGTGAACTAACAGTTTACTGTTGTAATATTGGAATAGTACTGTTTTTGTAGTGTGAGAAGTGAACTAACAGTTTACTGTTGTAATATTGGAATAGTACTGTTTTTGTAGTGTGAGAAGTGAACTAACAGTTTACTGTTGTAATATTGGAATAGTACTGTTTTTGTAGTGTGAGAAGTGAACTAACAGTTTACTGTTGTAATATTGGAATAGTACTGTTTTTGTAGTGTGAGAAGTGAACTAACAGTTTACTGTTGTAATATTGGAATAGTACTGTTTTTTGTAGTGTGAGAAGTGAACTAACAATTGACTGTTGTAATATTGGAATAGTACTGTTTTTGTAGTGTGACAAGTGAGCTCACAGTTTACTGTTGTAATATTGGAGTAGTACTGTTTTTGTAGTGTGAGAAGTGAACTAACAGTTTACTGTTGTAATATTGGAATAGTACTGTTTTTGTAGTGTGAGAAGTGAACTAACAGTTTACTGTTGTAATATTGGAATAGTACTGTTTTTGTAGTGTGAGAAGTGAACTAACAGTTTACTGTTGTAATATTGGAATAGTACTGTTTTTGTAGTGTGACAAGTGAGCTCACAGTTTACTGTTGTAATATTGGAGTAGTACTGTTTTTGTAGTGTGAGAAGTGAACTAACAGTTTACTGTTGTAATATTGGAATAGTACTGTTTTTGTAGTGTGAGAAGTGAACTAATAGTTTACTGTTGTAATATTGGAATAGTACTGTTTTTGTAGTGTGAGAAGTGAACTAACAGTTTACTGTTGTAATATTGGAATAGTACTGTTTTTGTAGTGTGAGAAGTGAACTCACAATTTACTGTTGTAATATTGGAATAGTACTTTTTTGTAGTGTGTGAAGTGAACTCACACTTTACTGTTGTAATATTGGAATAGTACTGTATTTGTAGTGTGAGAAGTGAACTCACAGTTTAGTGTTGTAATATTGGAATAGTACTGTTTTTGTAGTTTGAGAAGTGAACTAACAGTTTACTGTTATAATATTGGAATAGTACTGTTTTTGTAGTGTGAGAAGTGAACTAACAGTTTGCTGTTGTAATATTGGAAAAGTACTGTTTTTGTAGTATGAGAAGTGAACTAACAGTTTACTGTTGTAATATTGGAATAGTACTATTTTTGTAGTGTGAGAAGTGAACTAACAGTTTACTGTTGTAATATTGGAATAGTACTGTTTTTGTAGTGTGAGAAGTGAACTCACAGTTTACTGTTGTAATATTGGAGTAGTACTGTTTTTACATTTAATTTGATCTTCATGCGCGTGACTAGTTTCAGCTACAACAAGGATGAAAGAAAATCTATTCATGTTTTAATTGTGATATACTACGGTTCATCATAGTTTCTATAGTTTTATGTTTTAATTGTGATATACTACGGTACATCATAGTTTGTAGATTTTATGTTTTAATTGTGATATACTACGATTAATCATAGTTTCTAGAGTTGCATTAAAACTTTGTCAGCATCGCCCATTTCCGTTGTTTCAAACCTTGGAAAGAAAAATGAAAAATTCTAGAATGTAGAAACTTTTTAAAAATTAAGTTACTGTGTGTTTTAACGTATTAAACATGATATTCTGCCTTCTAAACAGTTCTACATTTAAAATCAACAGTATAAGTTATTTGTTTATAAACACATACGCCTTAAATTCTCACTGTTTACGTGAAATTTTCCAACTTTACCAGTTAGTTTGACATAATTAAAAAATGATTTTGTTTTTGAACTACTTACTTGTAGATAATGTTACATATTATAATTTATTTCAGATGAGTCTCCGATTTATTACGTTACGTATGTTAACATATTACTATTTCAAATAATCGGAAATTTGAATTTAGAAGTTAATTAACTCGTTAACATTCACCACATTTATGGTATTTGCCAACAAGATTGATACACACAATTTTCCTTTTTAAACACAAAAGGCTCCTCTCTAGTACAGTGGTAAGTCTACGGACTTACAACGCTAAAATCAGGGGTTCGATTCCCCTCTGTGGGCTCAGCAGATAGCCGATGTGGCTTTGCTATAAGAAAACACATAAACATAAAAATATTTTAATATGAAAACAATACAATCCATAATAACAGTTATTACTTATAGTTGCTACAAATGATGATTTATGTACAAGTTTTCCATATTACAGACAATACTGATTCTTTTATTCGGTTTAGAACTGAATATTTTATCGACGATCCAGGTCCACGACGAGCAAATTAATTCTGAGTTGATGTTGTCACATACACCTCGCTTAAGCTAGCTAGCTGTCGTTTTTTGATTGGCCTCACACCGCTTACAAGTTCACTTCTTACCAAGGAAGATATTTAATGTCCTCGTAGAAATAATAACGTCCGAAGAAATACACTGAAGTTGAACGGTTTGTAATGTTCGAAATCTATAAACGTTCCTGGTCAAACTCTGTTCGATTCCCCTCTGTGGGCTCAGCAGATAGCCGATGTGGCTTTGCTATAAGAAAACACATAAACATAAAAATATTTTAATATGAAAACAATACAATCCATAATAACAGTTATTACTTATAGTTGCTACAAATGATGATTTATGTACAAGTTTTCCATATTACAGACAATACTGATTCTTTTATTCGGTTTAGAACTGAATATTTTATCGACGATCCAGGTCCACGACGAGCAAATTAATTCTGAGTTGATGTTGTCACATACACCTCGCTTAAGCTAGCTAGCTGTCGTTTTTTGATTGGCCTCACACCGCTTACAAGTTCACTTCTTACCAAGGAAGATATTTAATGTCCTCGTAGAAATAATAACGTCCGAAGAAATACACTGAAGTTGAACGGTTTGTAATGTTCGAAATCTATAAACGTTCCTGGTCAAACTCTGTAGTTTTTTTATTAATAGGCGTTAGTTAAATTTATAGCTTCCGAAGCCTATAGCAAAGTGACTGTACCTGACGAATAATAATACTAATCTGTCTCTCGGCTAGCCGCTTTTGTATGAATCACACGAGTCTGTAGAAATTTTAACAATGTTCTAGTAGGCTTTCGTAAAACAAATATTGTTGATTTTTATTCTCAAGAACCTTCTATAAATTACGAGAATAGGCGGAACTTGTGCAATACACCGTCAGTAATATATGTCACATGCAAAAATAAAAACTGTAATGAAACAAGTGTAGGCACTAAAATAAACGTGTAACGATAAATCCGTTACAATAAGCATCCCCCCATCAGTGGTACAGTAGTATGTATGCGGACTTATACCTCAAAAAATTGTTTTTCGCAACCGTGGTGGGCAGCGCACAGTGTAATTTTGTGCTTAAAACAAACAAACATAAGCTTTTAATGTTAACAAACAACATTAGATTTTGATTTAATTTCAAAAATCATATTAAAATATACATCAGTATAAGTGTTAGAATTCGAAGTAAATTCTCATATAGAATAATTTATAACTTTTCGTTCGTGATCGTCTGCAATATAAACATTAGGCTTAATCCTCCTGAGACGTCATTAAACTGTTGAACCTGTACTAGATTCCTCGTTCGTATTAGTCTAAATGTTCATCACAGTTTTGTCACTAAGGGCTTTTACAAAAGTTGTCTTTATAAATGCAAGAACTGATAACAGTTTTTTATTTAAAATAACAAAATTATTTTAAGCAGTAAAGAAATATTGTATTTAACATCTTTACTCTTGCAACATCTGTAATCAGTCGCGAGTTGTGCGGGGAGTGTCAGTAAACATCTCTAAACAAATATGGGTTGTGTAGGGAGTATAAGCAAATACTAGTAACCAAATGTGAGTTGTGTAGGGAATGCTTGTAAATATTTATAACCAGACCTGGGTTGATGGAGTGTCAGTAGCTATCTGTAAACAAGCTTGGATTATGGATTCTAAACTGGAACTACTAATTACTTAGTCTTAACCAGGACAACATTCTACATCAGAAGTACTGATTACTTTGTCTCAACATGGACAACATTCTACATCAGAACTACTGATTACTTTGTCTCAACCTGGACAACATTCTAAACCAGAACTACTGATTACTTTGTCTCAACCTGGACAACATTCTACATCAGAACTACTGATTACTTTGTCTCAACATTCTACATCAGAAGTACTGATTACTTTGTCTCAACTTGGACAACATTCTACATCACAAGTACTGATTACTTTGTCTCAACCTGGACAACATTCTACATCAGAAGTACTGATTACTTTGTCTCAACCTGGACAACATTCTACATCAGAACTACTGATTACTTTGTCTCAACTTGGACAACATTCTACATCAGAACTACTGATTACTTTGTCTCAACCTGTACAACATTCTACATCAGAACTACTGATTACTTTGTCACAACCTGGACAACATTCTACATCAGAACTACTGATTACTTTGTCACAACCTGGACAACATTCTACATCAGAACTACTGATTACTTTGTCTCAACCTGGACAACATTCTACATCAGAACTACTGATTACTTTGTCTCAACCTGGACAACATTCTACATCAGAAGTACTGATTACTTTGTCTCAACTTGGACAACATTCTACATCAGAAGTACTGATTACTTTGTCTCAACCTGGACAACATTCTACATCAGAACTACTGATTACTTTGTCTCAACCTGGACAACATTCTACATCAGAACTACTGATTACTTTGTCTCAACTTGGACAACATTCTACATCAGAACTACTGATTACTTTGTCTCAACCTGGACAACATTCTACATCAGAACTACTGATTACTTTGTCACAACCTGGACAACATTCTACATCAGAAGTACTGATTACTTTGTCTCAACTTGGACAACATTCTACATCAGAAGTACTGATTACTTTGTCTCAACCTGGACAACATTCTACATCAGAACTACTGATTACTTTGTCACAACCTGGACAACATTCTACATCAGAACTACTGATTACTTTGTCACAATCTGGACAACATTCTACATCAGAACTACTGATTACTTTGTCTCAACCTGGACAACATTCTACATCAGAACTACTGATTACTTTGTCTCAACCTGGACAACATTCTAAACCAGAAGTGCTTTCAGTCCAAAACTGGAAGTTTTCTATTACACAGTTATTAGTTGGAGACTTCTGATAAAATATTATTTGTTTGTAATGTCTAAGATACAGACATTACTATACATTTTCCAAAACGTTTTGTGAGCTTTACGCAAGTGCTACCACATATATTGAAGACTTCACATATACCTTTGCTTTTACCTTATATCTATTTTTCCTTCATTTTATGGATTTTCATCCTTTCAACAGATAACTTGAGTAACATAAAAGGTTACATTGTCCTATTTTAAAAGTTCTAACGTTCTTTTTCTTCCAAAAGACCGCCTTACCAGAACAGTCTGTTTGCCTCCTGGGAAGTGTTCCTGCAAGAAGTTGAAGTGGACTCTCAGGTTTGTGTGCTTTTTTTGTTTCCAAGAATGGTTCCTCGTAAATAAACGTAGATTGTAGCAAGTTAGAACTTCATATTTCACTTAATGTTTTAGAAATATATCGTTATATTAGAACAGTAAAAGAACCTGTTCGAAGTTATACAAAACCGTATTTGTCATATATATGGATATTTCATTTAAGTTCATTTCTTTCTGGCTAGGTGGTTAAGGCATTCGACTCGTAATCCGAGGGTCATGGGTTCTAATTCTCATCACACCAAACTGGCTCCCCCTTTCATCCATGGGTGGGTTATAATGTGACGGTCAGTCCCACTATTCGTTGGTAAAAGAGTAGCCCAAGAGTTGGCAGTAGGTGGTAATGACTAGCTGTCTTCCACTGCTAAATTAGGGACGGTTAGCGCAGATAGCCCTCGTGTAGCTTTGCGCGAATTTCAAACCAAACCCAAAACTTTCGCTTTATAATGAAACTTCAAATTCAATATTTTACTTTATTTTGCTAAGAAATCTCCAGTTTCCTTAAAATCGATAGAGTCTCTCTCTGTTTGTAACGATCTTTTGGCTAAAATATTTAGTTCACTCATAATACTTCAGTTTTCTTAAACTCGAGAGAATCCGTTTCAGTTTCTAATGAAATTTCAGTTACAATATTTTACTGTTTGTTTTTTTTTCTAAGAAATCCTTGGTTTCCTTAAACTCGAGAGAATCTGTTTGTAATGACACGTAGGTTCACGGAGACATCGCTCGCAGTCTTGGTAGACAAGTTGGAATGACGTTATTAGAAAAGACCTTCCATAGAAAAATCCAGTCTAGGAAGATCTTTTTACACCGAGAGAGTTTTGAAACTGTTCTCAGTAAAGCAGAAAATCTTCTAAGTAAGGTGAGTTTTCTTTCCAGGAGTTGAAGGAAAAGTAAAAATCGATTTACTTTATTTTAAAGGAGCCTGGAGAAAGCATGTTCACTCCTGACCTTAGTTACATTATAGTAGATCAAGGGTTCTTAGAATTTTTATCATTCGTAATGATTGAATTCGTAAATTGTGTGCAATTGTGTCCTTGAGATACAAAGAGGATTAGTTTCTTTGTTAGTCTGTTAAGTCTTTTAATGTGGCCCGGCATGGCCAAGCGTGTTAAGGCGTTCGACTCGTAATCCGAGGGTCGCGGGTTTGAATCCCAATCGCACCAAACATGTTCGCCCTCCCAGTCATACGGGCGCTATAGTGTGACGGTCAATCCCACTATTCGTTGGTAAAAGAGTAGCCAAAGAGTTGGCGGTGGGTGGTGATGGCTAGCTGCCTTCCCTCTAGTCTTACACTGCTAAATTAGGGACGATTAGCGCAGATAGCCCTCAAGTAGCTTTGCACGAAATTCTAAGAACAAACAAAAGTCTCTTAATGATTAAGTTTTCCTTAAAGGGTCACAAACAACCATTGACTAACTTAACAAATTAATGTTAAAATACAAAACTTTAGTATATGTGTTGATATTTAAAAATAACTAGTGGTTTGGCAATAAATTAACTAAAACTTATTCTTTGCCGCCATCTTGGAAGTTCCGAAGATCTTGGCATAGCTCCGTTCGTTAGTCAGGTGTGTTGGGTTTACATAAGGTTCGAGTAGATCAAAAGCTGCTAGTTCCGTTGTTACAAGTAATTTTTCCCAAACTTAATGAACAACCGCTGAAAGAAAACGTTGGCTGTGAACCAACTGGACTTCTGTAATATCCAAGATGTCAGCTGCAGGCAATCTGTGTTTGGAGACGTGCCAAAAACCGAATGTTGGTGGATGTATAGTGACTGTCACAAGGATTTGAGCAAATAGGATCACTTTTCATAAACAAGAAACCTGAAGCGATGTAACAAGTTCACAGCTTCAGGATGAGAGCTATACTACAGTGTTTAATGACGCTGACGTAATCTGGTTAACCACCTTCTCTCTTCCAGTTAACTTTAACAATGTGAAGATGGCTTCTGTCCGAGACCCCTTCAGCTGTTATTGTAAGATTATTTTAGCCATCATTTTAATAATTGTTATGACAATCGCGGCTGGTAGATGACATCAATAACTAAGTGACACAACCTTTCTGTGAATATTGTTACTATGGGAACAGCGCTACTACAGAGACGATGTCTCTTGGATATAGTTTCCCTGTAGAAATGCGAATTGAATATATTCTGTGGAGACTGTGGTTGTTGAATGTCATTACTATGGAAGCAATGCCTGTGAAATATTGTTACTGTGGAGACGTTTTTGTTGATTATAATTGACAGGGGGACAGTGTATATGAAATACTGTTACTGTGTTAAATATCGTACTATGGAGACATTGTTTATTGTATTGGGTTGAGGAATAATTCGTGAGCGTTTTTTTCAAGTTAAACAAATATATTCATAAATGAAACGCTTTCGCAAAATATTTCATGTCATTTGGTAGATAATTTTTTGCTCTAATAGATGGTGTGTTTGATTTTCATATGTCTTTAATTTTTGCTTTTATTTTCAGCTCATTAAATGGAATGCCAAGTGGACAAAATCGAGCATTTTCGACACCATCTGCTTTTCGCATTTAATTTCTTGCAATTTCGTTTAAAACAATGCATACTATATACCTACGTATTACATGAAATAAAGTATCATAATAAATGTTTTGGGTGTAATGTGTTCATGCATTGAAGTATTGTATAGTCTTGCATGTAATGCTTGAATGAAATTATTTAAAAACGCTCACGAATTATTCCTCAACCTAATATATATATTTACTGTACAATATTGTTACTCTGGAGACGTATTTGTTGAACGTCTTTAGAGTGGAGATTGTTTTTGTAGCATTACTATCTATCTTGTAACGGTGGTGTCGCCTCAGTCCAGTAATGTTTAAATACACAGCTAACGTGTTATGTTTACGTATATATTTTATTCCAAAGATACTAAGAGGAAAAACCTTGTTTAATGTTCCACAGATATTTGTAATCTGAACCTAAGTGCGGTGTAACCCAAAATAATTAACCCTCTTTGATTAGTTCGTGATGTAAACATGTATATTATTGTAGGAGAAAAGTAAAGAACTGAACCTTATAAGTGTATTTTTACATATTTACTAATGGTAATGATTTATTTTACTTCAGTGTACACTGATAAACCTGGCATGGTATGGTGGTTAGGGCGCTCAACTCACAATCTGCGGATATCGTTGAATATGTTCGCCTTTTCAGCCAAGCAGGAGTTATAATGTTACAGTCAATTCCAATAAAAGAGTAGCCCAAATGTTGGTGATGGGCGGTGTTGACTAGTTAGTTTCTCTCTAGTCCATCACTGCTAAATTAGGGTCAACTAGCGCAGGTAGTTGTCGAGTAGCTTTGTGCGAAAATTCAACAATACACAAAGTCATCAGATTTTACAACTATATACGTTGACCTGTTTATACAAAGGTATTAACGGCAAAGTCTCGTTTTACTTCAGTCTCATAAACAGGTAAGTTTGGAAAGTATGAAATATCTGGTCTCGTTTTACTCTAGTCTCATCAGGTTATATAAACAGGTAACTTTGAAAATTACTAAATATCTGGTCTCGTTTTACTCCAGTTTCACCAGGTTATATAAACAGGTAACTTTGAAAATCACTAAATATCTGGTCTCGTTTTACTCTAGTCTCATCAGGTTATATAAACAGGTAACTTTGAAAATCACTAAATATCTGGTCTCGTTTTACTCCAGTTTCACCAGGTTATATAAACAGGTAACTTTGAAAATCACTAAATATCTGGTCTCGTTTTACTCCAGTTTCACCAGGTTATATAAACAGGTAACTTTGAAAATCACTAAATATCTGGTCTCGTTTTACTCTAGTCTCATCAGGTTATATAAACAGGTAACTTTGAAAATCACTAAATATCTGGTCTCGTTTTACTCTAGTCTCATCAGGTTATATAAACAGGTAACTTTGAAAATCACTAAATATCTGGTCTCGTTTTACTCCAGTTTCATCAGGTTTTATAGACAAGTAAGTAACTATATGGGTTGAAAATGACTTATTTGAGCTCTGTCTCAGTCACGCGGGTATCCAGGACTGGAAGTAGCACGTGGTCTTTTGAATTCCAGTAAATCTGTTTGATTTGGAACCAGACTATGTGCGGCCATACAAATCAGAACAAAATATATCATTTAAATGCGTCTGTAACGTTTCATATACATAAGTTATGACGTTTTTGTCTATAAGATATATATTTTTACGACCAAATCATCAAAACATTAACTAAAAATCTTACAAATATAATGCCTCTATTTTTTCGTATTTGATATAAGTATAATAAAAGAAAAATTTCAAGTGATAACAAAGATAATAGTTTAGAAAAAAGTAGCTATCGTCTCTTGTAGCTTTGAGACGACGTATAGAATCACTAAAATGACAGTTTGTCATGTCTCCTCTGAGCCACGACTGTATCAAAGTTATATGTGTCCATTGCACCTGGGAGTCGACGTTTCGATTGATTAAAGTAACAGTTAGCATCGTCTTCTCTGAGCTACGACTGTATCAAAGCTGTTGCAGCTGGGAGACGACATGGAGTCACCAAGGTGACACTTAATTATATCGCCTCTATGTCACGACTGTATCAAAGTTATATCCGTTAGTTGCAGCTGGGAGACGACATTTTTAGTGACTAAGGTAACAGTTGGCCACATCGTTGCTAAGTTACAAGAGGCTGTAAAGCTCTTGACAAATAATCTGGCTTTTAGATGTTAACAGGAAAAAAAAAATGCATTCTTTTCATAATGAGTTGTTAATGGTTCTTGTCTTGAAGTGTCATCAGGACTACAGCGACGCCTACCGGAAGCTTCTTACTGTAAGAAATCACAGCCAGTTAGCCGAGTATTACGACATGCACAACGCCTATGTCCAGCAGCTGTATGCTACGAATGGAATGTTGGAACACTACCACTGTCAGACTCTTCCTATGCTACTCGAGGTAAGCAAAAATGATTCATTTACATCAGAAGTGGACCAACCAACTCTTTTTCCGAATTGAATATCTTGAAACGTAGAGGACACACGTTTATGTCAACATCTTAGGTTTATTAACCTACATTTGATTTAAATTAAATTTCTTAGTGTGATCTAACTTTGTACAATTCAATACGTATGTACACACTAAATTGGTGCAATTTAATACACCATCAGAGTATCCAAATTGGTATAGTTTACTACACCATCAGAGTATCCAAATTGGTATAGTTTACTACACCATCAGAGTATCCAGATTGGTATAGTTTACTACACCATCAGAGTATCCAGATTGGTATAGTTTACTACACCATCAGAGTACCCAGATTGGTATAGTTTAAAACATCATCAGAGTATCCAGATTGGTATAGTTTAAAACACCATCAGAGTATCCAGATTGGTATAGTTTACGACACCATCAGAGTATCCAAATTGGTATAGTTTACTGCACCATCAGAGTATCCAGATTGGTTTTGTTTACTACACCATCAGAGTATCCAAATTGGTGTAGTTTATTAAACCATCAGAGTATCCAGATTGGTATAGTTTACTACACCATCAGAGTATCCAGATTGGTATAGTTTACTACACCATCAGAGTATCCAGATTGGTATAGTTTACTACACCATCAGAGTATCCAGATTGGTATAGTTTACTACACCATCAGAGTACCCAGATTGGTATAGTTTAAAACATCATCAGAGTATCCAGATTGGTATAGTTTAAAAACACCATCAGAGTATCCAGATTGGTATAGTTTACTACACCATCAGAGTATCCAAATTGGTATAGTTTACTGCACCATCAGAGTATCCAGATTGGTTTGTTTACTACACCATCAGAGTATCCAAATTGGTGTAGTTTATTACACCATCAGAGTATCCAGATTGGTATAGTTTACTACACCATCAGAGTATCCAGATTGGTATAGTTTACTACACCATCAGAGTATCCAGATTGGTATAGTTTACTACACCATCAGAGTACCCAGATTGGTATAGTTTAAAACATCATCAGAGTATCCAGATTGGTATAGTTTAAAACACCATCAGAGTATCCAGATTGGTATAGTTTACGACACCATCAGAGTATCCAAATTGGTATAGTTTACTGCACCATCAGAGTATCCAGATTGGTTTTGTTTTACTACACCATCAGAGTATCCAAATTGGTGTAGTTTATTAAACCATCAGAGTATCCAGATTGGTATAGTTTACTACACCATCAGAGTATCCAGATTGGTATAGTTTACTACACCATCAGAGTATCCAGATTGGTATAGTTTACTACACCATCAGAGTATCCAGATTGGTATAGTTTACTACACCATCAGAGTACCCAGATTGGTATAGTTTAAAACATCATCAGAGTATCCAGATTGGTATAGTTTAAAACACCATCAGAGTATCCAGATTGGTATAGTTTACTACACCATCAGAGTATCCAAATTGGTATAGTTTACTGCACCATCAGAGTATCCAGATTGGTTTTGTTTACTACACCATCAGAGTATCCAAATTGGTGTAGTTTATTACACCATCAGAGTATCCAGATTGGTATAGTTTACTACACCATCAGAGTATCCAGATTGGTATAGTTTATTACACCATCAGAGTATCCAGATTGATATAGTTTATTACACCATCAGAGTATCCAGATTGATATAGTTTATTACACCATCAGAGTATCCAGATTGGTATAGTTTACTACACCATCAGAGTATCCAGATTGATATAGTTTATTACACCATGAGAGTATCCAGATTAATACAGCGTGTACATTGCCATTTTCTTGTATCTTTATTTATTTCGTCAAATGGTCAGATTATTCTTTTATTTTTTAATTGTTTACTTGTATTTTCAAATATATATATTTCAGTTAGGGAAATAAAGATGTAACTTCGCCCAGGGTTCTTTCTGTTAATGAGTATTGACGCCGATTATCGGATCTATAACCTAAGTGAAAGGATGAATGCACTATCCATGAATTAATTTCCACGAATAGTATTGTTTTAATTCACTTGAATGTACTATAATTTATCTTGCATCACACAAACAATGCCAAATCTTAGATTTGTTTGATTTGATTCTCAAAAACGTTGATGATTTTTTTTCAGAAATATTCTCTTTTTTTTTTAAAGGGGAGTAAAATTTCGGATGATAAGTGTCTTCTTACAATCGTTTCTTTCCATTCAACAAGATGGAAAACTTTTCTTGTTTAATATCCTTATATTTATGACAAGAAAGTTACAGTCTATGCATTTACATTAATACCATTTCAACAAATGGTTTTGATTTACGTCATTCTCGAAACCGACGATTACTGTTGATGGCCAAAATAACTTTTTAAGTGTCATCTTCAGAGAGCCATTCTTCATAGCCCTTACTATAAACTCCCTTTTAGAGATTCATCCTTAATAACTAATTGTAGAAAGTCACCCTTAAGGATTATCCTACAAAACTCTTACTAGAAAGTCACTCTTAAAGAGCCATCCTTATTAACCCTCACTAGAAAGTCACGCTTAGAAATATTTTCATTCATAACTCTTACTAGAAACTCGTCCTAGAGATTTATATTTCATAACTCTTACTAGAAACTCGTTCTTGGAGATTCATATTTCATAACTCTTACTATAATGTCATTATTAGAGACTTGTCTTTTACAGCTTACTAGAAACGTGCTCTGAGAGAATCATCCTTCATAACTTACTATAATGTGATATTTAGAGTAATTCTTCATAACTCTTTTTACAAAACCACTCTAAGACAATCACTCTTCGTAACTCTTGCTAGAAAGTCATTCTTAGAAAATTTTCCTTCGTAACTTTCTAGAGAGGTTTAAATCATTTTAGTCAACAAACCCCACGTTGATTTATCTATATACAATAAGTTATTTAATGAAAATTCTTTCAGTGGTTATATTTGTTTGTACAGGAGCTCGAAGAGGTTTACACTGACCTAAGTCAGACTATATCCGAGTCCATCTTGTCGGCTGCCAGTCTTCTGTCAAACAAGGTAAACAGTCCCTTTGTGCTATAAATTTAATAAAAATATTCGTTTAGATAGAGTAACTTCACTCGATGTACTGCTAAAGACTGAGAACTCACCGTGTAGTGTCTTTCTCTTGTGTTAAAATAATGACTGTTTATTGTACTTATACCAATCATACAGTGAATACTAACAATAGGTTAGTTGAATTACAAACAATATTGATCAAACTTGTATTCGACTCATAAACCATAATACTAAAAATTATTGTTTAATGTGTTAGAGGCCGGGCATGTGCTAATGGTAAGTGTTCCAGGCTGCTGATTGACAAGCTAAGACTTAAGCCGCCATATGTTGCTCCAAACACTGTGCACACTTTCATTAGAGAAGGCGATATAGCTATTTTCATTTCAGTCATTCGATAATGGTATGCGCATAGTCAACAGGAACTCTGCCTCTGATCGGCAGTTGTTAAGTCGTAAGGGCTACTTGCCTACCTCATCTGTCGTATATGAAATAACGTTATAATGAAATCGCTATTCTTTCATTATTTTAATATTTAATTTCGTTCAGAGAAAAAAAGAAGCTGACCCGAGTATCGTAGAGAAACATAAATGGTCAATATTTCCGCTTTCTGTACCGACATGTCTAACAACGTCTAACAAGAATGAACCAAGGCAGTAGAAGAGAAAGAGTTGAGGTCACGAGAGTGGTAGTTACGACAATGAAACAAGGCAGTAGAAGAGAGAGAGTTGAGGTCACGAGAGTGGTAGTTACGACAATGAAACAAGGCAGTAGTAGAAGAGAAAGAGTTGAGGTCATGAGGAATGGTAGTTACAACAATAAACCAAGGCAGTGGAGTAGAGAGAGTAGAGGTCATAGGGATGTTAGTTATAACAATGAAACAAGGGAACAGAAAGAGAGAGTTGAAGTCATGAGAGATGTTAGTTACGACAATAAACAAAGGCAGTGGAAGAGAGAGAGTAGAGGTCATGGGGATGTTAGTTACAACAATGTAACAAGGCAGTAGAAGAGAGAGTAGAAGTCATGAGAGATGTTAGTTACAACAATGTAACAAGCAGCAGAAGAGAGAGTAGAAGTCATAGGAATGTTAGTTACAACAACAAAACAAGGCAGCAGAAGAGAGAGTAGAGTCATGAGGATGTTGAAGTTATAACAATGAAACAAGGAACAGAAGAGAGAGTTGAGAGTCATAGAGAGTGTTAGTTACGACAAATAAACAAGCAGGAGAAGAGAGAGTTAGAGGTCATGGGATGTTAGTTACAACAATGTAACAAGGCAGAAGAAAGAGAGTAGAAGTCATGAAGATGTTAGTTACAACAATGAAACAAGACAGTAGAAGAGAGAGTAGAAGTCATGGGGATGTTAGTTAGAACAATAAACCAAGGCAGTGGAGTAGAGAGAGTAGAGGTCATAGGGATGTTAGTTATAACAATGAAACAAGGGAACAGAAGAGAGAGTTGAAGTAATAGGGATGTTAGTTACAACAATAAACCAAGGCAGTGGAAGAGAGAGAGTAGAGGTCATGGGGATGTTAGTTACAACAATGTAACAAGGCAGTGGAAGAGAGTAGAAGTCATGGGGATGTTAGTTAGAAACAACGAAACAAGGCAGTGGAAGAGAGAGTAGAGTCATGGGGATGTTAGTTACAACAATGAAACAAAGGCAGTGGGAAGAGAGAGTAGAAGTCATGGGGATGTTAGTTACAACAATGAAACAAGGCAGTGGAAGAGAGAGAGTAGAAGTCATGGGGATGTTAGTTACGACAATGAAACAAGGCAGTAGAAGAGAGAGTAGAAGTCATGGGGATGTTAGTTACAACAATGTAACAAGGCAGTAGAAGAGAGAGTAGAAGTCATGGGGATGTTAGTTATAACAATGAAACAAGGGAACAGAAGAGAGAGTTGAAGTAATAGGGATGTTAGTTACAACAATAAACAAGGCAGTGGAAGAGAGAGTAGAAGTCATGGGGATGTTAGTTACAACAATGTAACAAGGCAGTGAAGAGAGAGTAGAAGTCATGGGGATGGTAGTTACAACAATGTAACAAGGCAGTGGAAGAGAAGAAGTAGTGTACGTGAAGATGTTAGTTACAACAATGAAACAAGGCAGTAGAAGAGAGAGTAGAAGTCATGGGAATGTTAGTTACAACAATAAACCAAGGCAGTGGAGTAGAGAGAGTAGAGGTCATAGGGATGTTAGTTATAACAATGAAACAAGGGAACAGAAGAGAGAGTTGAAGTAATAGGGATGTTAGTTACAACAATAAACCAAGGCAGTGGAAGAGAGAGAGTAGAAGTCATGGGGATGTTAGTTACAACAATAAAACAAGGCAGTAGAAGAGAGAGTAGAAGTCATGGGATGTTAGTTACAACAATAGTAAAACAAGATGCAGTGGAAGAAAGAGAGTAGAAGTCATGGGGATGTTAGTTAACAATAAACAAAATGAAACAAAGAGTCAGTGGAGACAAGAGAGTTAGAGTACCAATAGGGATGTTAGTTATAACAATGAAACAAGGCAGTGGAAGAAGAGAGAGTCATAGGGATGTTAGTTACAACAATGTAACACAAAAGGAAATCATAAGGATGTTAGTCACAACAACAAACCAAGCAGAGAAGAGAGTCATAGAGTCATGGGGATGTTAGTTACAACAATGTAACAAGGCAGTGGAAGAGAAGAAGTAGTGTACGTGTGGATGTTAGTTACAACAATGAAACAAGGCAGTGGAAGAGAGAGAGTAGAAGTCATAGGGATGTTAGTTATAACAACGAAAAACAAGTAGAAACAGAAGAGAGCAGTGGAAGAGAGAGCTAATCAGGGATGTTAGTTACAACAATGAAACAAGGCAGTGGAAGAGAGAGAGCATGGGGATGTTAGATTCATGGGGATGTTAGTTATGTTAGTTACAACGAAACAAAGGCAGCAGAAGAGAGTAGAAGTCATGGGGATGTTAGTTACAACAATGAAACAAAGGCAGCAGAAGAGAGAGTAGAAGTCATGGGGATGTTAGTTACAACAATGAAAAAACAAGGCAGTGGAAAGAAGAAGTAGAAGTCATGTGGATGTTAGTTACAACAATAAAACAATAGAAGAGAAAACAAGGTTAGTTATAACAATAAAACAAGCAGAGAAGAGAGTAGAAGTCATGGGGATGTTAGTTACAACAATAAAACAAAGGCAGAAGAGAGAGAGTAGAGGTCATGGGGATGTTAGTTACAACAATGTAACAAGGCAGTGGAAGAGAAGAAGTAGTGTACGTGTGGATGTTAGTTACAACAATGAAACAAGGTACAAGAGAGAGAGTAGAAGTCATGGGGATGTTAGTTACAACAAACAACAAACCAAGGCAGTGGAAAGAGAGAGTAGAGGTCATGGGGATGTTAGTTACAAACAATGAAACAAGGCAGAAGAAGAGAAAAGAAGTCATGGGGATGTTAGTACAACGTGCGGATGTTAGTCATGGGGATGTTAGAAACAATGAAACAGAAAGAGAGTAGAAGTCATGGGGATGTTAGTTACAACAATAAACAAAGGCAGCAGAAGAAGAGATAAATGGGGATGTTAGGCAACAATAAAACAAGGCAAGAGAGAGTAGAAGTCATGGGGATGCTAGTTACAACAATGTAACAAGGCAGTGGAAGAGAGAGTAGAAGTCATGTGGATGTTAGTTACAACAATGAAACAAGGCAGTGGAAGAGAGAGTAGAAGTCATGGGGATGTTAGTTACAACAATAAAACAAGGCAGTAGAAGAGAGAGAGTAGAAGTCATGGGGATGCTAGTTACAACAATGTAACAAGGCAGTGGAAGAGAAAAGTAGTGTACGTGTGGATGTTAGTTACAACAATGAAATAGGGAACAGAAGGAGAGTTGAAGTCATGGGGATGTTAGTTACAACAATAAACCAAGGCAGTGGAAGAGAGAGAGTAGAGGTCATGGGGATGTTTGTCATAACAATAAAACAAGGTATTAGAAGAAAGAGAGAGTTGAAGTATTGTGAATGGCAGTAGAATAGAAAGAAAATATAAGTCCTGGTAATGAAAAATCATGAAACAGGTCAGTAGAAGAGAAAAAATGATGGCCTGGAGGATGATAAGAGGAATTCATGGTATCAGGAAATTTAGACATTAAAATTTTGGGTAGAAGAGAGATAACTGGTGTAAGTTCACAATAAGAAAAGGAGATCTTGCAAAGAAAGGTGTGTAAAGTTAGTCCTGTATATGAACTTAAGTTGATGTCATAACCTGTATCTCTAGGCAAAATGTATATGAACTTAAGTTGATGTCATAACCTGTATCTCTAGGCAAAATGTATATGAACTTAAGTTGATGTCATAACCTGTATCTCTAGGCAAAATGTTTTGACTTTATATCTTTCTCTTCCTTGCTGACCTATAGACTTTATAATATTTATATCCTGGCTGATCTGTAGATTTGATAACCTTCATCTTTAGGCTGATCTATTGACTTTGTAACCTTCATCTCCTGGCTGATATATAGGCTTTGTAACCTTAATCTCCTAGCTGATCTATAGACTTTGTAATATTCATCTCTTAGCTGATATATAGACTTCATAATCTTCATCTTCTGGCTGATCTATATCATAACCTTCATCTCCTTGCTGATTTATAGACTTTATAACCTAAAATTAAAGTACAGTAGTGAAAAATATTTTAAATTAATGCATTTTTTGCATGTTTCAAAACACTTAAAATACTACGAATATCGTTAAAATGTTAGTAAATATGTAAGCGATTTATTTAAACAAATGCACTGTATGGTTCCCCTTCTTGGCTTTGTTGAAGTCAGAAGAGAGAACTTTCAAGTAGCTTCAGGCCAGCAGCCAGCTTCCTGGAAAGGGGGTATTTTTTTATAAATATTTGAACTTTTTGGATCTTAGACACGCTATCGAATAAATTTCACCTGTAGCGTCACCAGTGTAGGTAAGACGGATATAGCAACTACAGAATAACTTCCAGTTATTTCTGTGTTTTTATCTTCACCATCAAACGACCTCACGTGCTTCGTTACAAATGTCTAAAGACATCCATGAAACAGGAATGTTTAGGAAGTACCTCGATTTCTTTAGCTGGGCAACAACACACACACACACACACACAGATAAAACATTTTCACAATCACCTGACGAGCATTTTATTAACTATTTCTCACATATTACAAAATAAATAAGGATAGATTTAATTTAATGTAATTTTTGATAAAGCTATTATGCACTGATCACTGATAGTACTATTTGTAAAACATGAGTCTCAGCAAGGTATAAACATTACGTCACCAAGCACCTGGTGGCTAGAAGCAGAAGCTCTATGGAGCTATTCGTATATTAAGTAAACGTCGGAAAAGATTTCCGAAACAAGTAGAATTTCTGCAATGACGTTTCGTGCGTTCGTCACGTGACTTTAAGTTTAGACTATGCTTTATGCGGAAGTGACATCGATTCTAACCAAT
The DNA here is from genome assembly GCF_004210375.1 of Tachypleus tridentatus. Lineage (NCBI taxonomy): Eukaryota > Metazoa > Arthropoda > Merostomata > Xiphosura > Limulidae > Tachypleus > Tachypleus tridentatus. The sequence continues at coordinate 27,825,815 of NC_134828.1, read as the reverse complement.
AATACAATTTTCACAATATTATCTCACCAATGTTTTCAATGCCCCTTTCAAACAACATAGCACTATGAGGCTTCTGCCAAAAAAAGATTCGACTTTCGTAATATTTTAGTCCAACCACAGTTTTTACAATAATTCTAATCAACAGCGTGATTTTTCCGCTGTACTTCCGCCCAATAATACTGTTGTCTGCAGAACATTCATTTTGCCTTTAACAATTTATCACTGTCCACATTTGTGAACTGATCGTGTTTATCTCGAGGTCTGCCTTTATCAAGCATCCTACTTACTGTATAGTAAAACGGATTCGTTTGTTTGTAATTAAGCACAAAGTTACGCAATGGGCTATCTGTGCTTTGCCCGCCACGGGTATCGAAACCTATTTTTAGTGGTGTCAGACCGCAGACATACCGCTGTACCACTAAGAGGCAGTCAAACGAAAATGGCTACAACAGTTAATGTTAACGTATTTCAAATCCTATTATTCGAGTAAAACTCGAACCGCGTTTTACTATAACTAAAACCCAGTTTTACTATTACTAATAACCAGTTTTACTATTACTAAAACCCAGTTTTACTATTACTAATAACCAGTTTTACTATTACTAAAACCCAGTTTTACTATTACTAATAACCAGTTTTACTATTACTAAAACCCAGTTTTACTATTACTAATAACCAGTTTTACTATTACTAAAACCCAGTTTTACTATTACTAATAACCAGTTTTACTATTACTAATAACCAGTTTTACTATTACTAATAACCAGTTTTATTATTACTAATAAAACCAGTTTTACTATTACTAATAACCAGTTTTACTATTACTAAAACCCAGTTTTACTATTACTAATAACCAGTTTTTTTACTATTACTATTACTAACCAGTTTTACTATTACTAATAACCAGTTTTACTTTTACTAATAACCGGTTTTACTATTAATAACCAGTTTTACTAACCAGTTTTACTAAAACCAGTTTTACTATTACTAATAACCAGTTTTACTATTACTAATAACCAGTTTTACTATTACTAAAACCCAGTTTTACTATTACTAAAACCCAGTTTTACTATTACTAATAACCAGTTTTACTATTACTAAAACCCAGTTTTACTATTACTAATAACCAGTTTTACTATTACTAATAACCAGTTTTACTATTACTAAAACTAAAACCCAGTTTTACTATTACTAAAACCAGTTTTACTATTACTAATAACCAGTTTTACTATTACTAATAACCAGTTTTACTATTACTAAAACCCAGTTTTACTATTACTAATAACCAGTTTTACTATTACTAAAACCCATTTCTACTATTACTAAAACCCAGTTTTACTATTACTAATAACCAGTTTTACTATTACTAAAACCCAGTTTTACTATTACTAATAACCAGTTTTACTATTACTAAAACCCAGTTTTACTATTACTAATAACCAGTTTTTATTTTAATAACCAGTTTTACTATTACTAAAACCAGTTTTACTATTACTTACAGTTTTACTTACTAATAACCAGTTTTACTATTACTAAAACCTAGTTTTACTATTACTAATAACAAGTTTTACTATTACTAAAACCCAGTTTTACTATTACTAATAACCAGTTTTACTATTACTAAAACCCAGTTTTACTATTACTAATAACCAGTTTTACTATTACTAAAACCCAGTTTTACTATTACTAATAACCAGTTTTACTATTACTAATAACCAGTTTTACTATTACTAAAACCAGTTTTACTATTACTAATAACAAGTTTTACTATTACTAAAACCCAGTTTTACTATTACTAATAACCAGTTTTACTATTACTAATAACCAGTTTTACTATTACTAAAACCCAGTTTTACTATTACTGATAACCAGTTTTACTATTACTAATAACCAGTTTTACTATTACTAATAACCAGTTTTACTATTACTAAAACCCAATTTTACTATTACTAAAACCCAGTTTTACTATTACTAATAACCAGTTTTACTGTTACTAATAACCAGTTTTACTACCACTAATAACCAGTTCCAACTTTTTGGTCAAGTAAGAGTATGTGAGAAGTTAGTAATGATTTTTATTTATTCATGTATGAACAAAGTTTATTAACCACTTGAATTGATTATCTTTAGTTTATTAACCTCCAAAACCGTTAACCACTTGAAGAGATCATCTTTAGTTTATTAACCTCCAAAACCGTTAATCACTTGAAGAGATCATCTTTAGTTTATTAACCTCCAAAATCGTTAACCACTTGAAGAGGTTATTTTAGTTTATTAATCTCCAAAACCGTTAACCACTTGAAGAGATTATTTTGCTTATTAACCTCGAAAATCGTTAACCACTTGAAGAAATATTCTTTAGTTTATTAACCTCCAAAACCGTTAACCACTTGAAAAGACCATCTCTAGTTTAGCATCTTCTTAAACGTTAACCACTTGGAGATATAATACTCAGTTTATAAACCTGAGATCGTTAACCTTCAATGTGTGACCTACTGGAATGGTTAACGTTAGACTTAAAACACCCTTTTAAGAATCACCTTTTAGTTCACGAACTTCTGTAACCGTCAAACTCTAATAGTGATTAATGTGTTTATTCTATAACTCATAAAATGATGTAGTTTATTAATTTTTACAGAATTAAATGTATGTATATAAAAAATCGTATTTTCAGATAGAACATACATGTTTGACAGCATTAAATCAGCTTTACGTTGTTTTTTTCTTTAATAGGCTAGAGAACAAGGTGACCACTACGAGAATATCTGCAGTACAAGCCGAGCGGTCAACAGTGAAGCTGATTTGGCCAACTTCATCAGGACACTCAGTCCAGATAAAGCCCCTCCTCCAGTTTCTCACCACCCATTTACTCTACCCATTTCAGAAAATGAGTCTTTCCAAATGGTACGTTTTAGTGGTAGAACGACCAGTGTAAAATTTTAAAAGATAGGGAGTGGTTCCATATGGAATATGATTCATAAATTGGTCAAGTGCAAATAAGGAAGTAAAGAGTTATTTTAATAACGTAAAACGTCTAAACATAGATACAAGAAAGCTATGGTACATAAGACCTCTATTTTATAAAATTATTTCATTTATTACTCTAGCACGAAGCTCTTCCCCAACTGTTTATTTATGTAGCTTGAAGACTGGGACCTGTTTAGCACTTTGCCTTCGTCAACGTCTAACTCTGTCTTAAGAATGTAGCTGATCCATGTTAAAAGTATTTCGTTGTTGTATCGGAAGTACTTAGGGTTAGTTTCTCTATTTAAATCACTTTGCTGACTTGCTTTTGTTGTTGCTGGGTTGTTAGTTTTTTTTTCCCAAGAACCATTGTGATGTTTAAGTATTCTACTGAACTTTTGAACCTTAGTAACACTGCAGTGCACTTATACCAACTAAGCCTGACATAACTTACCCCGATTATACGATGGAAAACGTTTAAGGATGTCTTTAAAAGATGAGATAGTTTTTGATATTCGCTTTCAAATGTAAAACAGCGAAAGACGAGAGCTATTTCTCAAAGCGTTGCTGTGGTAACGGGGTTGACAAAATGTTCATAAAACAATTTGTTTGAGATGTACTCCGAAAACGAGAAGCGATAAAACAAGGCAACAAAGATGGTGGCTTGAAGTTTGGCAACATTAATCAAATTCCTTTGTGAAAGCTTTGACTTATTTGTCTCCTCCAGTAATCTTTCGAATATATTTCTTTAGCTGTTACTACAATAACTTAACATTTCGACGATAATGTAATGCGTCAACAGTTTTTATTCTACAAAATATCTCGAATCTCTAATATGTTAACAGTCCAACAAAACCAAGATAATCAATCGTTGTTCTACTAATAATGATTTGGTTTCAGCCAGAGTTATTGTACAGCCAGATATCTACACCAATAGACAAAAATAAAATACTGATCGTGCTTTGATATGAACCAGAGCCAATGTACGGATATTATATATAACAATAAACAAAATTAAGATACTAAACATGATTTAATATACGGATATTACTAAACAAAAGACAAAATTAAAATACTGAACATGATTTGATGTACGGATATTACTACAACAAAATACAAAATTAAAATACTGATTTGGTTTCAGCCAGAGTTATTGTACAGCCAGATATCTACACCAATAGACAAAAATAAAATACTGATCGTGCTTTGATATGAACCAGAGCCAATGTACGGATATTATATACAACAATAAACAAAATTAAGATACTAAACATGATTTAATATACGGATATTACTAAACAAAAGACAAAATTAAAATACTGAACATGATTTGATGTACGGATATTACTACAACAAAATACAAAATTAAAATACTGAACATGATTTGATGTCAACCAGAGTCAATGTACAGATATTATCTACAACAATGCAAGTATTTTTTGTAATTAATAATACTTATCAGGTTTAAAGTCTGAAGCTAGCTGGTTTTATTTGTTTCATTTCTTGTCGCTTCTTTAAAAGCTTAGTGATAGGTGCAAGACAGAAGGTGAATATGAACATTTTAACAGCAACAACTCTAGAACCTTGTGGAACATTCCAACAGTAACAACTCTAGTGCCTTGTGGAACATTCCAACAGCAACAACTCTAGTGCCTTGTGGAACATTCCAACAGCAACAACTCTGGAGTCTTGTGGAATATTTCAATAGCAACAACTCTGGAGCCTTACTGAACATTCCAGTACCAATAACTCTGGAGCCGTGTGGAATATTTCAATAGCAACAACTCTGGAGCCTTACTGAATATTCCAGTACCAATAACTCTGGAGCCTTATGGAAAATTCTAATAGCAATAACTCTGAAGCCTTATGGAACATTCCAATTGCAACAATTCTGGAGCCTTATGGAACATTCCAACAACAACTTTGGAGCCTTATGTAACATTCCAATAGCAACAACTCTGGATCTACATAAGTTGACTACCTTCTTGGAAATGTGTTTCATTCCATATAGACCAGTGGTTCCCAATCTTTTTTATGCCCCGCACCCCTAAAAAATTTTAATACGTTCTCGCACCCCTCACAGTAATTATGTATTTGAGAATAAAGTTGAAGGTGGCCAAAACAAATGTTATCTCGCACCCCTGGTTTGGAACCACTGATATAGACGAACAGAGAACTGTGTTGATAAGGGCGATGACCGAAAAGACTCGAGAGTCGACCCCTAGACTGTTTCTTTACCATGCCATTGATCATAACCGTTTCTATGATAAGCGAGAGACGAGGTGAAAGATCCGTCTTGTTTTTACTGAGAAACACAAACTAGAGAATCGTCTGATTTTCAGAGCTTACATATCCGTTTATTTTTCATAAAAAAAAAATCAAGCCAACAGCTGTATCATAGTTAAATTATATCTCAAGACTCGCTTAATACATTGTAATCGGTCTACAGTCTCGTCTATCACAAGATTATAACTGTTGTACAGTCACACATATCACAACACTATAACTATGTTGTACAGTCACGTACATCACAACATTGTAACTGTTCTACAGTCACACACCTTCCAACATTATAATTGTTATACAGTTACACATCTTTCAACATTGTAACTGTTTTACGGTTACATTTAATGAATTTCTTACGACGTTTAATCATACGTCCCTGTTTCTAACGTTGGCCATCTAGGACTCGAACTACATTCTCCAAGATGTCCTGGTGTTTGACCAACTATCTCTTCCTCCTAAGCCTGAATCTCTGCGAGAAGAAATTGGAAACCTAGAGTCTCAGATTCGACAGCTCCAGGAGTCTTTGGACTCTCTGCAGAGATTACAACAGAGGTAAGTTTTAAAGTAATTATTCATTTCCACTACTGTCAGTGTTAATTCAAATTTAGTTTCATTATTGTTGTTAAAGTAGTTCATACTCTGAACGTGAAATAGTAACATGCAAAAGGAATTATTAAAAACCAATTCTTTTAATGTACGAAGAGATAAACGTCACATAGCATCTGCAGCTTATGTTTAAATATATCAGCTAATAACGTTCTACGGTGTTAAAACTAAAAAAAAATGTATTTACTAGTCCAACTACAAGCTATGTCAACAGTCCTACGGTATTAAGACTAATAAGTGAGTCTTTATTATTCCAGCTACAAGCTATGTCTACAATTCTAAAGTGTTGAGTACATTTAGGGAATATTTATTAACCCAGGTACAAGCTGTATCTCCAAAGCTACGGTGTAAAAACCAACAGAAGTGTATTTATTAACCCAGATACAAGCTTATCTCCAAAGCTACAGTGTAAAGACCAACAGAGGTGTATTTATCAATCCAGGTACAAGCTGTATCTCCAAAGCTACGGTGTAAAAACCAACAGAAGTGTATTTATCAATCCAGGTACAAGCTGTATCTCCAAAGCTGCGGTGTAAAAACCAACAGAAGTGTATTTATTAATCCAGATACAAGCTTATCTCCAAAGCTACAGTGTAAAGACCAACAGAGGTGTATTTATCAATCCAGGTACAAGCTGTATCTCCAAAGCTACGATATAAAGACCAACAGAGGTGTATTTATTACCCCAGGTACCAACTGTATCTCCAAAGCTACGGTGTAAAGACCAACAGAGGTGTATTTATCAATCCAGATACAAGCTGTATCTCCAAAGCTACGGTGTAAAGACCAACAGAGGTGTATTTATTAACCCAGGTCGAATTTATTCTAGATTTTCATGGTGTTAACAACCACAAAGCTGTATTTATTATTGCAGCTACAAGTAGTGTCTACAAGTCTACGGTGTTGCAATTTACGTGTGTCTTAATGATGTGTTATAATAACTTTTTGTGCGACTTTTGTCATATAATTATCTGTTCTAGACGGAATATTTGAATGTTGTGATTTTACCTCTTTGTCCTAACAAAACCATTAAGTTTCCGAAACCTCTCAACTCACATTTTAGGACCTTTCAGTATAAGCTTAATCAAAGCTAAATAACCAAGATGGAGAGACTTTGATTCGATCTCGCTTGTTATAAAACGATCGATACCCTAAATTAACACAAGTAGCAACGTTGCTACCCAGGGTTTGTTGGTTTTTTTCCGGGAACTTCCGCGTGAACCGTGTTACACAAATATGTTTTTTTGATTTGAAGCTTCCGAACTAATCAGTTTAAAAATTACATGTTTTTCGCTTGTTTTTTTATAGGAGTTTAGATTCAAACTTGTACAACAAAGCTAATGAGTTACAAGAAGATATCAGCCTCAAACGTTTCGATCTACAGGTGGCGCACATTCACCACGCAGCAGTGAAAGAGCAGGTAAGTCAATATTGTTTTGCAGGAGTGTGTTGTGATTATTGCGAGCGCGAAGTAGGACTGGGTTTACTACCGTTAGCTTCATGACATGGGTGCTTACTGTGTGAGGGAAGAGTACTGCTACCTTCATGAGATAAGTATTGGGTACGGAGAATCGAACCCTAATTTTAGCGTTGTAAATCAGAAGAGTTATCCCTGTCTCATTGGAATACTGTTGCATGTGAAGAGATATTCCGTTGTCTCCAGAGTTCATACTTTTGTCTCCCTAAAAGTATGGTTCGAGAACATTGCAGACATACGTATGGGATTTGTGGAGTTTAAGTGATTTAGGAACAACAGAATTTTAAGGCTTAATTTAAGGAACTTGTACCGAACCGCTGTTTTGGTTTGAATTTCTCGAGGGTTGTCAATACTAGCCGCGATAGACTAGAGGGAAGGTAGCTAGTCAACATCACCCACCGCCAACTTTAAGGCTACTGTTTTATCATTGACCGTCGCATTATAAAACTCCCAGGGCTGAAAGGGTGAGCATGTTCAGTAACCCTCAGGTTACGAGTCGAGCGCCTTAGCCGCTATGCCTTGTCTTGGGCTAAGGGTTTGTTTGTTTGTTTTGAATTTCGCACAAAGCTACTCGAGGACTATTTGTGCTCGCCATCCCTAATTTAGCAGTGTAAAACTAGAGGGAAGGCAGCTAGTCATCACCAACCACCGCCAACTCTTGGGCTACTCTTTTACCAACGAATAGTAAGATTGACCTTCACATTATAATGCCCCCACGACTGGAAGAGCGAGCATGTTTGAGCTAATGGTCAGGGTCCGTTTAGATCCACAGGAGAAAAACGTTCTTGTGGGTATATAGGGTTATGACAAAATATAATGTCTCCGAAATAATCTTTCCCACCCGAAGGTAGGATATTCATAGTGATAATTCTCTAAAGTAATTGAATATGCTAAGTATTCCAAGTGAAAAAACAAAAGTGACTTATTAACGCATACGCAAAAATCGAAATTATTTTAGATTTTTAGTATTGTCGTTTAATAAAAGAGAGTGGATACACAGTGAGGAATTTAAAATATTGCATACTTTAGTGGAAAAAAATACGCTATTAAACTACTGGAATACGGAATTTTATGTTTATGAATAAAAGATTGAAAAAAAAACAGTTTCATACGTTCCGAATAAACAGCTACGTTTTTATACAATATTTCAGCAAAAGCTTTTTGAAGGTAAAGCAAGGGATCTTCAGGAGAATGGAAGCCACCATCAAGAAAGGAAAGCTTCCACATCAAGTACTGGCACCATCAAGAATAAGTGGTTGAAAGCATTTCGAAGTCTGAAGTCAGGTGGATCCAGCAACAGTATTGAAAAGTAAGGCTCATTCAACTGAAATTATGTTTAGAAGTGTGAAGTCAGGTGGATCCAGTAAAAGTAAAACTTAGTAAAATTTTCGAACACTTGAATGGCTACAGTATTCTGAGGTGAGCCTAACTGACTTGTGTCTTTTTACTTACTATTACATTACTCTTTGTTTTATATCGTAACATAGTAGTCAGCATCGTAATTCGACAAACACATACCTGGAACGTTTATACCAATTACATAAACAAATTGGAGAGTGAATAATTGAGGGTGATTACATGTATTCGAAATAAACTTAGACAGAGAAACCTAAACTTGTGTGTAATTTATCATTTCTGGGCTTAGGAACTAATTTTTTTATTTAACAGTTGCCTGTAATATCTACCCCATGAGACCAAGTGTTAACATTATTTTTATTTAACGGTTGTCTGTATTATCTACCCCATGAGACCAAATGTTAATATTATTTTTATTTAACGGTTGTCTGTATTATCTACCCCATGAGATCAAGTGTTAACATTATTTTTATTTAACGGTTGTCTGTATTATCTACCCCATGAGACCAAGTGTTAACATTATTTTTATTTAACGGTTGTCTGTATTATCTACCCCATGAGACCAAGTGTTAACATTATTTTTATTTAACGGTTGTCTGTATTATCCACCCCATAAGACCAAGTGTTAATATTATTTTTAACGGTTGTCTGTATTATCCACCCCATGAGACCAAGTGTTAATATTATTTTTAACGGTTGTCTGTAATATCTACCCCATGAAACCATGTGTTGACATTTTACATACAAACGTTTTTTTAATTCAAAATTTTGCTGTTATCAATAAAATTTTCATTCATATTTCGATCATTTTGTGACGTTGTTAAGATAATGGCGGCGCTGCAGTCGGTAAAGAACATCAAACCCATTATTTGTCCCAGAAGGTCTGATATTCTCACATAACGTTGCTTGATGAACATAATTATAAAATTATTAATTATATGAAATCCCATATCTTTCTTGATGACGAGAAACCCACTTTAAATAAAAATGTATCTCAGAACGGCTGACATGGGTATTAACACCTTTGTTGATAAGTTACAATCTCGGTAAATATATAGCGTGGACATTTTCCAAATATATAACATCAACCGCCTCCTTTTTCAAAGACTCTTTTAACGTTAAATCTATTCTTAATAAACTAAATCATAAAGCCTTAATGGCCAGTTTAGATGCAATCTCCCTCTTCACAGAAGTCCGAACCACTTAAGCCTGAAAAATAGCTTTAGAACTCTATATCCAAGACCCCAACCCATTGATACACGTCCCCAGCAACCAATTAGCAACCATTATAGAATTCACTACCACCAAAACTAGCTTTATTTTCAATAACCAAAACTACCTACAAATAGATGGTCTAAGTATGGGGAATCCTGTGTCGCCAGTTCTAGCCAACATTTTTATTATACAGATTGAATCTCAAGCGATCAATTCAGCCTTACACCCACCACTATACTGGTACAGGTATGTTGATGATACAATTGTTGGATTCACATCTACAGAATATATACTTAGTTTCTTTTAACCATGTTAACTCAATACACCTCAACATTAAGTTCACTTGTGAACAGGGAAAAAAACTAACCAAATAGCATTTCTTAACCTCAAGAACGCTAGAACTGATACACAATTCCAAACAGAAATCCACAGAGAAATCACCCATACTGGATTATACACTCCCTGGGACTCAGCACATGAAATAAAACAAAAACTCAACATATTAAGAAACCAAATAAACACAGCCATAAAACTATGTTAACCTGATAAAATTAACGATGAAATCAACAAAATAAAACAACACTTCATCAACAACAAATTTCCTCAAAAAACCGTGGAAAAAATTATACACACACACACACCTAGACCAACAACAATAAATCTCAAGATACAACAAACTACCAAACCTTACACTGCTGCATACCCTATTTCGATCCAAGACTCGTTTTAATTTCTTACAGTCAACAATATAATCTTCTTCAATAAAAGGCTTAACTCAAAATCCATCTTTACCACAGGAGTGATGCGGCAGACAGAAAGAGTTTGAGAAGTTTCGGTCGACCAGAAACTAACACACCATCGACTTTGGAGCCAGGACAGCATATCTTCCAAGAGTATACCTATAAGAAAGTGACACCGTGCGACTTCTGCCGGGAAATATTGAGAGGTAATTGTGCGAGGCTGTGTGGTTTTTATCATGATGAGAAAGAAGTCAACCTTGGATTCAGTGGGATAGACATGATTCATCAATTTATGAGTTCTACATTCACTTAGTAATATGAGATCAACTTGACCGATTCTAAATTTACCTAGCAATATTGGGTCAACTTGACCAGTGCCAAATTCACCTAGCAATATTGGGTCAACTTGACCAATTCTAAATTCCCCTGACAACATGAAATCAAAGTAACCAGTTTCAAATACACCTATAAACGTATATTTGTTTGTTTTACTGGAAAACTGCTCGCTGTGCTCTATATTCTATGTCCACCACGAGGATCTAACCTTGAATTTTTAACAAAACTTAATATATATGAATACCACCATGTTATTTGTAACTTTCGACTGAAAACGGACATCAATTATAATGTTAAGTTTAAACATTTCAGTAACATTTGCATTTATGAATATAAAAACGTAATGTTTAAATGTTTATATATATATTCTGCTGTCTGTTAATATTTTTTTTTCATTGTTTTGTTGCCTGTTATTTGTTGTTCTACTAGTGTTATTTATGTCTGTTGTTTGTTAATTACAGGTCATGTTCGCCAGGGGCTGAAATGTAAGATGTGTAAAATGAACGTTCACGTGGACTGTTCAGAAAAGACCGGCAGATGTCAGGTAGGTCGAGTAAAACAAGCTGTATGTATATATATATATATTTCTAAAAAATTATTGAATAAATAAATGGTAATATAATTTATTTAATATGTGTAAAATATTTCTTCTTTGTATGTAGCCTATTTAAAACTGTGGTTTCTAGTTGTATGTAAGACAGTGTTTGTTAGTTGTATTAAGTAATTGTAAGACTTTATAATTTGTACAAAGCAGTGTCTGTAAGACAGTTTCTTTTATGCGTAGGACATTGCTAGTTAATTTTGAGACTGTTTATTTTGTATTGTGGTTGTTAATTGTAAGACTGTGTTTGTTTTGTATTGTGGTTGTTAATTGTAAGACTGTGTTTGTTTTGTATTGTAGTTGTTAATTGTAAGACCGTGTTTGTTTTGTATTGTGGTTGTTAATTGTAAGACTGTGTTTGTTTTGTATTGTGGTTGTTTTGTATTGTAGTTGTTAACTGTAAGACAGTGTTTGTTTTGTATTGTGGTTGTTAATTGTAAGACTGTGTGTTTGTTTTGTATTGTAGTTGTTAACAGTGTTTGTTTTGTATTGTAGTTGTTAATTGTAAGACAGTGTTTGTTTTGTATTGTGGTTGTTAATTGTAAGACAGTGTTTGTTTTGTATTGTGGTTGTTAATTGTAAGACCGTGTTTGTTTTGTATTGTGGTTGTTAATTGTAAGTCAGTGTTTGTTTTGTATTGTGATTGTTAACTGTAAGACTGTGTTTGTTTTGTATTGTGGTTGTTAATTTTAAGACAGTTTTGTTTTGTATTGTAGTTGTTAACTGTAAGACCGTGTTTGTTTTGTATTGTAGTTGTTAACTGTAAGACAGTGTTTGTTTTGTATTGTGGTTGTTAATTGTAAGACCGTGTTTGTTTTGTATTGTGGTTGTTAATTGTAAGACCGTGTTTGTTTTGTATTGTGATTGTTAATTGTAAGACCGTGTTTGTTTTGTATTGTAGTTGTTAATTGTAAGACAGTGTTTGTTTTGTATTGTAGTTGTTAACTGTAAGACCGTGTTTGTTTTGTATTGTGGTTGTTAATTGTAAGTCAGTGTTTGTTTTGTATTGTGATTGTTAACTGTAAGACTGTGTTTGTTTTGTATTGTGGTTGTTAATTTTAAGACAGTGTTTGTTTTGTATTGTAGTTGTTAACTGTAAGACCGTGTTTGTTTTGTATTGTAGTTGTTAACTGTAAGACAGTGTTTGTTTTGTATTGTGGTTGTTAATTGTAAGACCGTGTTTGTTTTGTATTGTGGTTGTTAATTGTAAGACAGTGTTTGTTTTGTATTGTGGTTGTTAATTGTAAGTCAGTGTTTGTTTTGTATTGTGGTTGTTAATTGTAAGACCGTGTTTGTTTTGTATTGTGATTGTTAACTGTAAGACAGTGTTTGTTTTGTATTGTGGTTGTTAATTTTAAGACAGTGTTTGTTTTGTATTGTGGTTGTTAACTGTAAGACCGTGTTTGTTTTGTATTGTGGTTGTTAATTGTAAGTCAGTGTTTGTTTTGTATTGTGATTGTTAACTGTAAGACTGTGTTTGTTTTGTATTGTGGTTGTTAATTTTAAGACAGTTTTTGTTTTGTATTGTAGTTGTTAACTGTAAGACCGTGTTTGTTTTGTATTGTAGTTGTTAACTGTAAGACAGTGTTTGTTTTGTATTGTGGTTGTTAATTGTAAGACCGTGTTTGTTTTGTATTGTAGTTGTTAACTGTAAGACAGTGTTTGTTTTGTATTGTGGTTGTTAATTGTAAGTCAGTGTTTGTTTTGTATTGTGGTTGTTAATTGTAAGACCGTGTTTGTTTTGTATTGTGATTGTTAACTGTAAGACAGTTTTTGTTTTGTATTGTAGTTGTTAACTGTAAGACAGTGTTTGTTTTGTATTGTGGTTGTTAATTGTAAGACCGTGTTTGTTTTGTATTGTACTTGTTAACTGTAAGACAGTGTTTGTTTTGTATTGTGATTGTTAACTGTAAGACAGAGCTTCTTTTATATGCAGTTTGTTAATTATATAGAAGTGTAAATTCTTCATCAGGTTCATCTTCTTTTGTTGTTTTCAGCCTAAGCCTCGCCTGCTCAGACGACAAAAGTCAACCTCAGACATTGACACCAACGTGTTGACGCCTGAACTCGAGGACTGTAAGTATTACAGTATCTTCACAGTATTGTTATCAGAAATACGTCCACATGTCTTTACTGAAACGGTTTCTAAGCGTCTAAGAAGAAATTTAGAAGTGATTGCAACTATTTTGAAACGCCATAGTTTTGAATACTTGCGATCAGTTCTTCAGACCTCTCGACAATTAGAAACGACGATAAATCACAGCACCACCAGTTTACACTCGTGGGAAATACTGGTAAAATGACGCTTTGATGGTGTAAGCAAAGTAGAGCTTAAATATTTATTTCTGTTAATTACCTGTGTATTTTGGCCCGTGATATTTCTATTTTACATTCCTTTCGTATTGGATTTCTAGGTTGCCGAAATCGACAAAAAAAGAAAATTCAAGTGCCATAATGATTTACGTACGTCACATTACTGGTTTCCAGAGTGTTAAATATACTACAAGCTAATTATGACACACTGGTTGATTTTTCAATTAAAATTGAGGGGTGAGCACAACCCTTCCCCCCTGCCATCGTGTTTCTTAGCCAAATAGATAAATACTTGCAAGGACCGCTAGTTACGTTCGTCTGATGTACATCAATGCCAGACTTGGGGTCCGCTTTCAGGAAGTACTTGGGTTCCCTAAGTGGTTGGCGAAAAGGTTTACATTCGTGCAAGTCCAGGGGCCGCGACAATTCCTTTAGCATCCTTTAGAAATGGATGAGTCCAGCAGTTTAAGAGAAGGATTTTTTCGGGAAATCTCCGAGTCCCCTGAGGAGTGGGGTGAAATAATTTACCTTTGGGCAAACTTCAGGATCGAGACAATTCATTTGTTACCATTTAAAAGTGCCACCAGCGGTTTAAAAGTTATGTGACACGCACACACAGAATTTTATCAGATGGAAAATAGCTCTTAAGCAGCGTGTTTCCGATTAACTTACACTTCGTTGATCTCCGGAGATATTCGGGAATGCTCGGTTTGAGAGTAAAAAAAAAGTCCAACTATTGTTATATATCTTCAGTCTACTGTGACATTCGAACGTAATTTATTATATTTTGATATTAATGGATGATCTGACCTTATTTTTCACTTTCCTCGATCTCACATAAACGTAACTGACTGTGTAAATCAGCGTAAATATTCCGGTTCTAAACGTGACTCACGATGTAAATTAGTCTCTCTTTAGTTAAATGCTAATAAACTATAACGCTAACGAGTTTCATATTTAGCTGTTGGTTTTGGTCAGTCAAGATGTTACAATTTCCTTCAGTCTTGAAACTTACAAATACTGTCAAACTTTTCAAAAGACCCTGTTACTCTAAAATTCTAGTGAGCAAAACAATGATGTATATAAATATTTTTAAACTTTGACAGATAAAATGAGGAAAAAAAAATACATGTACTTTTATAGAATTCTCTGTTTCTACTTAAACCATATTCATTCCAAACCATTCGGAAACCGTTTAGTATTTGGACTCTTTCTTCTCTCGACAATATTTGGAGAGCAGCCAAGGGTAAGTATCAGATATTGAAGAAACTTCGTTTTGTCTTCTACAAGCTGCCAGAGGTCGAATGGCAGCTTCTATTTCAGTCCCTCAAGTGGACCCAATTTATCAGCTTCTTAAGCAAGCAGGAGACCTCGGTACCACCAGGAGATCCGACAGATTTGAGAAGGATACTGGAGCGCCCTCTTCTGACCATGGTGGGGTAAGTGGGAGCTCACTGTTAACCCCACGACCTATGGGAATTCCAACTCCTTCTTCTTCCAACATGCTGTCTGTGACAACAGGATCCCATCACCCCTCTAGCTCAGGTTAGTTTAGGCTGTGCTCACCTTCCTTCTGGGATGTAACGTTTACTCTGTTTGTTTGTTTTTTTACCTAATAACATAGTGCAGGTTAGTTCAGTGCGTATTTAATTATATTTTTATTTGATTTCCTATCTACGTTTTGCAAATACACTAATGTAAAATACGTGATTTAATTAAGTCTGCTGCAGCAACTTCGTGTGTTTTAAGTTGACTGATGTGTATAAAATAAACATTTTACGGGCTTATTTTAAACACTGGCCCAAATATAGATAGAGTGTTAAAATATTTTTAACTAAAAGCAGGTCCAGGTAGTAATGATTAGTTCAGATTTTTAAAGCGATTTTGGCAAATTGACTTTTGAAAGGGGATAAATATGAGAGCATTTTAACTGTCGCCATACGTACAGTTTGTACTCAGACTCATCATATAATAATGGAACTCTTGCTTATGTGATACAGGAAAAACTTTTTTATTACACGATTCGCAACCATAAACTTTGCGAAATGATTGTCCTGTATGAATATAGATTTACAATAGGGGGATTTTCTTGCTTATCCTTAGTTTCCCGTTACGAAGAACTTTATTTTTCTCCATCCTCAAGGTGCAGATATGACGTCGTGAATACGTCACACGCGGATCTAATGCACTGGCGCCACGGGTAATTAAATATAATCTTTCTACTTACGAAATAGTAGAATTTAAATTTTAAACTAATTAAATAAATCTAGAAACATCATTATGATTACATCAAACTCGCCGTGACAAAGAATGTGAAGGTTTTGAAACCAAAACAAAAGTTATTTACTTTTATTACGTAAGTAGAAACACGTGAACCTTCTTCTAGCACTAACAACTGACAAAGTTAAATCTTGATCAGAGGTTACCAATAATAATCTGACTATTCATAAAATTCCAGACTTTTTATTCGTTTGTTTTTCAATTTCGCGCAAAGCTGTCACGCGGGCCATCTGCGCTAGCCGTTCTTAATTTAGCAGTGTAAGACTAGAGGGAATACACCTAGTCATCCCCACCCACCGCCAACTCTTGGGCTACTCTTTTTGCCAACGAATAGTGTGATCGACCGTAACATTATAACGCCCCCACGGCTGAAAGGACGAGCATGTTTGGTGCGATCGAGATTCGACCCCGCGACCCTCGGTTTACGAGTCGAACGCCTTAACACACTTGGCCATGCCGGGCCACTAAAATACAGATGTCGTACTTGCAAGACACGGAATTAAAAATTACAAACCACTCTTATAAATAAGTCAGTACACTGACTTATGAATTATATAATTATATACTTGTGAAGCAAATAGAAGAACTTCAACGGATTTTGTTCCCTTGTTTTATTTCTGTTGTTTGATTAATTTTTTGGAATTGTTTTTTTTCAGTTGCATCTTTTGCACCTCTCCCCACAGTTGAAATTCAGTTATGATATAAACCAAAGCCCTTTTTTGATATTTTGTCCATGCACACTTGCACTGTCAGAGCATGTTATTTTACCAGTTTTGTTCAGTATACATGATCTGCGACTTCTCCTTCACCAAAATCTCAGTAAAGAAATTTTGTGTGATTTCATTTTTTTCTATATTTTTAGTTGTTATTTGTGAGCCAAGCTTTAAGTTTCTTATGTTACTTTTACTGCCACACAGGAAGACGGAACCAGATTGTATCAGGTATCTCTCTTTTTTTATGTCATTTTTGTACAGTAAGGCTAAGAAATATGTCGCCAGTGTTTCATTATTTTAAGTAGCTGAAAATATTCAACACAAGAATATCCCTTCAGTTTTAGTGTATTACTTTGGATATGACAATAACTGTCGTTTCACTGGATACAATTCTACGGTAGCTTTACAATCTATTAAACAAAGAATGCATTCTTATGAGAAATGTAATTGTGGTTCAAACATACGTTGTGTCCAAACCATCTAGTAACACGGGTTAGGCTTCTTTAACTTGTAGCACAGTTTAGTTGTGCCCAGTCCACTTAGTAACACAGTTTAGTCCTGTAGTAACACAATTGAGTCATGTCCAGTCCACTTAGTAACACAGTTAGTCCTGTAGTAACACAATTGAGTCATGTCCAGTCTACTTAGTAACACAGTTTAGTCACGTTTAACTAATAACATAGTTTAGTCTTGTCAAGTCCAACTAGTTACACGGTATAGTCAAGTCCAGTATAACTAGTTAGATGGCTTAGTCGTGTCCGTTACAACTGGTATCACGGTTTAGGCATTCTGATTGATAACCATAGCATCAACAACAATCAAAATGTCAACCATAACATCAACAACAACCAAACTGGTAATTATAGCAACAACAATAATCAAAGTGTTAATTAATCATAACATCAACAACAACCAAACTGGTAATTATAGCAACAACAATAATCAAAGTGTTAATTAATCATAACATCAACAACAATCAAACTGGTAATTATAGCAACAACAATAATCAAAGTGTTAATTAATCATAACAACAACAACAATCAAACTGGTAATTATAGCAACAACAATAATCAAAGTGTTAATTAATCATAACATCAACAACAATCAAACTGGTAATTATAACAACAACAATAATCAAAGTGTTAATTAATCATAACATCAACAACAATCAAACTGGTAATTATAACAACAACAATAATCAAAGTGTTAATTAATCATAACATCAACAACAATCAAACTGGTAATTATAGCAACAACAATAATCAAAGTGTTAATTAATCATAACATCAACAACAATCAAACTGGTAATTATAACAACAACAATAATCAAAGTGTTAATTAATCATAACATCAACAACAATCAAACTGGTAATTATAACAACAACAATAATCAAAGTGTTAATTAATCATAACATCAACAACAACCAAACTGGTAATTATAACAACATCATCAACAGTAAACATGTATGAATTTCCTCTCCTTTTCTTTTACATGCAATAAAACAAAAAACTAATTATAGAATAGTTCATATCATGTTGTAATACTAGACATAGTTCATATCATGTTGTAATACTAGACATAGTTCATATCGTTTTGTAATACTAGACATAGTTCATATCGTTTTGTAATACCAGACATAGTTCATATCGTTTTGTAATACCAGACATAGTTCATATCGTGTTGTAATACTAGACATGGTTCATATCGTGTTGTAATACTAGGCATAGTTGATATCGTGTTGTAATACCAGACATAGTTCACATGATGTAATACTAGACATGGTTCATATCGTGTTGTAATACTAGACATAGTTCATATCGTGTTGTAATACTAGACATAGTTCATATCGTGTTGTAATACTAGACATGGTTCATATCATGTTGTAATACCAGACATAGTTCACATGATGTAATACTAGACATAGCTCATATCGTTTTGTAATACCAGACATAGCTCATATCGTTTTGTAATACCAGACATAGTTCATATCGTGTTGTAATACTAGACATGGTTCATATCGTGTTGTAATACTAGGCATAGTTGATATCGTGTTGTAATACCAGACATAGTCATACATGATGTAATACTAGACATGGTTCATATCGTGTTGTAATACTAGACATAGTTCATATCGTGTTGTAATACTAGACATAGTTCATATCGTGTTGTAATACTAGACATGGTTCATATCATGTTGTAATACCAGACATAGTTCACATGATGTAATACTAGACATGGTTCATATCGTGTTGTAATACCAGACATAGTTCACATGATGTAATACTAGACATGGTTCATATCATGTTGTAATACTAGACATGGTTCATATCATGTTGTAATACTAGACATGGTTCATATCGTGTTGTAATACTAGACATAGTTCATATCGTTTTGTAATACTAGACATGGTTCATATCATGTTGTAATACCAGACATAGTTCATATCATGTTGTAATACCAGACATAGTTCATATCATGTTGTAATACCAGACATAGTTCATATCGTGTTGTAATACTAGACATAGTTCATATCATGTTTTAATACCAGACATAGTTCACATGATGTAATACTAGACATGGTTCATATCATGTTGTAATACCAGACATAGTTCACATGATGTAATACTAGACATGGTTCATATCATGTTGTAATACCAGACATAGTTCATATCGTTTTGTAATACGAGACATAGTTCATATCGTGTTGTAATACGAGACATGGTTCATATCATGTTGTAATACGAGACATGGTTCATATCATGTTGTAATACGAGACATGGTTCATATCATGTTGTAATACTAGACATGGTTCATATCATGTTGTAATACGAGACATGGTTCATATCATGTTGTAATACTAGACATAGTTCACATGATGTAATTCTGTACATCATAGTTCACGCCATGTTGTAGTACTACTGTACATCAGAGGTCACACTGTGTTGTAGTACTACTGTACATCAGAGGTCACACTGTGTTGTAGTACTACTGTACGTCAGAGGTCACACTGTGTTGTAGTACTACTGTACATCAGAGGTCACACTGTGTTGTAGTACTACTGTACGTCAGAGGTCACACTGTGTTGTAGTACTACTGTACATCAGAGGTCACACTGTTGTAGTACTACTGTACATCAGAGGTCACACTGTTGTAGTACTACTGTACGTCATAGGTCACACTGTTGTAGTACTACTGTACGTCATAGGTCACACTGTTGTAGTACTACTGTACGTCATAGGTCACACTGTTGTAGTACTACTGTACGTCATAGGTCACACTGTTGTAGTACTACTGTACATCAGAGGTCACACTGTTGTAGTACTACTGTACATCAGAGGTCACACTGTGTTGTAGTACTACCGTACATCAGAGCTCACAACCTCATGTTGTAATAACATATGTCATAGTTCACACCATGTTGTAGTAACATATGTCATAGTTCACACCATGTTGTGGTAACAAAGTCATAATTTACCTGATGTTTTAATAACATCCGTCTCAGTTCACACCTTGCCAAAATGTTTACAGCTGTTGTTGTTTTTTTATGTTTTCCATTATACTTTCTTTGACTTTGCTTTATCACGTTGTATTTAGCTTCTTTATTTCAGAGTTTTTATGTCTTGTTCGGAATATTTTATTTTCAAAATGGATAGATTTTGTTAAATAAAATACTGAGATCTTGATAATTTGCAGAAAAGCTACTAATGTGGGATGAAACTTAATCTGTTTTTGGGGCAATCCACATAATCCAACTCTTGTGATTTTTCCCAGCTCCCCATAGTCCTCAGCACAAGAAGTTGTCCCTTCGCATGAAGAGTTTATCCCTAGACAGTCCCGAATCTACGGAGCATGTTCATAGACGGCGCCACCATCACTCATCGCAATGCAGTTCTCACAACCAGTGTAAACTTTTGTTATATTTCACGATTTTCCAGTGTTAGATTTGTTTGTTTGCTTTGCTTTTGACTCGCTCTATAATAATAAAATATTCGTTTAATCACAACAGCTTACAATGAACGTACAGTTTCACCTTAAGAAAGGTTACAGCAGTAATAACATGTTAATTAAAACGGGATGGAACATTCTACAAGTATCGAGCGAGCTTAGCCATTTTGATTAGGCTTTTAACGCCCTAAAAAAAAACAAGAATATCTGAAAAATGCAAAATCTCTAAAAAAAAAAGCAAAATTTCCCAAGAGCTTAAACACGAAATCTGAAGTTGTTTTAGAAAATCGAGAAATAGCTAATACAGGGCTTAAACCTAAAATATAAAGTGTTGTTGTTTATTTGTTTTTACACGACTGAAAAACAAACAGTTAATATAATATGTGATTTAAACCAAAAATCTAAATTTGATTTACAAGGTTAATGACTATCGAATAATTATCTCGACTTCACAAATTGTATCGTTCAATAGGAAGTAAACTGTAAAAGTCTTTAATCAACTTAGCAATCACCAAAAAAAAAAAATTCAGTGTTTTATAAATATACTTTAACTGTGTAGGATGTCAGGTGAAAAATATTATGAAGGCAGTTCTTTCTAAGGTCCAAACAGAGCAACTAGAAACACCAAAGTTGAACACAACATTCTTGTCAGTAAATCAGCATATTAAACTCTTTAGTCTGAGGAAACTAATACTTTTCTACTGCAAAATTAATTCCAGAGGGCGTACAAATAAAAATTACCTGTTATGAAAAATAAACTCCATGATTAAGTTAATACACAGAATAATCATTGACGCTGTAGAGAAATAATTACACGAATTTCCAAATGACGTGTTCTTTTAAGTTTTTATCAGTTGTATACACTAGTGTTTAATTGTAGTAATTGTCCCGCTTTCTTGAATAAACTAGACTATGACAAAATTTCCAATACACTATTTAATAACACTAATATCTGATTCATTATATAAATGTGCTAATTACTTAGTCACATATACAACACGTTTTGGCTCTATTTAAATAAATTGTCGTATGGAAAATGTTATCAATTGTTCTTTATTAACTACTGAACCAATAACGTATGAATCCTACTCCAAGATTGGGTAACTTTGTGTCATTAAAATACTGCACAGTTCTCTACTCATTTTACTGTACCTTCATTACTTCCGTTTTAACAAAACGTCGAAAACCTTTTCTACATAACCCCAGTTTCTTTACATCTTCTCTAACAGAATGTGAAGTACATTTTATACTTTCTTTACTTTCGTCTTCTCTATTCTAACAGAATGTGAAGTGCATTTTCTACTTTGATATAACTTCTTTACTTCCTCTCTAACAGAATACGAAGTACATTTTCTACTTTGTTTAGTATCGTCTTTTCTATTGTAACAGAATGTGAAGTACATTTTCTACTTTGATAGTTTCTTTACTTCCTCATTAAGAGAATGTGAAGTACATTTTCTACTTTGATATAGTTTCATTACTTTCTCTATAACAGAATGTGAAGTACATTTTCTACTTTATTCAGTTTCATTACTTTCTCTATAACAGAAAGTGAAGTACATTTTCTACTTTGATAGTTTCTTTACTTCCTCTCTAACAGAATGTGAAGTACATTTTCTACTTTAGTGTCATTACTTTCTCTATAACAGAAAGAGCAGTACATTTTCTACTTTAGTTTCATTACTTTCTCTATAACAGAAAGTGCAGTACATTTTCTACTTTGATATAGTTTCATTACTTTCTCTATAACAGAATGTGAAGTACATTTTCTACTTTATTCAGTTTCATTACTTTCTCTATAACAGAAAGTGAAGTACATTTTCTACTTTCATATAGTTTCATTACTTTCTCTATAACAGAATGTGAAGTACATTTTCTACTTTATTTAGTTTCATTACTTTCTCTATAACAGAATGTGAAGTACATTTTCTACTTTATTTAGTTTCATTACCTTCTCTATAACAAAATGTGAAGTACATTTTCTACTTTGATATAGTTTCATTACTTTCTCGAAAACAGAATGTGAAGTACATTTTCTACTTTCTTTAGTTTCGTCTTTTCTATTCTAACAGAATGTGAAGTACATTTTCTACTTTAATATAGTTTCTTTACTTCCTCTCTTACAGAATGTGAAGTATATTTTCTACTTTGATATAGCTTCATTACTTTCTCTATAACAGAATGTGAAGTACATTTTCTACTTTATTTAGTTTCATTACTTTCTCTATAACAGAGTGTGAAGTACATTTTCTACTTTGATATAGTTTCATTACTTTCTCTATAACAGAAAGTGCAGTACATTTTCTACTTTGATATAGTTTTATTACTTTCTCTATAACAGAATGTAAAGTACATTTTCTACTTTATTCAGTTTCATTACTTTCTCTATAACAGAATGTGAAGTACATTTTCTACTTTCTTTAGTTTCATTACTTTCTCTATAACAGAATGTGAAGTACATTTTCTACTTTATTTAGTTTCATTACTTTCTCTATAACAGAATGTGAAGTACATTTTCTACTTTATTTAGTTTCATTACTTTCTCTATAACAGAATGTGAAGTACATTTTATACTTTCTTTAGTTTCTTCACTTTTTCTCTAACAGAATGTGAAGTACATTTTATACTTTCTTTAGTTTCGTCTTCTCTATTCTAACAGAATGTTAAGTGCATTTTCTACTTTGATATAACTTCTTTACTTCCTCTCTAACAGAATACGAAGTACATTTTCTACTTTGCTTAGTATCGTCTTTTCTATTGTAACAGATGTGAAGTACATTTTCTACTTTGATAGTTTCTTTACTTCCTCTCTAACAGAATGTGAAGTACATTTTCTACTTTAGTGTCATTACTTTCTCTATAACAGAAAGAGCAGTACATTTTCTACTTTAGTTTCATTACTTTCTCTATAACAGAAAGTGCAGTACATTTTCTACTTTGATATAGTTTCATTACTTTCTCTATAACAGAATGTGAAGTACATTTTCTACTTTATTCAGTTTCATTACTTTCTCTATAACAGAAAGTGAAGTACATTTTCTACTTTCATATAGTTTCATTACTTTCTCTATAACAGAATGTGAAGTACATTTTCTACTTTATTTAGTTTCATTACTTTCTCTATAACAGAATGTGAAGTACATTTTCTACTTTATTTAGTTTCATTACTTTCTTTATAACAGAATGTGAAGTACATTTTCTACTTTATTTAGTTTCATTACTTTCTCTATAACAGAATGTGAAGTACATTTTCTACTTTGATATAGTTTCATTACTTTCTCTATAACAGAATGTGAAGTACATTTTCTACTTTCTTTAGTTTCGTCTTTTCTATTCTAACAGAATGTGAAGTACATTTTCTACTTTAATATAGTTTCTTTACTTCCTCTCTTACAGAATGTGAAGTATATATTCTACTTTGATATAGCTTCATTACTTTCTCTATAACAGAGTGTGAAGTACATTTTCTACTTTGATATAGTTTCATTACTTTCTCTATAACAGAATGTGAAGTACATTTTCTACTTTATTTAGTTTCATTACTTTCTCTATAACAAAATGTGAAGTACATTTTCTACTTTGATATAGTTTCATTACTTTCTCTATAACAGAATGTGAAGTACATTTTCTACTTTGATATAGTTTCATTACTTTCTCTATAACAGAAAGTTAAGTACATTTTCTACTTTGATATAGTTTTATTACTTTCTCTATAACAGAAAGTGAAGTACATTTTCTACTTTGATATAGTTTCATTACTTTCTCTATAACAGAATGTGAAGTACATTTTCTACTTTGATATAGTTTCATTACTTACTCTATAACAGAATGTGAAGTATATTTTCTACTTTGATATAGCTTCATTACTTTCTCTATAACAGAATGTGAAGTACATTTTCTACTTTATTTAGTTTCATTACTTTCTCTATAACAGAGTGTGAAGTACATTTTCTACTTTGATATAGTTTCATTACTTTCTCTATAACAGAAAGTGCAGTACATTTTCTACTTTGATATAGTTTCATTACTTTCTCTATAACAGAATGTAAAGTACATTTTCTACTTTATTCAGTTTCATTACATTCTCTATAACAGAATGTGAAGTACATTTTCTACTTTCTTTAGTTTCATTACTTTCTCTATAACAGAATGTGAAGTACATTTTCTACTTTATTTAGTTTCATTACTTTCTCTATAACAGAAAGTGAAGTACATTTTCTACTTTCATATAGTTTCATTACTTTCTCTATAACAGAATGTGAAGTACATTTTCTACTTTATTTAGTTTCATTACTTTCTCTATAACAGAATGTGAAGTACATTTTCTACTTTATTTAGTTTCATTACTTTCTCTATAACAGAATGTGAAGTACATTTTATACTTTCTTTAGTTTCTTCACTTTTTCTCTAACAGAATGTGAAGTACATTTTATACTTTCTTTAGTTTCGTCTTCTCTATTCTAACAGAATGTTAAGTGCATTTTCTACTTTGATATAACTTCTTTACTTCCTCTCTAACAGAATACGAAGTACATTTTCTACTTTGCTTAGTATCGTCTTTTCTATTGTAACAGAATGTGAAGTACATTTTCTACTTTGATAGTTTCTTTACTTCCTCATTAAGAGAATGTGAAGTACATTTTCTACTTTAGTGTCATTACTTTCTCTATAACAGAAAGAGCAGTACATTTTCTACTTTAGTTTCATTACTTTCTCTATAACAGAATGTGAAGTACATTTTCTACTTTATTCAGTTTCATTACTTTCTCTATAACAGAAAGTGAAGTACATTTTCTACTTTCATATAGTTTCATTACTTTCTCTATAACAGAATGTGAAGTACATTTTCTACTTTATTTAGTTTCATTACTTTCTCTATAACAGAATGTGAAGTACATTTTCTACTTTATTTAGTTTCGTCTTTTCTATTCTAACAGAATGTGAAGTACATTTTCTACTTTAATATAGTTTCTTTACTTCCTCTCTTACAGAATGTGAAGTATATTTTCTACTTTGATATAGCTTCATTACTTTCTCTATAACAGAATGTGAATTACATTTTCTACTTTATTTAGTTTCATTACTTTCTCTATAACAGAGTGTGAAGTACATTTTCTACTTTGATATAGTTTCATTACTTTCTCTATAACAGAGTGTGAAGTACATTTTCTACTTTGATATAGTTTCATTACTTTCTCTATAACAGAATGTGAAGTACATTTTCTACTTTGATATAGTTTCATTACTTTCTCTATAACAGAATGTGAAGTACATTTTCTACTTTATTTAGTTTCATTACTTTCTCTATAACAGAAAGTGAAGTACATTTTCTACTTTGATATAGTTTCATTACTTTCTCTATAACAGAAAGTTAAGTACATTTTCTACTTTGATATAGTTTTATTACTTTCTCTATAACAGAAAGTGAAGTACATTTTCTACTTTGATATAGTTTCATTACTTTCTCTATAACAGAATGTGAAGTACATTTTCTACTTTGATATAGCTTCATTACTTTCTCTATAACAGAATGTGAGGTACATTTTCTACTTTATTTAGTTTCATTACTTTCTCTATAACAGAGTGTGAAGTACATTTTCTACTTTGATATAGTTTCATTACTTTCTCTATAACAGAAAGTGAAGTACATTTTCTACTTTGATATAGTTTCATTACTTTCTCTATAACAGAATGTGAAGTACATTTTCTACTTTGATATAGTTTCATTACTTTCTCTATAACAGAATGTGAAGTACATTTTCTACTTTATTTAGTTTCATTACTTTCTCTATAACAGAATGTGAAGTACATTTCTACTTTGATATAGTTTCATTATTTTCTCTATAACAGAATGTGAAGTACATTTTCTACTTTGATATAGTTTCATTACTTTCTCTATAACAGAATGTGAAGTACATTTTCTACTTTATTTAGTTTCATTACTTTCTCTATAACAAAAAGTGAAGTACATTTTCTACTTTGATATAGTTTCATTACTTTCTCTATAACAGAATGTGAAGTACATTTTCTACTTTGATATAGTTTCATTACTTTCTCTATAACAAAAAGTGAAGTACATTTTCTACTTTGATATAGTTTCATTACTTTCTCTATAACAGAATGTGAAGTACATTTTCTACTTTGATATAGTTTCATTACTTTCTCTATAACAGAATGTGAAGTACATTTTCTACTTTGATATAGTTTCATTACTTTCTCTATAACAGAATGTGAAGTATATTTTCTACTTTGATATAGCTTCATTACTTTCTCTATAACAGAATGTGAAGTACATTTTCTACTTTATTTAGTTTCATTACTTTCTCTATAACAGAAAGTGAAGTACATTTTCTACTTTGATATAGTTTCATTACTTTCTCTATAACAGAATGTGAAGTACATTTTCTACTTTGATATAGTTTCATTACTTTCTCTATAACAGAATGTGAAGTACATTTTCTACTTTATTTAGTTTCATTACTTTCTCTATAACAGAATGTGAAGTACATTTCTACTTTGATATAGTTTCATTATTTTCTCTATAACAGAATGTGAAGTACATTTTCTACTTTGATATAGTTTCATTACTTTCTCTGTAACAGAATGTGAAGTATATTTTCTACTTTATTTAGTTTCATTACTTTCTCTATAACAAAATGTGAAGTACATTTTCTACTTTGATATAGTTTCATTACTTTCTCTATAACAGAAAGTGAAGTACATTTTCTACTTTGATATAGTTTCATTACTTTCTCTATAACAGAATGTGAAGTACATTTTCTACTTTATTTAGTTTCATTACTTTCTCTATAACAGAATGTGAAGTACATTTTCTACTTTGATATAGTTTCATTACTTTCTCTATAACAGAAAGTGTAGTACATTTTATACTTTCTTTAGTTTATTTACTTTTTCTCTAACAGAATGTGAAGTACATTTTCTACTTTCTTTAGTTTCGTCTTTTCTATTCTAACAGAATGTGAAGTACATTTTCTACTTTGATATAGTTTCATTACTTTCTCTATAACAGAATGTGAGGTACATTTTCTACTTTGATATAGTTTCATTACTTACTCTATAACAGAATGTGAAGTACATTTTCTACTTTGATATAGTTTCATTACATTCTCTATAACAAAAAGTGAAGTACATTTTCTACTTTGATATAGTTTCATTACTTTCTCTATAACAAAAAGTGAAGTACATTTTCCACTTTGATATAGTTTCATTACTTTCTCTATAACAGAATGTGAAGTACATTTTCTACTTTGATATAGTTTCATTACTTTCTCTATAACAGAAAGTTAAGTACATTTTCTACTTTGATATAGTTTTATTACTTTCTCTATAACAGAAAGTGAAGTACATTTTCTACTTTCATATAGTTTCATTACTTTTTCTATAACAGAATGTGAAGTACACTTTCTACTTTGATACAGTTTCATTACTTTCTCTATAACAAAATGTGAAGTACATTTTCTACTTTATTTAGTTTCATTACTTTCTCTATAACAGAATGTGAAGTACATTTTCTACTTTATTTAGTTTCATTACTTTCTCTATAACAGAATGTGAAGTACATTTTCTACTTTGATATAGTTTCATTACTTTCTCTTTAACAGAAAGTGAAGTACATTTTCTACTTTGATATAGTTTCATTACTTTTTCTCTAACAGAATGTGAAGTACATTTTATACTTTCTTTAGTTTCGTCTTCTCTATTCTAACAGAATGTTAAGTGCATTTTCTACTTTGATATAACTTCTTTACTTCCTCTCTAACAGAATACGAAGTACATTTTCTACTTTGCTTAGTATCGTCTTTTCTATTGTAACAGAATGTGAAGTACATTTTCTACTTTGATAGTTTCTTTACTTCCTCATTAAGAGAATGTGAAGTACATTTTCTACTTTAGTGTCATTACTTTCTCTATAACAGAAAGAGCAGTACATTTTCTACTTTAGTTTCATTACTTTCTCTATAACAGAATGTGAAGTACATTTTCTACTTTATTCAGTTTCATTACTTTCTCTATAACAGAAAGTGAAGTACATTTTCTACTTTCATATAGTTTCATTACTTTCTCTATAACAGAATGTGAAGTACATTTTCTACTTTATTTAGTTTCATTACTTTCTCTATAACAGAATGTGAAGTACATTTTCTACTTTATTTAGTTTCGTCTTTTCTATTCTAACAGAATGTGAAGTACATTTTCTACTTTAATATAGTTTCTTTACTTCCTCTCTTACAGAATGTGAAGTATATTTTCTACTTTGATATAGCTTCATTACTTTCTCTATAACAGAATGTGAATTACATTTTCTACTTTATTTAGTTTCATTACTTTCTCTATAACAGAGTGTGAAGTACATTTTCTACTTTGATATAGTTTCATTACTTTCTCTATAACAGAAAGTGCAGTACATTTTCTACTTTGATATAGTTTCATTACTTTCTCTATAACAGAATGTGAAGTACATTTTCTACTTTCTTTAGTTTCATTACTTTCTCTATAACAGAATGTGAAGTACATTTTCTACTTTATTTAGTTTCATTACTTTCTCTATAACAGAAAGTGAAGTACATTTTCTACTTTGATATAGTTTCATTACTTTCTCTATAACAGAAAGTGAAGTACATTTTCTACTTTGATATAGTTTCATTACTTTCTCTATAACAGAAAGTGAAGTACATTTTCTACTTTGATATAGTTTCATTACTTTCTCTATAACAGAATGTGAAGTACATTTTCTACTTTGATATAGCTTCATTACTTTCTCTATAACAGAATGTGAGGTACATTTTCTACTTTATTTAGTTTCATTACTTTCTCTATAACAGAGTGTGAAGTACATTTTCTACTTTGATATAGTTTCATTACTTTCTCTATAACAGAAAGTGAAGTACATTTTCTACTTTGATATAGCTTCATTACTTTCTCTATAACAGAATGTGAAGTACATTTTCTACTTTGATATAGTTTCATTACTTTCTCTATAACAGAATGTGAAGTACATTTTCTACTTTATTTAGTTTCATTACTTTCTCTATAACAGAATGTGAAGTACATTTCTACTTTGATATAGTTTCATTATTTTCTCTATAACAGAATGTGAAGTACATTTTCTACTTTGATATAGTTTCATTACTTTCTCTGTAACAGAATGTGAAGTACATTTTCTACTTTATTTAGTTTCATTACTTTCTCTATAACAAAAAGTGAAGTACATTTTCTACTTTGATATAGTTTCATTACTTTCTCTATAACAGAATGTGAAGTACATTTTCTACTTTGATATAGTTTCATTACTTTCTCTATAACAAAAAGTGAAGTACATTTTCTACTTTGATATAGTTTCATTACTTTCTCTATAACAGAATGTGAAGTACATTTTCTACTTTGATATAGTTTCATTACTTTCTCTATAACAGAATGTGAAGTACATTTTCTACTTTGATATAGTTTCATTACTTTCTCTATAACAGAATGTGAAGTACATTTTCTACTTTGATATAGTTTCATTACTTTCTCTATAACAGAATGTGAAGTACATTTTCTACTTTATTTAGTTTCATTACTTTCTCTATAACAGAAAGTGAAGTACATTTTCTACTTTGATATAGCTTCATTACTTTCTCTATAACAGAATGTGAAGTACATTTTCTACTTTGATATAGTTTCATTACTTTCTCTATAACAGAATGTGAAGTACATTTTCTACTTTATTTAGTTTCATTACTTTCTCTATAACAGAATGTGAAGTACATTTCTACTTTGATATAGTTTCATTATTTTCTCTATAACAGAATGTGAAGTACATTTTCTACTTTGATATAGTTTCATTACTTTCTCTGTAACAGAATGTGAAGTACATTTTCTACTTTATTTAGTTTCATTACTTTCTCTATAACAAAATGTGAAGTACATTTTCTACTTTGATATAGTTTCATTACTTTCTCTATAACAGAAAGTGAAGTACATTTTCTACTTTGATATAGTTTCATTACTTTCTCTATAACAGAATGTGAAGTACATTTTCTACTTTATTTAGTTTCATTACTTTCTCTATAACAGAATGTGAAGTACATTTTCTACTTTGATATAGTTTCATTACTTTCTCTATAACAGAAAGTGTAGTACATTTTATACTTTCTTTAGTTTATTTACTTTTTCTCTAACAGAATGTGAAGTACATTTTCTACTTTCTTTAGTTTCGTTTTTTCTATTCTAACAGAATGTGAAGTACATTTTCTACTTTGATATAGTTTCATTACTTTCTCTATAACAGAATGTGAAGTACATTTTCTACTTTGATATAGTTTCATTACTTTCTCTATAACAGAATGTGAAGTACATTTTCTACTTTGATATAGTTTCATTACTTTCTCTATAACAGAAAGTGAAGTACATTTTCTACTTTGATATAGTTTCATTACTTTCTCTATAACAGAAAGTGAAGTACATTTTCTACTTTGATATAGTTTCATTACTTTCTCTATAACAGAATGTGAAGTACATTTTCTACTTTGATATAGTTTCATTACTTTCTCTATAACAGAAAGTGAAGTACATTTTCTACTTTGATATAGTTTTATTACTTTCTCTATAACAGAAAGTGAAGTACATTTTCTACTTTCATATAGTTTCATTACTTTTTCTATAACAGAATGTGAAGTACACTTTCTACTTTGATATAGTTTCATTACTTTCTCTATAACAGAATGTGAAGTACATTTTCTACTTTATTTAGTTTCATTACTTTCTCTATAACAGAATGTGAAGTACATTTTCTACTTTATTTAGTTTCATTACTTTCTCTATAACAGAATGTGAAGTACATTTTCTACTTTGATATAGTTTCATTACTTTCTCTATAACAGAAAGTGAAGTACATTTTCTACTTTGATATAGTTTCATTACTTTCTCTATAACAGAATGTGAAGTACATTTTCTACTTTGATATAGTTTCATTACTTTCTCTATAACAGAATGTGAAGTACATTTTCTACTTTGATATAGTTTCATTACTTTCTCTATAACAGAAAGTGAAGTACATTTTCTACTTTGATATAGTTTCATTACTTTCTCTATAACAGAATGTGAAGTACATTTTCTACTTTGATATAGTTTCATTACTTTCTCTATAACAGAATGTGAAGTACATTTTCTACTTTATTTAGTTTCATTACTTTCTCTATAACAGAATGTGAAGTACATTTCTACTTTGATATAGTTTCATTACTTTCTCTATAACAGAAAGTGAAGTACATTTTCTACTTTGATATAGTTTCATTACTTTCTCTATAACAGAATGTGAAGTACATTTTCTACTTTGATATAGTTTCATTACTTTCTCTATAACAGAATGTGAAGTACATTTTCTACTTTGATATAGTTTCATTACTTTCTCTATAACAGAAAGTGAAGTACATTTTCTACTTTGATATAGTTTCATTACTTTCTCTATAACAGAATGTGAAGTACATTTTCTACTTTCTTTAGTTTCGTCTTTTCTATTCTAACAGAATGTGAAGTACATTTTCTACTTTGATATAGTTTCTTTACTTCCTCTCTTACAGAATGTGAAGTACATTTTCTACTTTGATAGTTTCATTACTTTCTCTATAACAGAAAGTGAAGTACATTTTCTACTTTCATATAGTTTCATTACTTTCTCTATAACAGAATGTGAAGTACATTTTCTACTTTATTTAGTTTCATTACTTTCTCTATAACAGAATGTGAAGTACATTTTCTACTTTATTTAGTTTCATTACTTTTCTATTCTAACAGAATGTGAAGTACATTTTCTACTTTAATATAGTTTCTTTACTTCCTCTCTTACAGAATGTGAAGTATATTTTCTACTTTGATATAGTTTCATTACTTTCTCTATAACAGAATGTGAAGTACATTTTCTACTTTATTTAGTTTCATTACTTTCTCTATAACAGAATGTGAAGTACATTTTCTACTTTGATATAGTTTCATTACTTTCTCTATAACAGAAAGTGAAGTACATTTTCTACTTTGATATAGTTTCATTACT
This sequence comes from Tachypleus tridentatus, assembly GCF_004210375.1. NCBI lineage: Eukaryota > Metazoa > Arthropoda > Merostomata > Xiphosura > Limulidae > Tachypleus > Tachypleus tridentatus. The sequence goes on along the minus strand of NC_134828.1, from coordinate 27,792,930 downwards.
TTCTCTATAACAGAATGTGAAGTACATTTTCTACTTTGATATAGTTTCATTACTTTTTCTATAACAGAATGTGAAGTACATTTTCTACTTTGATATAGTTTCATTACTTTCTCTATAACAGAATGTGAAGTACATTTTCTACTTTATTTAGTTTCATTACTTTCTCTATAACAGAATGTGAAGTACATTTTCTACTTTATTTAGTTTCATTACTTTCTCTATAACAGAATGTGAAGTACATTTTCTACTTTGATATAGTTTCATTACTTTCTCTATAACAGAAAGTGAAGTACATTTTCTACTTTGATATAGTTTCATTACTTTCTCTCTAACAGAATGTGAAGTACATTTTATACTTTCTTTAGTTTCGTCTTCTCTTCTAACAGAATGTTAAGTACATTTTCTACTTTGATATAACTTCTTTACTTCTCTCTAACAGAATGTGAAGTACATTTTCTACTTTGCTTAGTATCGTCTTTTCTATTGTAACAGAATGTGAAGTACATTTTCTACTTTGATAGTTTCTTTACTTCCTCATTAACAGAATGTGAAGTACATTTTCTACTTTTTAGTTTCATTACTTTCTCTATAGAGCAGTACATTTTCTACTTTAGTTTCATTACTTTCTCTATAACAGAATGTGAAGTACATTTTCTACTTTATTTAGTTTCATTACTTTCTCTATAACAGAATGTGAAGTACATTTCTACTTTGATATAGTTTCATTACTTTCTCTATAACAGAATGTGAAGTACATTTTCTACTTTATTTAGTTTCATTACTTTCTCTATAACAGAATGTGAAGTACATTTTCTACTTTATTTAGTTTCATTACTTTCTCTATAACAGAATGTGAAGTACATTTTCTACTTTGATATAGTTTCATTACTTTCTCTATAACAGAATGTGAAGTACATTTTCTACTTTGATATAGTTTCATTACTTTCTCTATAACAGAATGTGAAGTACATTTTCTACTTTGATATAGTTTCATTACTTTCTCTATAACAGAATGTGAAGTACATTTTCTACTTTGATATAGTTTCATTACTTTCTCTATAACAGAATGTGAAGTACATTTTCTACTTTGATATAGTTTCATTACTTTCTCTATAACAGAATGTGAAGTACATTTTCTACTTTGATATAGTTTCATTACTTTCTCTATAACAGAATGTGAAGTACATTTTCTACTTTGATATAGTTTCATTACTTTCTCTATAACAGAATGTGAAGTACATTTTCTACTTTGATATAGTTTCATTACTTTCTCTATAACAGAATGTGAAGTACATTTTCTACTTTGATATAGTTTCATTACTTTCTCTATAACAGAATGTGAAGTACATTTTCTACTTTGATATAGTTTCATTACTTTCTCTATAACAGAATGTGAAGTACATTTTCTACTTTGATATAGTTTCATTACTTTCTCTATAACAGAATGTGAAGTACATTTTCTACTTTGATATAGTTTCATTACTTTCTCTATAACAGAATGTGAAGTACATTTTCTACTTTGATATAGTTTCATTACTTTCTCTATAACAGAATGTGAAGTACATTTTCTACTTTGATATAGTTTCATTACTTTCTCTATAACAGAATGTGAAGTACATTTTCTACTTTGATATAGTTTCATTACTTTCTCTATAACAGAATGTGAAGTACATTTTCTACTTTGATATAGTTTCATTACTTTCTCTATAACAGAATGTGAAGTACATTTTCTACTTTGATATAGTTTCATTACTTTCTCTATAACAGAATGTGAAGTACATTTTCTACTTTGATATAGTTTCATTACTTTCTCTATAACAGAATGTGAAGTACATTTTCTACTTTGATATAGTTTCATTACTTTCTCTATAACAGAATGTGAAGTACATTTTCTACTTTGATATAGTTTCATTACTTTCTCTATAACAGAATGTGAAGTACATTTTCTACTTTGATATAGTTTCATTACTTTCTCTATAACAGAATGTGAAGTACATTTTCTACTTTGATATAGTTTCATTACTTTCTCTATAACAGAATGTGAAGTACATTTTCTACTTTGATATAGTTTCATTACTTTCTCTATAACAGAATGTGAAGTACATTTTCTACTTTGATATAGTTTCATTACTTTCTCTATAACAGAATGTGAAGTACATTTTCTACTTTGATATAGTTTCATTACTTTCTCTATAACAGAATGTGAAGTACATTTTCTACTTTATTTAGTTTCATTACTTTCTCTATAACAGAATGTGAAGTACATTTTCTACTTTGATATAGTTTCATTACTTTCTCTATAACAGAATGTGAAGTACATTTTCTACTTTGATATAGTTTCATTACTTTCTCTATAACAGAATGTGAAGTACATTTTCTACTTTATTTAGTTTCATTACTTTCTCTATAACAGAATGTGAAGTACATTTTCTACTTTGATATAGTTTCATTACTTTCTCTATAACAGAATGTGAAGTACATTTTCTACTTTGATATAGTTTCATTACTTTCTCTATAACAGAATGTGAAGTACATTTTCTACTTTATTTAGTTTCATTACTTTCTCTATAACAGAATGTGAAGTACATTTTCTACTTTGATTTAGTTTCATTACTTTCTCTATAACAGAATGTGAAGTACATTTTCTACTTTCTTTAGTTATAACAGAATGTGAAGTACATTACTTTAGTTTTCTCTATAACAGAATGTGAAGTACATTTTCTACTTTGATATAGTTTCATTACTTTCTCTATAACAGAATGTGAAGTACATTTTCTACTTTGATATAGTTTCATTACTTTCTCTATAACAGAATGTGAAGTACATTTTCTACTTTGATATAGTTTCATTACTTTCTCTATAACAGAATGTGAAGTACATTTTCTACTTTGATATAGTTTCATTACTTTCTCTATAACAGAATGTGAAGTACATTTTCTACTTTGATATAGTTTCATTACTTTCTCTATAACAGAATGTGAAGTACATTTTCTACTTTGATATAGTTTCATTACTTTCTCTATAACAGAATGTGAAGTACATTTTCTACTTTGATATAGTTTCATTACTTTCTCTATAACAGAATGTGAAGTACATTTTCTACTTTGATATAGTTTCATTACTTTCTCTATAACAGAATGTGAAGTACATTTTCTACTTTGATATAGTTTCATTACTTTCTCTATAACAGAATGTGAAGTACATTTTCTACTTTGATTTAGTTTCATTACTTTCTCTATAACAGAATGTGAAGTACATTTTCTACTTTGATATAGTTTCATTACTTTCTCTATAACAGAAAGTGAAGTACATTTTCTACTTTGATATAGTTTCATTACTTTCTCTATAACAGAATGTGAAGTACATTTTCTACTTTGATATAGTTTCATTACTTTCTCTATAACAGAATGTGAAGTACATTTTCTACTTTGATATAGTTTCATTACTTTCTCTATAACAGAATGTGAAGTACATTTTCTACTTTGATATAGTTTCATTACTTTCTCTATAACAGAATGTGAAGTACATTTTCTACTTTGATATAGTTTCATTACTTTCTCTATAACAGAATGTGAAGTACATTTTCTACTTTGATATAGTTTCATTACTTTCTCTATAACAGAATGTGAAGTACATTTTCTACTTTGATATAGTTTCATTACTTTCTCTATAACAGAATGTGAAGTACATTTTCTACTTTGATATAGTTTCATTACTTTCTCTATAACAGAATGTGAAGTACATTTTCTACTTTGATATAGTTTCATTACTTTCTCTATAACAGAATGTGAAGTACATTTTCTACTTTGATATAGTTTCATTACTTTCTCTATAACAGAATGTGAAGTACATTTTCTACTTTGATATAGTTTCATTACTTTCTCTATAACAGAATGTGAAGTACATTTTCTACTTTCTTTAGTTTCGTCTTTTCTATTCTAACAGAATGTGAAGTACATTTTCTACTTTGATATAGTTTCATTACTTTCTCTATAACAGAATATGAAGTACATTTTCTACTTTGATAGTTTCATTACTTTCTCTATAACAGAAAGTGAAGTACATTTTCTACTTTCATATAGTTTCATTACTTTCTCTATAACAGAATGTGAAGTACATTTTCTACTTTATTTAGTTTCATTACTTTCTCTATAACAGAATGTGAAGTACATTTTCTACTTTATTTAGTTTCGTCTTTTCTATTCTAACAGAATGTGAAGTACATTTTCTACTTTAATATAGTTTCTTTACTTCCTCTCTTACAGAATGTGAAGTATATTTTCTACTTTGATATAGCTTCATTACTTTCTCTATAACAGAATGTGAAGTACATTTTCTACTTTATTTAGTTTCATTACTTTCTCTATAACAGAATGTGAAGTACATTTTCTACTTTGATATAGTTTCATTACTTTCTCTATAACAGAAAGTGAAGTACATTTTCTACTTTGATATAGTTTCATTACTTTCTCTATAACAGAATGTGAAGTACATTTTCTACTTTCTTTAGTTTCATTACTTTCTCTATAACAGAATGTGAAGTACATTTTCTACTTTATTTAGTTTCATTACTTTCTCTATAACAGAAAGTGAAGTACATTTTCTACTTTGATATAGTTTCATTACTTTCTCTATAACAGAAAGTGAAGTACATTTTCTACTTTGATATAGTTTCATTACTTTCTCTATAACAGAATGTGAAGTACATTTTCTACTTTGATATAGTTTCATTACTTTCTCTATAACAGAATGTGAAGTACATTTTCTACTTTGATATAGTTTCATTACTTTCTCTATAACAGAATGTGAAGTACATTTTCTACTTTATTTAGTTTCATTACTTTCTCTATAACAGAATGTGAAGTACATTTTCTACTTTGATATAGTTTCATTACTTTCTCTATAACAGAATGTGAAGTACATTTTCTACTTTGATATAGTTTCATTACTTTCTCTATAACAGAATGTGAAGTACATTTTCTACTTTATTTAGTTTCATTACTTTCTCTATAACAGAATGTGAAGTACATTTCTACTTTGATATAGTTTCATTATTTTCTCTATAACAGAATGTGAAGTACATTTTCTACTTTGATATAGTTTCATTACTTTCTCTGTAACAGAATGTGAAGTACATTTTCTACTTTATTTAGTTTCATTACTTTCTCTATAACAAAAAGTGAAGTACATTTTCTACTTTGATATAGTTTCATTACTTTCTCTATAACAGAAAGTGAAGTACATTTTCTACTTTGATATAGTTTCATTACTTTCTCTATAACAGAATGTGAAGTACATTTTCTACTTTGATATAGTTTCATTACTTTCTCTATAACAGAATGTGAAGTACATTTTCTACTTTGATATAGTTTCATTACTTTCTCTATAACAGAATGTGAAGTATATTTTCTACTTTGATATAGTTTCATTACTTTCTCTATAACAGAATGTGAAGTACATTTTCTACTTTATTTAGTTTCATTACTTTCTCTATAACAGAAAGTGAAGTACATTTTCTACTTTGATATAGTTTCATTACTTTCTCTATAACAGAATGTGAAGTACATTTTCTACTTTGATATAGTTTCATTACTTTCTCTATAACAGAATGTGAAGTACATTTTCTACTTTATTTAGTTTCATTACTTTCTCTATAACAGAATGTGAAGTACATTTCTACTTTGATATAGTTTCATTATTTTCTCTATAACAGAATGTGAAGTACATTTTCTACTTTGATATAGTTTCATTACTTTCTCTATAACAGAATGTGAAGTACATTTTCTACTTTATTTAGTTTCATTACTTTCTCTATAACAGAAAGTGAAGTACATTTTCTACTTTGATATAGTTTCATTACTTTCTCTATAACAGAAAGTGAAGTACATTTTCTACTTTGATATAGTTTCATTACTTTCTCTATAACAGAATGTGAAGTACATTTTCTACTTTGATATAGTTTCATTACTTTCTCTATAACAGAATGTGAAGTACATTTTCTACTTTATTTAGTTTCATTACTTTCTCTATAACAGAATGTGAAGTACATTTTCTACTTTGATATAGTTTCATTACTTTCTCTATAACAGAAAGTGTAGTACATTTTATACTTTCTTTAGTTTATTTACTTTTTCTCTAACAGAATGTGAAGTACATTTTCTACTTTCTTTAGTTTCGTCTTTTCTATTCTAACAGAATGTGAAGTACATTTTCTACTTTGATATAGTTTCATTACTTTCTCTATAACAGAATGTGAAGTACATTTTCTACTTTGATATAGTTTCATTACTTACTCTATAACAGAATGTGAAGTACATTTTCTACTTTGATATAGTTTCATTACATTCTCTATAACAAAAAGTGAAGTACATTTTCTACTTTGATATAGTTTCATTACTTTCTCTATAACAAAAAGTGAAGTACATTTTCCACTTTGATATAGTTTCATTACTTTCTCTATAACAGAATGTGAAGTACATTTTCTACTTTGATATAGTTTCATTACTTTCTCTATAACAGAAAGTGAAGTACATTTTCTACTTTGATATAGTTTCATTACTTTCTCTATAACAGAAAGTGAAGTACATTTTCTACTTTCATATAGTTTCATTACTTTCTCTATAACAAAGTGAAGTACATTTTCTACTTTGATATAGTTTCATTACTTTTTCTATAACAGAATGTGAAGTACACTTTCTACTTTGATATAGTTTCATTACTTTCTCTATAACAGAATGTGAAGTACATTTTCTACTTTATTTAGTTTCATTACTTTCTCTATAACAGAATGTGAAGTACATTTTCTACTTTATTTAGTTTCATTACTTTCTCTATAACAGAATGTGAAGTACATTTTCTACTTTGATATAGTTTCATTACTTTCTCTATAACAGAATGTGAAGTACATTTTCTACTTTGATATAGTTTCATTACTTTCTCTATAACAGAAAGTGAAGTACATTTTCTACTTTGATATAGTTTCATTACTTTCTCTATAACAGAATGTGAAGTACATTTTCTACTTTGATATAGTTTCATTACTTTCTCTATAACAGAATGTGAAGTACATTTTCTACTTTATTTAGTTTCATTACTTTCTCTATAACAGAATGTGAAGTACATTTCTACTTTGATATAGTTTCATTACTTTCTCTATAACAGAAAGTGAAGTACATTTTCTACTTTGATATAGTTTCATTACTTTCTCTATAACAGAATGTGAAGTACATTTTCTACTTTGATATAGTTTCATTACTTTCTCTATAACAGAATGTGAAGTACATTTTCTACTTTGATATAGTTTCATTACTTTCTCTATAACAGAAAGTGAAGTACATTTTCTACTTTGATATAGTTTCATTACTTTCTCTATAACAGAATGTGAAGTACATTTTCTACTTTCTTTAGTTTCGTCTTTTCTATTCTAACAGAATGTGAAGTACATTTTCTACTTTGATATAGTTTCTTTACTTCCTCTCTTACAGAATGTGAAGTACATTTTCTACTTTGATAGTTTCATTACTTTCTCTATAACAGAAAGTGAAGTACATTTTCTACTTTGATATAGTTTCATTACTTTCTCTATAACAGAATGTGAAGTACATTTTCTACTTTGATATAGTTTCATTACTTTCTCTATAACAGAATGTGAAGTACATTTTCTACTTTGATATAGTTTCATTACTTTCTCTATAACAGAATGTGAAGTACATTTTCTACTTTGATATAGTTTCATTACTTTCTCTATAACAGAAAGTGAAGTACATTTTCTACTTTGATATAGTTTCATTACTTTCTCTATAACAGAATGTGAAGTACATTTTCTACTTTGATATAGTTTCATTACTTTCTCTATAACAGAATGTGAAGTACATTTTCTACTTTATTTAGTTTCATTACTTTCTCTATAACAGAATGTGAAGTACATTTTCTACTTTGATATAGTTTCATTACTTTCTCTATAACAGAAAGTGAAGTACATTTTCTACTTTGATATAGTTTCATTACTTTCTCTATAACAGAAAGTGAAGTACATTTTCTACTTTGATATAGTTTCATTACTTTCTCTATAACAAAATGTGAAGTACATTTTCTACTTTATATAGTTTCATTACTTTCTCTATAACAGAATGTGAAGTACATTTTCTACTTTATTTAGTTTCATTACTTTCTCTATAACAGAATGTGAAGTACATTTCTACTTTGATATAGTTTCATTACTTTCTCTATAACAGAAAGTGAAGTACATTTTCTACTTTGATATAGTTTCATTACTTTCTCTATAACAGAATGTGAAGTACATTTTCTACTTTGATATAGTTTCATTACTTTCTCTATAACAGAATGTGAAGTACATTTTCTACTTTGATATAGTTTCATTACTTTCTCTATAACAGAAAGTGAAGTACATTTTCTACTTTGATGTAGTTTCATTACTTTCTCTGTAACAGAATGTGAAGTACATTTTCTACTTTCTTTAGTTTCGTCTTCTTTCTATTCTAACAGAATGTGAAGTACATTTTCTACTTTGATATAGTTTCTTTACTTTCTCTATAACAGAATGTGAAGTACATTTTCTACTTTGATAGTTTCATTACTTTCTCTATAACAGAAAGTGAAGTACATTTTCTACTTTGATATAGTTTCATTACTTTCTCTATAACAGAATGTGAAGTACATTTTCTACTTTGATATAGTTTCATTACTTTCTCTATAACAGAATGTGAAGTACATTTTCTACTTTGATATAGTTTCATTACTTTCTCTATAACAGAATGTGAAGTACATTTTCTACTTTGATATAGTTTCATTACTTTCTCTATAACAGAAAGTGAAGTACATTTTCTACTTTGATATAGTTTCATTACTTTCTCTATAACAGAATGTGAAGTACATTTTCTACTTTGATATAGTTTCATTACTTTCTCTATAACAGAATGTGAAGTACATTTTCTACTTTATTTAGTTTCATTACTTTCTCTATAACAGAATGTGAAGTACATTTTCTACTTTGATATAGTTTCATTACTTTCTCTATAACAGAAAGTGTAGTACATTTTATACTTTCTTTAGTTTATTTACTTTTTCTCTAACAGAATGTGAAGTACATTTTCTACTTTGATATAGTTTCATTACTTTCTCTATAACAGAATGTGAAGTACATTTTATACTTTCTTTAGTTTATTTACTTTTTCTCTAACAGAATGTGAAGTACATTTTCTACTTTCTTTAGTTTCGTCTTTTCTATTCTAACAGAATGTGAAGTACATTTTCTACTTTGATATAGTTTCATTACTTTCTCTATAACAGAATGTGAAGTACATTTTCTACTTTGATATAGTTTCATTACTTTCTCTATAACAGAATGTGAAGTACATTTTCTACTTTGATATAGTTTCATTACTTTCTCTATAACAGAATGTGAAGTACATTTTCTACTTTATTTAGTTTCATTACTTTCTCTATAACAGAATGTGAAGTACATTTTCTACTTTGATATAGTTTCATTACTTTCTCTATAACAGAATGTGAAGTACATTTTCTACTTTGATATAGTTTCATTACTTTCTCTATAACAGAATGTGAAGTACATTTTCTACTTTGATATAGTTTCATTACTTTCTCTATAACAGAATGTGAAGTACATTTTCTACTTTATTTAGTTTCATTACTTTCTCTATAACAGAATGTGAAGTACATTTTCTACTTTGATATAGTTTCATTACTTTCTCTATAACAGAATGTGAAGTACATTTTCTACTTTGATATAGTTTCATTACTTTCTCTATAACAGAATGTGAAGTACATTTTCTACTTTGATATAGTTTCATTACTTTCTCTATAACAGAATGTGAAGTACATTTTCTACTTTGATATAGTTTCATTACTTTCTCTATAACAGAATGTGAAGTACATTTTCTACTTTATTTAGTTTCATTACTTTCTCTATAACAGAATGTGAAGTACATTTCTACTTTGATATAGTTTCATTACTTTCTCTATAACAGAAAGTGAAGTACATTTTCTACTTTGATATAGTTTCATTACTTTCTCTATAACAGAATGTGAAGTACATTTTCTACTTTGATATAGTTTCATTACTTTCTCTATAACAGAATGTGAAGTACATTTTCTACTTTGATATAGTTTCATTACTTTCTCTATAACAGAAAGTGAAGTACATTTTCTACTTTGATATAGTTTCATTACTTTCTCTATAACAGAATGTGAAGTACATTTTCTACTTTCTTTAGTTTCGTCTTTTCTATTCTAACAGAATGTGAAGTACATTTTCTACTTTGATATAGTTTCATTACTTTCTCTATAACAGAATGTGAAGTACATTTTCTACTTTGATAGTTTCATTACTTTCTCTATAACAGAAAGTGAAGTACATTTTCTACTTTGATATAGTTTCATTACTTTCTCTATAACAGAATGTGAAGTACATTTTCTACTTTGATATAGTTTCATTACTTTCTCTATAACAGAATGTGAAGTACATTTTCTACTTTGATATAGTTTCATTACTTTCTCTATAACAGAATGTGAAGTACATTTTCTACTTTGATATAGTTTCATTACTTTCTCTATAACAGAATGTGAAGTACATTTTCTACTTTGATATAGTTTCATTACTTTCTCTATAACAGAATGTGAAGTACATTTTCTACTTTGATATAGTTTCATTACTTTCTCTATAACAGAATGTGAAGTACATTTTCTACTTTATTTAGTTTCATTACTTTCTCTATAACAGAATGTGAAGTACATTTTCTACTTTGATATAGTTTCATTACTTTCTCTATAACAGAAAGTGAAGTACATTTTCTACTTTCTTTAGTTTATTTACTTTTTCTATAACAGAATGTGAAGTACATTTTCTACTTTGATATAGTTTCATTACTTTCTCTATAACAGAATGTGAAGTACATTTTCTACTTTCTTTAGTTTATTTTACTTTTCTCTAACAGAATGTGAAGTACATTTTCTACTTTCTTTAGTTTCATCTCTTTCTATTCTAACAGAATGTGAAGTACATTTTCTACTTTGATATAGTTTCATTACTTTCTCTATAACAGAATGTGAAGTACATTTTCTACTTTGATATAGTTTCATTACTTTCTCTATAACAGAATGTGAAGTACATTTTCTACTTTGATATAGTTTCATTACTTTCTCTATAACAGAATGTGAAGTACATTTTCTACTTTATTTAGTTTCATTACTTTCTCTATAACAGAATGTGAAGTACATTTTCTACTTTGATATAGTTTCATTACTTTCTCTATAACAGAATGTGAAGTACATTTTCTACTTTGATATAGTTTCATTACTTTCTCTATAACAGAATGTGAAGTACATTTTCTACTTTGATATAGTTTCATTACTTTCTCTATAACAGAATGTGAAGTACATTTTCTACTTTGATTTAGTTTCATTACTTTCTCTATAACAGAATGTGAAGTACATTTTCTACTTTGATATAGTTTCATTACTTTCTCTATAACAGAATGTGAAGTACATTTTCTACTTTGATATAGTTTCATTACTTTCTCTATAACAGAATGTGAAGTACATTTTCTACTTTATTTAGTTTCATTACTTTCTCTATAACAGAAAGTGAAGTACATTTTCTACTTTGATATAGTTTCATTACTTTCTCTATAACAGAATGTGAAGTACATTTTCTACTTTGATATAGTTTCATTACTTTCTCTATAACAGAATGTGAAGTACATTTTCTACTTTATTTAGTTTCATTACTTTCTCTATAACAGAATGTGAAGTACATTTTCTACTTTGATATAGTTTCATTACTTTCTCTATAACAGAATGTGAAGTACATTTTCTACTTTGATATAGTTTCATTACTTTCTCTATAACAGAATGTGAAGTACATTTTCTACTTTGATATAGTTTCATTACTTTCTCTATAACAGAATGTGAAGTACATTTTCTACTTTATTTAGTTTCATTACTTTCTCTATAACAGAATGTGAAGTACATTTTCTACTTTATTTAGTTTCATTACTTTCTCTATAACAGAATGTGAAGTACATTTTCTACTTTGATATAGTTTCATTACTTTCTCTATAACAGAATGTGAAGTACATTTTCTACTTTGATATAGTTTCATTACTTTCTCTATAACAGAAAGTGAAGTACATTTTCTACTTTGATATAGTTTCATTACTTTCTCTATAACAGAATGTGAAGTACATTTTCTACTTTGATATAGTTTCATTACTTTCTCTATAACAGAATGTGAAGTACATTTTCTACTTTATTTAGTTTCATTACTTTCTCTATAACAGAATGTGAAGTACATTTCTACTTTGATATAGTTTCATTACTTTCTCTATAACAGAAAGTGAAGTACATTTTCTACTTTGATATAGTTTCATTACTTTCTCTATAACAGAATGTGAAGTACATTTTCTACTTTGATATAGTTTCATTACTTTCTCTATAACAGAATGTGAAGTACATTTTCTACTTTGATATAGTTTCATTACTTTCTCTATAACAGAAAGTGAAGTACATTTTCTACTTTGATATAGTTTCATTACTTTCTCTATAACAGAATGTGAAGTACATTTTCTACTTTCTTTAGTTTCATTCTTTTCTATTCTAACAGAATGTGAAGTACATTTTCTACTTTGATATAGTTTCATTACTTTCTCTATAACAGAATGTGAAGTACATTTTCTACTTTGATAGTTTCATTACTTTCTCTATAACAGAAAGTGAAGTACATTTTCTACTTTGATATAGTTTCATTACTTTCTCTATAACAGAATGTGAAGTACATTTTCTACTTTGATATAGTTTCATTACTTTCTCTATAACAGAATGTGAAGTACATTTTCTACTTTGATATAGTTTCATTACTTTCTCTATAACAGAATGTGAAGTACATTTTCTACTTTGATATAGTTTCATTACTTTCTCTATAACAGAAAGTGAAGTACATTTTCTACTTTGATATAGTTTCATTACTTTCTCTATAACAGAATGTGAAGTACATTTTCTACTTTGATATAGTTTCATTACTTTCTCTATAACAGAATGTGAAGTACATTTTCTACTTTATTTAGTTTCATTACTTTCTCTATAACAGAATGTGAAGTACATTTTCTACTTTGATATAGTTTCATTACTTTCTCTATAACAGAAAGTGAAGTACATTTTCTACTTTGATATAGTTTCATTACTTTCTCTATAACAGAAAGTGAAGTACATTTTCTACTTTGATATAGTTTCATTACTTTCTCTATAACAGAATGTGAAGTACATTTTCTACTTTGATATAGTTTCATTACTTTCTCTATAACAGAATGTGAAGTACATTTTCTACTTTATTTAGTTTCATTACTTTCTCTATAACAGAATGTGAAGTACATTTTCTACTTTGATATAGTTTCATTACTTTCTCTATAACAGAAAGTGAAGTACATTTTCTACTTTGATATAGTTTCATTACTTTCTCTATAACAGAATGTGAAGTACATTTTCTACTTTGATATAGTTTCATTACTTTCTCTATAACAGAATGTGAAGTACATTTTCTACTTTGATATAGTTTCATTACTTTCTCTATAACAGAAAGTGAAGTACATTTTCTACTTTGATATAGTTTCATTACTTTCTCTATAACAGAATGTGAAGTACATTTTCTACTTTCTTTAGTTTCGTCTTTTCTATTCTAACAGAATGTGAAGTACATTTTCTACTTTGATATAGTTTCTTTACTTTCTCTATAACAGAATGTGAAGTACATTTTCTACTTTGATAGTTTCATTACTTTCTCTATAACAGAAAGTGAAGTACATTTTCTACTTTGATATAGTTTCATTACTTTCTCTATAACAGAATGTGAAGTACATTTTCTACTTTGATATAGTTTCATTACTTTCTCTATAACAGAATGTGAAGTACATTTTCTACTTTGATATAGTTTCATTACTTTCTCTATAACAGAATGTGAAGTACATTTTCTACTTTGATATAGTTTCATTACTTTCTCTATAACAGAAAGTGAAGTACATTTTCTACTTTGATATAGTTTCATTACTTTCTCTATAACAGAATGTGAAGTACATTTTCTACTTTGATATAGTTTCATTACTTTCTCTATAACAGAATGTGAAGTACATTTTCTACTTTATTTAGTTTCATTACTTTCTCTATAACAGAATGTGAAGTACATTTTCTACTTTGATATAGTTTCATTACTTTCTCTATAACAGAAAGTGTAGTACATTTTATACTTTCTTTAGTTTATTTACTTTTTCTCTAACAGAATGTGAAGTACATTTTCTACTTTGATATAGTTTCATTACTTTCTCTATAACAGAAAGTGTAGTACATTTTATACTTTCTTTAGTTTATTTACTTTTTCTCTAACAGAATGTGAAGTACATTTTCTACTTTCTTTAGTTTCGTCTTTTCTATTCTAACAGAATGTGAAGTACATTTTCTACTTTGATATAGTTTCATTACTTTCTCTATAACAGAATGTGAAGTACATTTTATACTTTGATATAGTTTCATTACTTACTCTATAACAGAATGTGAAGTACATTTTCTACTTTGATATAGTTTCATTACTTTCTCTATAACAGAATGTGAAGTACATTTTCTACTTTATTTAGTTTCATTACTTTCTCTATAACAGAATGTGAAGTACATTTTCTACTTTGATATAGTTTCATTACTTTCTCTATAACAGAATGTGAAGTACATTTTCTACTTTGATATAGTTTCATTACTTTCTCTATAACAGAATGTGAAGTACATTTTCTACTTTGATATAGTTTCATTACTTTCTCTATAACAGAATGTGAAGTACATTTTCTACTTTATTTAGTTTCATTACTTTCTCTATAACAGAATGTGAAGTACATTTTCTACTTTGATATAGTTTCATTACTTTCTCTATAACAGAATGTGAAGTACATTTTCTACTTTGATATAGTTTCATTACTTTCTCTATAACAGAATGTGAAGTACATTTTCTACTTTATTTAGTTTCATTACTTTCTCTATAACAGAAAGTGAAGTACATTTTCTACTTTGATATAGTTTCATTACTTTCTCTATAACAGAATGTGAAGTACATTTTCTACTTTGATATAGTTTCATTACTTTCTCTATAACAGAATGTGAAGTACATTTTCTACTTTATTTAGTTTCATTACTTTCTCTATAACAGAATGTGAAGTACATTTTCTACTTTGATATAGTTTCATTACTTTCTCCATAACAGAATGTGAAGTACATTTTCTACTTTGATATAGTTTCATTACTTTCTCTATAACAGAATGTGAAGTACATTTTCTACTTTGATATAGTTTCATTACTTACTCTATAACAGAATGTGAAGTACATTTTATACTTTCTTTAGTTTATTTACTTTTTCTCTAACAGAATGTGAAGTACATTTTCTACTTTATTTAGTTTCGTCTTTTCTATTCTAACAGAATGTGAAGTACATTTTCTACTTTCTTTAGTTTCGTCTTTTCTATTCTAACAGAATGTGAAGTACATTTTCTACTTTGATATAGTTTCATTACTTTCTCTATAACAGAATGTGAAGTACATTTTCTACTTTGATATAGTTTCATTACTTTCTCTATAACAGAATGTGAAGTACATTTTCTACTTTGATATAGTTTCATTACTTTCTCTATAACAGAATGTGAAGTACATTTTCTACTTTATTTTGTTTCATTACTTTCTCTATAACAGAATGTGAAGTACATTTTCTACTTTGATATAGTTTCATTACTTTCTCTATAACAGAATGTGAAGTACATTTTCTACTTTGATATAGTTTCATTACTTTCTCTATAACAGAATGTGAAGTACATTTTCTACTTTGATATAGTTTCATTACTTACTCTATAACAGAATGTGAAGTACATTTTCTACTTTATTTAGTTTCATTACTTTCTCTATAACAGAATGTGAAGTACATTTTATACTTTGATATAGTTTCATTACTTACTCTATAACAGAATGTGAAGTACATTTTCTACTTTGATATAGTTTCATTACTTTCTCTATAACAGAATGTGAAGTACATTTTATACTTTGATATAGTTTCATTACTTACTCTATAACAGAATGTGAAGTACATTTTCTACTTTGATATAGTTTCATTACTTTCTCTATAACAGAATGTGAAGTACATTTTCTACTTTATTTTGTTTCATTACTTTCTCTATAACAGAATGTGAAGTACATTTTCTACTTTGATATAGTTTCATTACTTTCTCTATAACAGAATGTGAAGTACATTTTCTACTTTGATATAGTTTCATTACTTTCTCTATAACAGAATGTGAAGTACATTTTCTACTTTGATATAGTTTCATTACTTACTCTATAACAGAATGTGAAGTACATTTTCTACTTTGATATAGTTTCATTACTTTCTCTATAACAGAATGTGAAGTACATTTTCTACTTTGATATAGTTTCATTACTTACTCTATAACAGAATGTGAAGTACATTTTCTACTTTGATATAGTTTCATTACTTTCTCTATAACAGAATGTGAAGTACATTTTCTACTTTGATATAGTTTCATTACTTTCTCTATAACAGAATGTGAAGTACATTTTCTACTTTGATATAGTTTCATTACTTACTCTATAACAGAATGTGAAGTACATTTTCTACTTTATTTAGTTTCATTACTTTCTCTATAACAGAATGTGAAGTACATTTTCTACTTTGATATAGTTTCATTACTTTCTCTATAACAGAATGTGAAGTACATTTTATACTTTCTTTAGTTTATTTACTTTTTCTCTAACAGAAAGTGAAGTACATTTTATACTTTCTTTAGTTTATTTTCTTTTTCTCTAACAGAAAGTGAAGTACATTTTATACTTTCTTTAGTTTATTTTCTTTTTCTCTAACAGAAAGTGAAGTACATTTTCTACTTTATTTAGTTTCGTCTTTTCTATTCTAACAGAATGTAAAGTACATTTTCTACTTTGATATATTTTTTTTACTTCCTCTCTAACAGAATATGAAACAGACCCAGTCACTAAATATTGATTTTGAGGAAACAAAATATACAGACATCATTTATTCATCGTAAGAAGACATGTGCATGCACCAATCATTGACTGTGATGAGAAAACCTGTACAGACATTAACTGCTTACTGTATGAATACAAGGTGTACAGAATCTAATTGTTGGATGCGTTCAGGGAACGTGTACAGACATTAGTTATTGATTATGAGTAGACCACGTACAGGCACTAACTGTTGGCTATGTGAAGACAACGTGTACAGACAGTAATTGTTGAACGTGTGAAGGTAATGTGGACACACACTAGTTATTGACTGTTTATATACAACTATGTATGAACAATAATTGTTAGCTGTGCGAAAGTAGCGTGTACAGAGACACTAATTGTTGACTTTGTAGACACGAATTTCGTATTGTGTGAAACTGTTACCTACCTTCGGGAAGATAGAACATCTGTGTTACACTATTTTAGAATTTGACAGAAACTGTTTGTTTTCTATTCATTTCTGTTCAAATTTTCGTGTGACTAACCATTCCTTCACAATATATTCTTCTAGATTTTTCTCAGTCTAAAACTTGAGCGTCTTACTTACGACGCCGGAACCTACCTTCTGAGACTGCGCTATGCTTACTCTTGTCTTCTGTACCAAATGCTATCCTATCCCTCTATTTCGTTCATCTACGTGGTTATGCGTGTTTTTTTTTTTTTGTTGTTGTTGTTTTTTTGTCTCTGTTGTTTCTTTTATCGTTTAACTGCGCGGTGGGTGTTTTCTTTTCTTTTTTGTTCTAAGAAGTTTCACCATTTTTCTTAAAGTCCCGCCACCTATTGCACGTTTCATTCACTTTTATTTTGAGGATTTCCTGACAGACGTTATATCTTTCTTTATAGAAGAATGCCAAGAAAACATATATCATAGACGTTTTGCGATTCACATTTTCACATTTGAAACTCAACACACAATACTTAGGTAATAAAGATTTCCTACGATTAGATTCTTTCAAATCATTTTATTGGTTTTAAAAAGTGAGTTTTAACTA
Organism: Tachypleus tridentatus; assembly: GCF_004210375.1. Classification (NCBI taxonomy): domain Eukaryota; kingdom Metazoa; phylum Arthropoda; class Merostomata; order Xiphosura; family Limulidae; genus Tachypleus; species Tachypleus tridentatus. The sequence goes on along the minus strand of NC_134828.1, from coordinate 27,774,841 downwards.
ACTGTTGTATCCTACATAATGTTGAATAAATAATTTGTCAGTAAATCTTTCTTCTTCCTCATTTAAACCACTCCGATAGTGCTTAAGACAAAATTTATGTTCATTGAACATTCAAATCTATTTTTCTCCACTAACCCTACATTTCTTCAACCCCAAATCCAGCTCCACAGAGTCCAGTACAAAGTCGACGTCAACTTCTCACCGCTAAGACAGTAAGAATGAGTTCTGTTGATCTTCCTGACGAGAACGAAAAGTCGCTCAGCAGTGCCTCTACCTCTCCCTGTCCTTCACCGGTAGGTACTGTTTACTAGAAGTATTGTATCTGTATCTTAACAGGTTTAACACATCTCACCAACACGTTATATTAACTATAAGTATTGTACCTGTATCTTAACAGGTTTAACACATCTTACCAGCACGTTATGTTAACTAGAAGTATTGTATCTGTATCTTAACAGGTTTAACACATCTTACTAGCACGTTATGTTTACTAGAAGTATTGTATCTGTATCTTAACAGGTTTAACACATCTTACCAGCACGTTATGTTAACTATAAGTATTGTATCTGTATCTTAACAGGTTTAACACATCTTACCAGCACGTTATGTTAACTAGAAGTATTGTATCTGTATCTTAACAGGTTTAACACATCTTACCAGCACGTTATGTTAACTATAAGTATTGTATCTGTATCTTAACAGGTTTAACACATCTTACCAGCACGTTATGTTAACTAGAAGTATTGTATCTGTATCTTAACAGGTTTAACACATCTTACCAGCACGTTATGTTAACTAGAAGTATTGTACCTGTATCTTAACAGGTTTAACACATCATACCAGCACGTTATGTTTACTAGAAGTATTGTATCTGTATCTTAACAGGTTTAACACATCTTACCAGCACGTTATGTTAACTAGAAGTATTGTACCTGTATCTTAACAGGTTTAACACATCTTACCAGCACGTTATATTAACTAGAAGTATTGTATTTGTATCTTAACAGGTTTAACACATCTTACCAGCACGTTATGTTAACTAGAAGTATTGTATCTGTATCTTAACAGGTTTAACACATCTTACCAGCACGTTATGTTAACTAGAAGTATTGTACCTGTATCTTAACAGGTTTAACACATCTCACCAACACGTTATGTTAACTAGAAGTATTGTATCTGTATCTTAACAGGTTTAACACATCTTACCAGCACGTTATGTTAACTAGAAGTATTGTATCTGTATCTTAACAGGTTTAACACATCTTACCAGCACGTTATGTTAACTAGAAGTATTGTATCTGTATCTTAACAGGTTTAACACATCTCACCAGCACGTTATGTTAACTATAAGTATTGTATCTGTATCTTAACAGGTTTAACACATCTCATCAGCACGTTATGTTAACTATAAGTATTGTATCTGTATCTTAACAGGTTTAACACATCTTACCAGCACGTTATGTTAACTAGAAGTATTGTACCTGTATCTTAACAGGTTTAACACATCTCACCAGCACGTTATGTTTACTAGAAGTATTGTATCTGTATCTTAACAGGTTTAACACATCTTACCAGCACGTTATATTAACTAGAAGTATTGTATCTGTATCTTAACAGGTTTAACACATCTCATCAGCACGTTATGTTAACTATAAGTATTGTATCTGTATCTTAACAGGTTTAACACATCTTACCAGCACGTTATGTTAACTAGAAGTATTGTACCTGTATCTTAACAGGTTTAACACATCTCACCAGCACGTTATGTTTACTAGAAGTATTGTATCTGTATCTTAACAGGTTTAACACATCTTACCAGCACGTTATATTAACTAGAAGTATTGTATTTGTATCTTAACAGGTTTAACACATCTTACCAGCACGTTATGTTAACTAGAAGTATTGTATCTGTATCTTAACAGGTTTAACACATCTTACCAGCAGGTTATGTTAACTAGAAGTATTGTATCTGTATCTTAACAGGTTTAACACATCTTACCAGCACGTTATGTTAACTAGAAGTATTGTACCTGTATCTTAACAGGTTTAACACATCTTACCAGCACGTTATGTTAACTAGAAGTATTGTACCTGTATCTTAACAGGTTTAACACATCTTACCAGCACGTTATGTTTACTAGAAGTATTGTATCTGTATCTTAACAGGTTTAACACATCTTACCAGCACGTTATGTTAACTAGAAGTATTGTACCTGTATCTTAACAGGTTTAACACATCTTACCAGCACGTTATGTTAACTAGAAGTATTGTACCTGTATCTTAACAGGTTTAACACATCTTACCAGCACGTTATGTTAACTAGAAGTATTGTACCTGTATCTTAACAGGTTTAACACATCTTACCAGCACGTTATGTTAACTAGAAGTATTGTACCTGTATCTTAACAGGTTTAACACATCTCACCAACACGTTATGTTAACTAGAAGTATTGTATCTGTATCTTAACAGGTTTAACACATCTTACCAGCACGTTATGTTAACTACAAGTATTGTATCTGTATCTTAACAGGTTTAACACATCATACCAGCACGTTATGTTTACTAGAAGTATTGTATCTGTATCTTAACAGGTTTAACACATCTTACCAGCACGTTATATTAACTAGAAGTATTGTATCTGTATCTTAACAGGTTTAACACATCTTACCAGCACGTTATGTTAACTATAAGTATTGTATCTGTATCTTAACAGGTTTAACACATCTCACCAGCACGTTATGTTAACTAGAAGTATTGTATCTGTATCTTAACAGGTTTAACACATCTTACCAGCACGTTATGTTAACTAGAAGTATTGTATCTGTATCTTAACAGGTTTAACACATCTTACCAGCACGTTATGTTAACTATAAGTATTGTACCTGTATCTTAACAGGTTTAACACATCTTACCAGCACGTTATGTTAATTAGAAGTATTGTATCTGTATCTTAACAGGTTTAACACATCTTACCAGCACGTTATGTTAACTAGAAGTATTGTATCTGTATCTTAACAGGTTTAACACATCTTACCAGCAGGTTATATTAACTATAAGTATTGAATCTGTATCTTAACAGGTTTAACACATCTTACCAGCAGGTTATATTAACTATAAGTATTGAATCTGTATCTTAACAGGTTTAACACATCTTACCAGCACGTTATGTTAACTATAAGTATTGTATCTGTATCTTAACAGGATTAACACATCTTACCAGCACGTTATGTTAACTATAAGTATTGTATCTGTATCTTAACAGGTTTAACACATCTCACCAGCACGTTATGTTAACTAGAAGTATTGTATCTGTATCTTAACAGGTTTAACACATCTTACCAGCACGTTATGTTAACTAGAAGTATTGTATCTGTATCTTAACAGGTTTAACACATCTTACCAGCACGTTATGTTAACTAGAAGTATTGTATCTGTATCTTAACAGGTTTAACACATCTCACCAGCACGTTATGTTAACTAGAAGTATTGTATCTGTATCTTAACAGGTTTAACACATCTCACCAGCACGTTATGTTAACTATAAGTATTGTATCTGTATCTTAACAGGTTTAACACATCTCATCAGCACGTTATGTTAACTATAAGTATTGTATCTGTATCTTAACAGGTTTAACACATCTCATCAGCACGTTATGTTAACTATAAGTATTGTACCTGTATCTTAACAGGTTTAACACATCTTACCAGCACGTTATGTTAACTAGAAGTATTGTGTCTGTATCTTAACAGGTTTAACACATCTCACCAGCACGTTATGTTAACTAGAAGTATTGTATCTGTATCTTAACAGGTTTAACACATCTCACCAGCACGTTATGTTAACTAGAAGTATTGTATCTGTATCTTAACAGGTTTAACACATCTTACCAGCACGTTATGTTAACTAGAAGTATTGTATCTGTATCTTAACAGGTTTAACACATCTCACCAGCACGTTATGTTAACTAGAAGTATTGTATCTGTATCTTAACAGGTTTAACACATCTCACCAGCACGTTATGTTAACTAGAAGTATTGTATCTGTATCTTAACAGGTTTAACACATCTCACCAGCACGTTATGTTAACTAGAAGTATTGTATCTGTATCTTAACAGGTTTAACACATCTCACCAGCACGTTATGTTAACTAGAAGTATTGTATCTGTATCTTAACAGGTTTAACACATCTCACCAGCACGTTATATTAACTAGAAGTATTGTACCTGTATCTTAACAGGTTTAACACATCTTACCAGCACGTTATATTAACTAGAAGTATTGTATTTGTATCTTAACAGGTTTAACACATCTTACCAGCACGTTATGTTAACTAGAAGTATTGTATCTGTATCTTAACAGGTTTAACACATCTTACCAGCAGGTTATATTAGCTATAAGTATTGTATCTGTATCTTAACAGGTTTAACACATCTTACCAGCACGTTATGTTTACTAGAAGTATTGTATCTGTATCTTAACAGGTTTAACACATCTTACCAGCACGTTATGTTAACTAGAAGTATTGTGTCTGTATCTTAACAGGTTTAACACATCTTACCAGCACGTTATGTTAACTAGAAGTATTGTATCTGTATCTTAACAGGTTTAACACATCTTACCAGCACGTTATGTTAACTAGAAGTATTGTATCTGTATCTTAACAGGTTTAACACATCTCACCAGCACGTTATATTAACTAGAAGTATTGTATCTGTATCTTAACAGGTTTAACACATCTTACCAGCAGATTAACTAAAAGTAATATATCCATATAGAAAGGTTTAATTATATTCACAAATCTACTATCCATGGAATCCTTTTGTACAAATCTGTTATCCAGTAAGTCCTCTTGTACAAATCTACTATCCAGTGAGTCCTCTTGTACAAATCTACTATCCAGGAAACCCTTTTGTACAAATCTACTATCCAGTGAATCCTTTGTACAAATCTACTATCCAGTGAATCCTTTGTACAAATCTACTATCCAGTGAATCATTTGTACAAATTTGTTATCCAGTGAGTCCTCTTGTACAAATCTACTATCCAGTGAGTCCTCTTGTACAAATCTACTATCCAGGGAACCCTTTTGTACAAATCTACTATCCAGTGAGTCCTCTTGTACAAATCTACTATCCAGGGAACCCTTTTGTACAAATCTACTATCCAGTGAATCCTCTTGTAAAAACCAACTATCCAGGGAACCCTTTTGTACAAATCTACTATCCAGTGAGTCCTCTTGTACAAATCTACTATCCAGGGAACCCTTTTGTACAAATCTACTACCCAGTGAGTCTTCTTGTACAAATCTACTATACAGTGAATCCTCTCATACAAATCTACTATCCAGTGAATCCTTTGTACAAATCTACTATCCAGTGAATCCTTTGTACAAATCTGTTATCCAGTGAGTCCTCTTGTACAAATCTACTATCCAGTGAGTCCTCTTGTACAAATCTACTATCCAGGGAACCCTTTTGTACAAATCTACTATCCAGTGAGTCCTCTTGTACAAATCTACTATCCAGGGAACCCTTTTGTACAAATCTACTATCCAGTGAGTCCTCTTGTACAAATCTACTATCCAGTGAGTCCTCTTGTACAAATCTACTATCCAGGGAACCCTTTTGTACAAATCTACTATCCAGGGAATCGTCATATATTTTTGCGATTACTCATTTTTCACGTTTAAGCAAAGGCACCTATCGGGTCCTTGCAAGTAGTATTGTTGAATATAAATGTTGCGATTCCGGTTTGTTTTTTTTTTTGTCAGTATTTGTGAAAATTGTCATTCATTTCTAGACGTGCCTGCATGTTTGTGACGATCTGGTTGTGAAGCTTTGTCAACTTCAAATTTATGTTTATGATCGTGTTAAAAGTACCAAAACGTAAGCCCTGATGCATCGTAAAGTCTTTTTAAGTCGGAAGATTCTCTTTCGTAACTATAGCCTTCACTTTGTGGTTGAGGTCGTTGTGGTGTTTTAATGCCATTGTCGTTCTAGACGTTTTGCTTTTTCGTACAGAACACTGAAATCTCCTTTCATCGAAATGCTTTGTCCGTTAGCTTTACATTGAATAACAGTCTCGCTATACGAGTTTTCTTCCACGAAAAGGCAACCCTGTGACATGAATACCTATTACATAATTTAAAACAATTTCAACTAAATTGTCTCTTATGCGACTCATTGCTACCGGGTCCGGTATTCCAGTTAAAATTATGTTAATTATGAAAACATGCTACTTGTATTAATGATGTATTTTTACTGCACAATAAGTAAATAGTAAAAATAACTAATGTATGCTCATTAGTATTTAAATTTATCATAATGTAACGTTAATCCAAAGTTTACGAAACTGGTAATCATATTGAATATATTTCTATATAAAACACGTTAATAAAGGAAACTGACCATAGTTAAGCGCGTGCTGTGTTCAGTATACACTGACCTCTTGAGCATCCTTCTGAAACCGGTTTCGGTTGATTTGTTTTTCAATTTCGTAGTCGGTTACATGATTGTTACGTAGTTTGAAGTCGTGAAAAGTTAAAACTGCTAGTAGTTTTACAATAATAAATGCCCTACGCGTAATGACCTTTGACCCAGGTGTCTGATGTTTTTTTTTTTAAGTTTGTATTGTTAATATATATATATGCATTTATATTAGAAAATACACGTATTTTACTAAAACGTGTATAGGAAATGTTTTTCCAATAAATATCGATACGTTTTCAAACATATCAAGAATCTAAGTTAACATCGGCAACTGTTAAAATTGAAGCCTCATTGTCTTACAATATCAATTTTGTAACTGTAATTTAGCATTCTGTTAAATAAATATCTGTTTTATGTGAATACCACTATTTTATTTCTCTGCAGTTAGCTTCCAGTTCATTTTAATATCCTCTGATAGATTGTTTAGGCAGGCTATTCATGATGGGTAAACTGGAATGGAAAACAACTACCTGTTGTAAAAACACAATTGTAGAGAACGACGTTTCGAAAGTTTATTTGTTTTTGGAACTAAGCACAAAAGTGCACAAGAGGCTATTTGTGGTCTGCCCACCAGGTGTATCGAAACCCGGTTTTTTAACGGTTTTAGTCCACAGACATACTGCTGTACCACTGGTACAGGTCCGGTTTGAAAGTCTTTCGTCTTCAAATCAGAGTATTCAATCCAATTTAATCCTGGTAGATAGTTAGGTTTAATAATCTAGAGATGGCCATAAATTTGTTGAATTTCTCCTTGCCTCTTGCCATATATGGTAGATGAAATTCATATACTGATTAAAGAATTTACAGGTGATTTTGAATTTGACTTCATGGGTTGATGGATTAAGCAAGGCCGGGAAGAATATTGGAAACGCTGTTTTCCTGTTGTTGGATTTGGTGATAAAGATTTTTCTTTTGCATCTAGCCTGGCACATAGGATCAAACAGGTCTTTATGATATCCTGGTGCATTGTGGAGGGCGTGTTGTCATTGATTTGTTTATATCTGGTTCTGATTGGTAGAAAGACTGCATGAGGTTTCAACCAATAGTGTCCATAGATTGCTCACCCCTAATCTCGAATCTCTGTTTAGTGAAGGCTTTATTGTGTTAACGTAGAAAGATTTTTAACATTTTGAATATCGTCTAAAATATGTCTATGTCCATGATTTTAGTTGTATTCCAGTTAAATTTTTGTCCATTTGATATGGTGTGATCTACAATGGCTGATTTTGTATTTTCATGGGTCTTGTACTATCTTTGTGTTTTTTATCCTATTTTCTCCAACGTATGTTTCGTTGCAGGAACATGGAATTTCATAAATGGCATTTTTGTGCTATTCATTAGTAGGTTTCTGTTTTGTTTTCACCAAAATATATCTTGATGTCTTATAAGCTTTCCACCAGACATTTATGTTGAACTTCTTGGCTTGCATGTGAGTTTTTCACTGAACTTTTGGTAGTCGTAGAGTTCTTTTGATTGTTTCTTTCTATTCTGGTCTTTCGTAACTGTTCTATTTAAAACACTCCATGCTCGTTTGGTGTTCTGTGTAGATGGATCTCACATTTAAATGTTTTCGCTCTCTTGTTTAGATATTGGATTATATCATATTTTACCAAGGTTGTATGATAGTACTAAAAGCGTAGGTGTCTGTCTGTTTAGTTATTTGTTTTTTGACTTTCGCGCAAAGTTACACGCGAGCTTTCTGTGCTAGCCGTCCCTACTTTAGCAGTGTAAGACTAGAGAGAAGATAGCTAGTCATCACTACCCACCGCCAACTCTTGGACTACTCTTTTACCAACGAGTAGTGGGATTGACCGCACATTATGACGCCCCCATGGCTGACAAAGCGAACGTGTTTGGTGTGACTGGGATTCGAACTCGCGACCCTCTTATTACGAGTCGAGTGTCTTAACCACCAGGCCATGCCGGGCTCGGTGTCTGTCAGAGCGGGTAAGTTTTCTGTGGTGACTTTTTCTTCTTTCTTCTCACCTGCTGATAAATACGTCAAGAGATGGTAGGCTGTTTCGTTCCTGTATTTCCATACTGAACTGGATTATTTTTATATAGGAATAAAATGTTCTAGGAAGGCTGGTACGTTCTAATAACTGTGAGGCCAGATAACGAAGATGACATCAAAGTAACGTCTATAGAAACTTGGTTTTATATGTGTGGATGAGATTGTTTTCAAAGTATTCTATAAAATTTCCTGCTAAGACCGAAGAGAGTCGCCATTCCGTAGCTAGACCGTCCGTTTGTTCTCAGAATTTCTTGTTGAAAAATTAAAAAAGAATTTCGACGTTAACACAGTAGTCTTTCCACCAATCATAACCAGAAATAAATAGATCAGTCATAAAAGGTCCTCCACAGTCAACGAGAATACTATATTGAGCTGCACAATCTTATACTGACCGACCTTACCTGAAACAAGGATCAGATCACACGCTGACAAATCAACCACCTTAAGCATTTTACCTTTTCCGGAACAGGTTTACAACAAGGACTGCTTGTCTTTTTCTTCTACCTATTGTTCTGTAAATGTATTGATTTCAGTTTCAGTTGTGTTATATGTTCATTGTCAACTCTGTTAACTGTGTATAATTTGTTTTTATATTGTACACTGTTAATTGTCGTAAGTAAAAGGTTACGTCTTGTTTGCTTTTGGAGTGTAGTGTAAAGCTGTCTTGGTGTCAAAACGTTTCAGAAAAATTTTAGTGGGCTCGACTGGTTGCAGCCGACAACAAATATCTGAAGAAACTTTTTCGTGGCTTTTCCGTATTGCTTGAGGTGGCAATTGAAAAAGAATCGTTCATTCCAAGGGCTAAAAGAAATCCAAGTTTCTGATCACCGCTAGTTTTAAACCAAAACACCTACCATCATTTCCAGCAAACACTGCCCAGAAGACGGAAGACTTTCGAAACATTGCCCTCTACACTTGTTTTTTCCTACAAGAAGTTGCCGATATTAATATTGTTTTGAGATGATACATGTCTCGTAATGGTATTCGCGCCCTCTAGTGATACAATAGTTAAGCCTAAATTAAATGCTAAAACTAAAGAGCATCAATATGTAGTATTTTTATAACACCGTAACCTTTGATTTAAAGATAATTAATGAATGCAAAAATGTCAAATTTTGTTATTAAAACCTTGAAAACTCAAGTAACCTCGCTATCATTAGAAATGCGATTATTACAGAACTTTTTGTTTGCTATCTGCAGAAGCCTCACCGCCTGCTTCCTACAAATCTGTATGTCGTGCTGTACAATTTCCGTTGTCGTCACCAAGACGAATTAGATCTCAAGTAAGTTCTGTGTGTGACTAGTTGCCTACAAGTTATTCAGAATTAATGATAACCTATTAGAACCTACCATTCGTAAGTTATTCAGAATAATTGGTATTCTACGCACACCATTAGCCATACGTTAATGAAACCTCAACAATTTACTCTTAATCACAAACAAAGAAAATCAAGCTATTGGATAATGTTTTAATCGAGGAAGACCATGTGCAACATTTAGTTTTACAGTATGTTCAGTAATTTACTTTCTGTTTTCAAAGTTTAAGTAATTGTTGTTTTTTTTGTTTGTTTGTTTATTTTCGCGCAAAAGTACATGAGGGCTCTCTGCGCTCTTTAAGTAATGGTCTAATGATCACTAATTACAAGTGTTTGTAAACCTTAAGCCTAAATGAACAGAAACTTGTACATTTTGTCTTTGAATAGAACCATGAAAATAGTGGTAAGCTTTAGGCCTAATTGAGAAGAAGGTTAAAGCATTTTATTACTGGATAAGCTTTAGGCCTGAATGAATTAAACATTGAACATCTTGTTTTCAAATAGAACCATAAAAGTGTTGGTACGCATAGGGATTAAATTAACTAAAATTTAAGCATTGTATTATTGAATAGGCATGTGAAAGTGTTAATAAACCTTGGGCCTAAATTATTAAAGATTATGCATTTTATTTTCTAATGATAGTATTATAAGATAACGTAAACTGTTGACTTGGAAAAACAAAATATTTTAGTAATTATTTTCGCTTATATTTATTTCATGCAAAAATGCATCATTTTGCTTGACTAATAGCACGAAAAGCGGAGACCACGACTTTTATTTTTTATTTTAAAAGTAAGGCAGCATTAAAGCTTTAATGGTGTTTTAACGAGAATTTCCGAAGCTATGAGTATGCATTTTACAAACACCAACAGCTATTCAGCCACACAGAACACGATGTAATGTATTGGATCCAAGTCTAACTAAGTATAATACATTTTCTTTAATTACCCTAGGGCGGGATGCACTGTGACTGTAATAGACACAAGCGATCCGGACTGGTGGCAGGTAAGCTTTGTCTTTTGATTTCCTCGTTTATCTGATAGTATATTTACACGTGAATTGAACCAGCATACAACGGAAAGAACTACTAATTGATTGTTATTGTTTCATTGTAAGAAAAACAAGAGCAATCGGAGAGATTGCTTACCCTTGTACCCTCGCATATGTTTGATTTCAGTATGCATCTAAAGTTCGGTCGTAATCCTATCACTTTTTACACAGTTGTTATCAACAAATTGATAAAATGCCTTATATCTCCATTATAAAAATGTCTCAAAGTGATTTAGAATCCGGGCCAGAGTTGGGAAGGACCGCCCTATAGGGGCATCGTATCTCCTGTAATATTTCCATAAAAAGTGGTTTATTATTTCTTGAGATACACGTGCTGGCATACATATATACAGATTTAAATACAATACCTTCGTCTTCGCCCCTTCCTCCAGAGGCGAGAGCAGTGGCTTAGTATTGTGTATTTATCTGCTAATAGTACAGTTTAGTGAGTTTTGTTTCTTTGGTCATACGACTCATAATTTCTGAGCTGTTTTAATGTTTGTGTGGTTTACTGTTTTATCACCCTCCCTCAAGTATCTCGAAGCGTGTATTTATTTTTACGCTTAAATACGAGGGCTGTTCAAAAAATACGCGGACTGACGTCATAAAACAAAATGTACTTTATTTAGAAGTTACAGGTCTGGGACCCCTTCAAAGTACTCTCCTCCCCAACGCACACACTTATCCCAACGGTGTTTCCACTTGTTGAAACAGTCCTGGTACGCTTCTTTTGTAATGTCCTCCAGCTCCTTCGTCGCATTTGCCTTAATCTCGGGAATCGTCTCAAATCTTCTTCCTTTCAAGGGTCTTTTGAGTTTGGGGAACAAGAAAAAATCGCAAGGTGCAAGGTCAGGTGAGTAGGGGGGATGGGGAAGAACAGTGATCGAATGTTTGGCCAAAAACTCACGAGTTCTGAGGCACAAATTTCGCAGCAACGCGGTGCATCTTCAATTTTTCGGTCAAAATCTCGTAACAAGATCCAACTGATATCCCACACTCTTCAGCAAGCTCCCTGACAGTCAGACGTCGATTTGCCCGCACCAGGATGTTGATTTTGTCGACGTGTGGGTCGTCAGTTGACGTGGAAGGACGTCCAGGACGCTCATCATCTTCAATGGACTGTCATCCATCCTTAAAACGTTCATGCCACTTAAAACATGCCGTACGCTTCATAGCAACATCACCGTAAGCCGTGTTAAGCATAGCAAAAGTTTCAGTCGCAGATTTTCCAAGTTAAAACAAAATTTCACAGCAAGTCGTTGCTCCTTCAGGTCATTCATTCTGAAATCCGCCAAACGAAAAAATCGCACTTCACTTAAAACCGCGTAGCTAATACACAAATGAAGATATCTGCAATCGGGAAATGGCGTCGTAATCAGCTGATCTGTGCAAACCTAGCGACACCAAGCGGATTCCCCTGGAACCAACTGGAGCCGCGCAATTCAAACCGCGTATTTTTTGAACAGACCTCGTATGAACAAACGTGACATAATTTTTCATAACTTTTGTCTTGCCTTAATTATTATACGTTATTTGCTATTATGTCTTAACTTTCCAAAGAATTGAGATCAGGATTTGTTATATTCTGTTTTTATTTTTTCTTCTAGGGCAAATGTTTAGGTAAAGTTGGTTTTTTCCCTTCAAAATATGTCACCAAGCTTCATCCTGGAGAACGCCCTCTACAGGTCATTCATAGCATTCAACTTTCGAATGGTGAAAGCGAAGTCAAACTTCTTCGAGACCAGGTAAAATTAAATTACTTATTAATGAACAGAGTCAACTCAAAAAAAAAAAAAAATGCGAAAATGTTAAAATCTTGAATAACAATTTACGTTGTTCAAAAGGCCTTAACATTATTAGCATACTTGTTTCTTTCTCTAGGTCCCCTAGTGCCACAACCATACGTCTGTGAACTTATATTGCGAGAAATCAGGTTCCGATACCCGTGGTTGGCAGAGCACAGATAGCACAATGTATTTAATTACAAACAACATCCTTCTCTAGTAGATGACTGGTGCTCGTTTCTAATTTATTAACTTACACGTTACTTCATCTAGCAGTTGATTGGCAAAGCATTCTTTAATGACCAAATCAGGAAAACTCCAGTGATCATATACTATGATAGCATTTAGAGTGATGACTTAGCTAGCAGAATTTTTTTGTGTTTTCACAGATCGTAATCCAGATGGGAGAAGAAGTGGGTGGTATGGTAAGTGTTCGAACTGGAACAGGTGCCAAAAGCCTTTCCTGCCCACTGAAGTACGTGCAGGAAGTCTGAGGAGGAGTCGTGAGCTATGTTCGTATCGCTACCATCACGTGATTGATGGGCACCACTCCAAGTTTACCGACCTCTAACCTCGACTCCAAGTGTCACTCGAATGTAGAACAAAACCCCCCTGACCTTAGGAGTTCAGGATGACCATTTTATCCTCCTGACACCCACCCTCTAAACTGCTTTTATGCACCCGACATTATGGTTTCCATGATGAGGTCATAGGTCATAGTTCAGAGATCAGTGACTAACTTTAAAAAGTGTAATTATTACTTCCACCGCTTTGTGTTCACGTTTTTCCTCATTCTGTTTCAAAAACCCACGTTTTTTTAGCTCGTTTTTGTTGTTTCAGAAACGTTTTCTCGAATATAATTCCCAAATTTCCTTCTGTTTATAGGACATACATTTTCTCGTTAAAAACTATTTTAATAGTGTTAATGTAAGCAAAAAACACCATATCTTCATCTATATTACTTGGATAGAAGCTATACATTATTCCTCAAGATTACTTAAACAGGAGCAATACATCTTTATATAAACTAATTGAACAGAAACAGTGCATCTTTCAACTCGATTAATTGAACAGAAACAATGCATCTTTAACTGGATTAATTGAACAGAAACAGTACCTCTTTAACTAGATTAATTGAACAGAAACAGTACATCTTTAACTAGATTAATTGACACACAGAAACAATACTTCTTTAACTAGATTAATTGAACAAAAACAGTACTTCTTTAACTAGATTAATTGAACAGAAACAGTACTTCTTTAACTAGATTAATTGAACAGAAACAATACTTCTTTAACTAGATTAATTGAACAGAAACAGTACTTCTTTAACTAGATTAATTGAACAAAAACAGTACTTCTTTAACTAGATTAATTGAACAAAAACAGTACTTTAAACTAGATTAATTGAACAGAAACAGTATCTCTTTAACTAGATTAATTGAACAGAAACAGTACATCTTTAACTAGATTAATTGAACAGAAACAATACTTCTTTAACTAGATTAATTGAACAAAAACAGTACATCTTTAACTAGATTAATTGAACAAAAACAGTACTTCTTTAACTAGATTAATTGAACAGAAACAATACTTCTTTAACTAGATTAATTGAACAGAAACAGTACTTCTTTAACTAGATTAATTGAACAAAAACAGTACTTCTTTAACTAGATTAATTGAACAAAAACAGTACTTTAAATTAGATTAATTGAACAGAAACAGTATCTCTTTAACTAGATTAATTGAACAGAAACAGTACATATTTAAACTAGATTAATTGAACAGAAACAGTACATATTTAAACTAGATTAATTGAACAGAAACAATACTTCTTTAACTAGATTAATTGAACAGAAACAGTACTTCTTTAACTAGATTAATTGAACAAAAACAGTACTTCTTTAACTAGATTAATTGAACAGAAACAATACTTCTTTAACTAGATTAATTGAACAGAAACAGTACTTCTTTAACTAGATTAATTGAACAAAAACAGTACTTCTTTAACTAGATTAATTGAACAAAAACAGTACATCTTTTAACTGGAGTAATTGAACAGAAACAATACTTCTTTAACTAGATTAATTGAACAGAAACAGTACTTCTTTAACTAGATTAATTGAACAAAAACAGTACTTCTTTAACTAGATTAATTGAACAAAAACAGTACATCTTTTAACTGGAGTAATTGAACAGAAACAGTACATCTTTTAACTGGATTAATTGAACAGAAACAGTACATCTTTAACTAGATTAATTGAACAGAAACAGTACATCTTTTAACTGGATTAATTGAACAGAAACAGTACATCTTTAACTAGATTAATTGAACAAAAACAGTACATCTTTAACTAGATTAATTGAACAGAAACAGTACATCTTTTAACTGGAGTAATTGAACAGAAACAGTACATCTTTAACTGGAGTAATTGAACAGAAACAGTACATATTTAAACTAGATTAATTGAACAGAAACAGTACTTCTTTAACTCAATTAATTGAACAGAAACAGTACATCTTTAACTAGATTAATTGAACAAAAACAGTACATCTTTTAACTCGATTAATTGAACAGAAACAACTTTAACTAGATTAATTGAACAGAAACAGTACTTCTTTAACTAGATTAATTGAACAGAAACAGTACTTCTTTTAACTGGAGTAATTGAACAGAAACAGTACTTCTTTAACTGGAGTAATTGAACAGAAACAGTACATCTTTTAACTGGATTAATTGAACAGAAACAGTACATCTTTAAGATTAATTGAACAAAAACAGTACATCTTTTAACTCGATTAATTGAACAGAAACAGTACTTCTTTAACTCAATTAATTGAACAGAAACAGTACATCTTTAACTAGATTAATTGAACAGAAACAGTACCTCTTTTAACTGGATTAATTGAACAGAAACAGTACATCTTTAACTAGATTAATTGAACAAAAACAGTACATCTTTTAACTCGATTAATTGAACAGAAACAGTACATCTTTTAACTGGATTAATTGAACAGAAACAGTACATCTTTAACTAGATTAATTGAACAGAAACAGTACATCTTTTAACTGGATTAATTGAACAGAAACAGTACATCTTTAACTAGATTAATTGAACAAAAACAGTACATCTTTTAACTCGATTAATTGAACAGAAACAGTACATCTTTTAACTCGATTAATTGAACAGAAACAGTACATCTTTAACTAGATTAATTGAACAAAAACAGTACATCTTTTAACTCGATTAATTGAACAGAAACAGTACTTCTTTAAACTAGATTAATTGAACAAAAACAGTACTTCTTTAAACTAGATTAATTGAACAAAAACAGTACTTCTTTTAACTAGATTAATTAAATGGAAATATCTTGTCCTTAACCAGAATAACTGAATGAAAAGTGTACATATTAGTTGATTTCTTGTCTGTGAAATACACTGATGTTAAACACAAAGCAGTGTAATATATTTCTGGTGTAATTGTATTTTAATAAATTAATTGAAAATTAATAAATAGTGAATGTGGCTACTCAGAAATAAACTTATAATTGTAAGCCAACAAATAACGATTATTTTTAAAGATAATTTTCATGATGCTGAGATTGTTAGAGTTTACATTTTTGTTGCATAAGGTGAAAGTGCATCAAGAAATATCTTTAAATATCTGGACTAGAGACTAGAACCTCATTGTTGACCAATTTCGACTATTGTCATCTTGGAATGTTAGTTAAGAAGTTCCATATTTTATCTTTGTTAATATTTTCCTCTCTACTATTTCATGGAAAGTTTTCTCAAGCACTGTCTGCTGGCATTGTGCAGGTTTCAGATTTATCTTTTAATATTTTTGTTCTGCTATCTTGATATGCTAACATTAATAGATACTTTCAGATAAAGCCTGTTTCACACTTATCAACTGCCTTTTTATACTTCCTATACATCCAATCGACAAAACTTTCCTTACACAAGCATGTAGATGGGTCTTTCGTTCAGATCGCTCTTAGGATTAATCCAGCTGTTGGCCTGGCATGGTTAGGACACTATTCGCAGTTTGTAGGTCATGTTCAAATTCAGACACTAAATGTGCTCACCATTTAGAATATGGATTTATAACGTAACAGCCAGTTCCACTATTCAGTCATACAAAAACAAATGTAGTCCAAGAGTTGGCAGTGGATGAGTGGTTATTGACTAACTGCCTTCCCCCTTTCCTATCAATTCATATTTAAAGAAAACACAGATCTGTGCAAAATCCAAACAAATCCAGCTGTTGTCATCAACTGCATTAGTATTTTAAAATACTCTTTTAAGTAACATAGAACAACACCAATTTTTAAACTACAAACAAAGTGTTTCTAAACGTCAAGTGATATTACACGTTCTCTGGTATGTAAGTCGTAAGATCTCTCAGAAGATATATTACACCACTAAATCATCAAGAAACAAATAGTCAACATAAACAGCAAAACTACTGTAGAAACTAACAAAAGAATGGGGCCTTCGACAAATACTCAACATATACAATAAAACTACTGTACCAACTAATACACGGGTGGGGCCTTTGAACAAACAGTCAACAGAACAGCAAAACTACTGTACAAAGTCACACAGTGGTAGGATTTTAGACAAATGGTCAACATACTACTGTACAAAGCCATAGAAGGGTGTAACCTCTGACAAATACTTAACACAGACATTCAAACTATTATACAAACTCATAAAAGGGTTGGGTCTTTGATAAATAGTCAGCATAGACAGTACAACAACTGTACATACTCATTTAAGGCTAGGAACTTGGAGAAATCTTTTAGCTAAACATTACACATTCTAATATCTTACTTCTTGTGGTTCTGTTGCAGTTCAACTGATATATATATTTATCCAGTGGAACAAAATTCTCTAATCACGTGTATGAGGTGCATGTTTGTATCTGAAGATATTGTTTTTATTGCTTTGTTACTTATAAGTGTGCATTTCAAGAGTCCATTTGTTATATGTATGTATCTTATGTCATACTAGTGGTGTTAAGTCAATTTACATTCTTTTAAATTTATTAAACACAGAATCAGACACCTTTTTATAGATGTTACATGCTCAGAGTTATGTTAGATTACTCATTCTAGAGAGTTATGTTTCATGAAGTTTTAAACATGTTAAGAGCAGGGTCACGTGCATGGATACATATATATATATTAAGTTTTAAATGCTAAGTAATATTCAATGAAACATTTTGAATACCGTAAATAGTAAGTCATTTGTGATCAAATTAACATTTTCAAGAACACAGAGTTTGTAATTTGGAATCAAGAGATCAGTTAAGTTTAGTGATGGCTTTTAAAGATGTTAAGTGCAGAATGACATTGTAATGATGTATTTTTTTTTCCGGTGAACAACAAACCAGGGTTTTATTTTCTGACAACCTGGTTCTAACAGTCACCACCTTCTGTTAAGTATCACGTGTCTATTTATTGTAAGAAATCAAATAAAATGAAAATGTTGAGTCTGAAGGTTTGACTTTTTACTTGTTTACAAATGGAGATGCTTGTTTCTTGGATATTAGCAGATTGGTTTATTAGAAAGAGCCGTTTAACCACATACCAGCAGAAAATTATACTTGGAATGTTGTGTTTCGTATACATTTTAATTGTAAAACCAATGTAAATAGAAACAAATAATAAACTGGTTGACTTTCAGTGTTAAAAACCATGACTGGGTACGTAGAGAAAAAATAAGAGCAACTCATGGATTTAATCAAACTACCCTTTATTCACATGGCATCTATACATTAAAAGGCTTGCTCTACTCATATAGAGCTGTTGTTGATACAGAAAGTTGCTGCTAAAAAAAATATTGAAGTCTGAGTGAGTGTGACATTGGTAAATTCTCAAAACATGAAACGTGATCAAATGTAAAAACTGAATCAACACACTCAAGTAGAAACAAAATGCAAAACTCTATTGTTTCGGTTCCTCTAGAATGAAGGCTGTCATTCATCAGTAGCTATGCTTAATCCAGATGAAACATAATTACTTCAAATAAACTATTTACAAATATTACAATTCTTCTAATGGAATATCCTATAAACATTGTTTTGGTGTAAAGAACTAAAAAACAAGAAATCGGTGCTACAAACATTTGTTTCATCAATTTACAGTTCTTTATTTTTATGAAAACAATTCAATATTCGAGATATTCACTTACAGTTAAATAAACCAACAAGCATGATGTTTATTATTTCAAAAGATGCCACAGTTCACCCTATATGGAGACATTTACAGGTTGTTGTGAAATAGTAATGACTTGGGTAAACTCAGTATACAAGGCTAATGGAATTATTCAGATAGGAAGTTCTCTGTTTGAGTAATTCTAGCCTATTGACATTCTTAGATCAAGTTGATTTCATTTACAGTTCTTCGGCTACTTTGAGGCTTGTTTCAACTTTTTTTCACACAGACGTGTTATAACTTAAGAAGAGAATTTCCAACTCTACAGTTTGTGATTATTTAAACACACTTTACATTTAATTCTTAAACTCAATAAGAAACTAAGTATTTTCAACATGATCAGTATAAAAAAAACTGATTCTTCATAAATCCAGACATTTCAAAATCTGTACATAAATTTAAAGAACTACATAATGCATGTTAATAATTAATTAATAAACACATGGTGCCAATAATAACAATCTATGTAAACAAGAGATAACGTTGCAGCAAAATATAGAAAACACGGTCGTATTGCTGCTAAAAATCAAACAAAAAGCTAAAAGAACACTTAAGTTTATAAGAACAATTATATAAGAAACACAGTTTACTTCTGCTTACTGTGTAATCTCTCAGTCAAACTTACGTGCTGTTTGACAGTTCAGCTTTGATTTTTATTAGACTGTATGAATAAAAGTTTCAGCTATTACAAAATATAATATGTAACAATTATGCTCAGTTGTTTGAAGACAATAAAATGTAGAATGAAACTACAACTGGCATTTAATCAGTTTCCTTATTAGCAAACAGTTATACATGTTGTGACCAGTTTCAAGTCTAAAATACAGAGCTGGAAAATGGTGTCTTGTCAGTGACTGATGTAGGTAGTTGAAAAGCACTACTAAGTACTTAAAGACACCAACTTAAAGATTACCAGCAAACAACAAAGAACCTAAAACAATGTTGATTTCTATGATTATCAGTATTTAAGATATTTCTCAAACAACTACATGTCGTAGCTCTTGTTCAGAGAGACTGTAATCCTGTATATTTGTGGCTTGTTTTTTCACATGTGTGCTTCATCATAATTTATTTATCTCCTGTTATGAAATGAACTAAGACACAGGCACAAACAGCTGAAACACGCTTGATTCAAAGGGGACAAAAAAAGGAAGGACTAGTTCAAGGGGATTGTGATCGAAACAACCACGAGATTTTGGTCTGTTGACCCAGAGATCCTTGACTAGGTGCATGAGGCTGGGTACTTAAAGCCACACCAGGAATGTATTGTATTGAACAGTTCAACTTGCTGGGTCAGTTATAAATTGATATCAAAACCTTTCTGCTATTAGAAAGGCTTTTTTTTTTAATTGTTTACAAAATTTGATAATGTGTAAAGAAACAGTTTAATGTGAATAAATAATGTTTTTTGCCCACTACAGCTGGTGGCCATCATTCTGTCTCTTTTGGAGATAATAACTTAGCTGGTGCATTTAGTAGTTGACCAAAAAGTAGAGTCTACTGCCCATTTAGCTGGCCTAGGTCTTAAGGCACGTTATTTTTATTGTTGTTTTTCTGAATGACCACATGATGTGTTGGAATGCTTTCCTTATCTCACCTGCCATTGGTTGTCGCACCTTGATTGTCCCCAATGGGATTAGGATATGGGCAGTGTAAACTGTAGGATGCTGAACCACCAGTCTGAGTAAAGACATGACTAGCACAGGTAAAGGCTGGTAGTGTGGTTCCCTCAACACCTAATCCTACTGTTTGGTTAGAGGGGTGAAGAGCCAGGGGGGAAACATTCCGTGAATCTACTAATAACTGGAGTCGGTCATCACCAAGGTTCTCCCAGATACCTTTCTGGAAAACAAAAAAAGTTAAGCATCAAAAGTTAACTGAGAAGTTTTAAAAATGTCAACCATGAAAAATGGGCTCATACTATTAGACTTTCTAAAACAACACTTCCATAGAAACTTTACACATCAAAAATCTGAACATGAAATAAAACTAATATAAAGTATACTAAATTTTTAACCTTGTAAAATTACAGCTTTTATATTTTTAAAATACAGAAAAATTTACAATAAATAAATGTTAAATTTCTCATTCAATAACTTATGACAAAACAGCTTTTGACTAAATAGAAACTACTTTGACAGGCTAACCTGCAGGTCAAGTTCTGACAAAGATGGATCAAGACTTTCCAGTGAAGGTAAGTCTGCTGTCTTTGTTGCTGTAGAAACTTCAGAGCTATTAGTGATTTCTGTTGCTTGATCAGAAGGGCTGGAAGTAGGGGTAGCTTCATCTGGAGACTCTCCAGGATACAGGTCTTTCATTTGCCCTTTCTCTAGAAGCTCTAGTCTTTCTGATGAGGTAGAATAAAAGTGTATATATATATATATATTCATGTCTTGATAGAGTAAAACAAAACAGTGAATATAATCCATGTCTGGGTAGAGTAAAACAAATCAATAAATATAATCCATGTCTAGGTAGGGTAAAAGGAACCAGTGAGTATAATCTATGTCTTGGATAAAGTAAAACAAACCAGTGAGTATAATCTATGTCTTGGGTAGAGTAAAACAAACCAGTGAGTATAATCTATGTCTTGGATAAAGTAAAACGAACCAGTGAGTATAATCTATGTCTTGGATAAAGTAAAACGAACCAGTGAGTATAATCTATGTCTTGGGTAGAGTAAAACAAACCAGTGAGTATAATCTATGTCTTGGATAAAGTAAAACGAACCAGTGAGTATAATCTATGTCTTGGATAAAGTAAAACGAACCAGTGAGTATAATCTATGTCTTGGATAAAGTAAAACGAACCAGTGAGTATAATCTATGTCTTGGGTAGAGTAAAACAAACCAGTGAGTATAATCTATGTCTTGGATAAAGTAAAACGAACCAGTGAGTATAATCTATGTCTTGGATAAAGTAAAACAAACCAGTGAGTATAATCTATGTCTTGGGTAGAGTAAAACAAATCAGTGAGTATAATCTATGTCTTGGATAAAGTAAAACGAACCAGTGAGTATAATCTATGTCTTGGATAAAGTAAAACGAACCAGTGAGTATAATCTATGTCTTGGATAAAGTAAAACGAACCAGTGAGTATAATCTATGTCTTGGATAAAGTAAAACGAACCAGTGAGTATAATCTATGTCTTGGATAAAGTAAAACAAACCAGTGAGTATAATCTATGTCTTGGATAAAGTAAAACGAACCAGTGAGTATAATCTATGTCTTGGATAAAGTAAAACGAACCAGTGAGTATAATCTATGTCTTGGATAAAGTAAAACGAACCAGTGAGTATAATCTATGTCTTGGATAAAGTAAAACAAACCAGTGAGTATAATCTATGTCTTGGATAAAGTAAAACGAACTGAGATAGAGTAAAACAAATTAATAAATATAATTCAAGTCTTAGAATAAAACAAACCAGTGAGAATAATCCATAACTGTAGTAGAGCAAAACAAACCAATGAGTACAATCTACATCAGAGTAAAACAAATGAATAAACGTATTCCATATTTGAGGTAAAATAAGACAAACTAATGACTATAATCAAGATCTGGGGTGAGCATAATCCACACTGGGGTTAAAGTAAAACAATCCAGAGAGCATAATCCACATCTATAGGGTTTAACAATCCATGGAAAGTTATCTTCACGTTGAGTAACTTCCTCGCATGGAATAGCCATAGTTCAAAGAGTAAAGAGGATAATGAAATCAAAGGTCCAACAAGTCAGTAAATAACAATAAAACCAAAGTAGAAAGTTACAACTAGTTTCAAGCATTTATTCTCTATTCAAATGATGTGTCAGATTTTCATGTACACCCACACAGAATTCTCTCCAACATACAAATAAAAAGCCTTCTCACCAGGATTAGCCATACTCCTGCGAATTGCCACTGGATCTTTTCTAGTCCACTTCTGAACTTCCTCATCCATCTTGTTGATTTTAGCAGGATTCATTGCCCACAGACAGCCTTTCCTTTGGTTCTTGTCATTACTAACTGGTTTCTCTATTTTTTCAAAGCACTTGTTAAGGGACAGATTGTGCCTGACAGAGTTCTGTAAAATGAAAAATCTTCAGAAATTATCCGAACTTAATGTACAGCTATTAGAAAATAGTAAAACAAGTTCCATATCTCAAAATGAACCACATGTCTACAAACACTTTTCAGACCTTAATGTTCAGATACCAGAAAATGTGACATGAGCTGCCATATCTGAAGTTAATCGCATATTCATAAAACATTAACAGAACTTAATATTCAGCCACACAAAAAAAAACACAGCAGAAGCAAATATTGTCACTACATAATACTTAATTAGTAGTCAAAGTTCAGTTATTTATATAATAAAAGTTATCAACTGAATTCACTTATAAACACACAGTGAATTTTTACTTATATTCTGAGAAACAAACATTCTCTCATTGTTATCCAACTAGTTTTAAGACAAAACAAAAATAACACTTACTTTCCATCCATGTGGTGCTGTTTTGAAATAGGGAAAGTTTTCTCTGAAATAAGAAATCCATTGTTTATTTTATTTCGTTACAATACTCTGAAACAAGCAACACATTTAACATGTCAGTGGTATTTCCATACAAGTAGCTATTACTGTGGAGTTTCACTGCTATTTTAACTTGCAAAACAATATCAAACCTGTGTATCATCTTAAATCAATACAAATACGACACAATTTTGTTAATCCCCAAAGAAACAAGATATACTAAAATATGACTGTAGCAAATATTCAGATCTTCAAGATATGAATTTGTACCTATCTAAAGTTAGTTAATGATTTAACTCATGCCTCTAAATCAGTACACTAATTCACTATTGACTTCAAATTTAACGCTGTGCTGGATGTTCTCTAGATTTATTATCAATGTACTCTGTTACGTTGTTTGTGTATTAAACAACAGGGGCAGTTTTGGTCATTCTGGAGCCCAGGGCAATATTTAGTATATGGGGAACCATAATAATGAGAAAACTCAGAAGCAGATTAAAAGGCATAGCATCGGGGGCCCTTCCATGCGTGGGAGCCCGAGCAGTTGCCCAATAAGTAAGACCGCCTATGTTAGGCACAAAGCTATACAAGTTCTGTATGTTTTTCTTATAGCAAAGCCACATCGGGCTACCAGCGGAGTCCACCGTAGGAAATCGAACCCCTGATTTTAACGTTGTAAATCCGTAGACTTGCCGCTGTACTAGCGGGGGACAATACAACAAATTATCTGCCTACTGTTGGTATCAATATCAAATGATTAGGGTTATAGCCAAATACGGTAAGTGATTATATATATTAGAACTATATTGTTCCATAATAGCATGACATTAAAAAAATGAAGATAGTAAATATTTACAAGTGTCATTTGTTTCATCTTACATTTGAAACCATAAACATTCGTTAGACATTTTGAACGTACCTGCTGTAACTAAAGCAAACGGAAACCAGTGTGGTAAAAGTAATTTATACGCATTTAAAATATAAAACTTGCTAAAAAAAATCATCGATATTATATAATTTGGTCGTGTTTCGTTTCACATATTAACCAGTAGGTGGCGCAATATTCTATAAATTGTTCTAAATTTAAGTTGTTTCCTAAATAAATTATTCACTGCATTATGGTACAATAAAAGTATGCATTAATTTATACGCATTTAAAATATACAACTTGCTAAAAAGAATCATCGATATTATATAATTTGGTCATGTTTTGTTTCACATCTTAACCAGTAGGTGGCGCAATATTCTATAAATTGTTCTTAATTTAAGTTGTTTCCCAAATAGATTATTCATTGCATTATGGTACAATAAAAGTATGCATTCTGGATAAGAATGAAACAAAACCAAGAATATTCTGCTGAAGGAACTACCAAAAGGCACAAAAATGGCCTTAAGCCTAACAAGCTTCATTTTAATTTCCTGTTGAAACGAAAACTTTTCTAACACAGAGAAATTATTTTTTACTGAACAGTAAAAATCAAATTAATTCGTTACGTATTACAGTTTCGATGACAATACAATTCAGTTTTAGTAATTTCAGATTTGCAAGGACCAATATAAGACAGAGTTGCTATGCGTATGTTTTTTTTATTTATTTCATTGTTTATGGTTATCTTGTGAAGCACATTAAATTCAATTGTTTTATGTATAGTGTACACATGCGCTTGTCGTTTAGTATTTGTCTTTTTCTTTCACATGTATATAAAGTAAACAATTGAAAACACATTTATTTAAACGATGAACAAATTATGTACAATTAAGACCTACACTGTAGAGTCTAAGACACTAAGGAAACCATCCTTCATTTAAGGATGGAAATTTGGTTTATTGGGGTGGGATTGATTTTTTGCTTGTTTTGCATTTCGCACAAAGCTACACGAGGGTTATTTACCTACGCTAGCCATCCCTAATTTAGTAGAGGAAAAGTAGCTAGTCATCACTACCCACTTCTAGGATATTCTTTTTCTTTTACCAACGGCTAAGAGAGGGAGCATGTTTGGAGTAAAGGGTATTTGAACCCGCGACCCTTAAGTTACGAGTCGAGGTGCTTTAACCATATAGCCACACGACCCTTGGATTACGAATCGAGGTGCTTTAACCATATAGCCATGCGACCCTTGGATTACGAGTCGAGGTCCTTTAACCATATAGTCATGCCGGGCCCGTTTAGTGGAGATAAATAATTTTAAAAATAACCTTCAAAGCGAAATGTTTAAACAGACATACAAGTATATGAAATACTAACGAAACATAATTGTTAAAACACATGTTTAACGCTAAAGCACTGGCAGTTAGTGTAATGTTTTCAAACGAGACACAAAATTCGAGTGCTTTCAAAGAGAATATTGATTACTTGGAATTACACACAAAGCTATACAATAGGCTATCTGTGCTCTGCCCACCCTAGATATCAAAACCCAGTTTTTTAGCAGTGGGATTCCACTGTCAAAGGGGTGCACTAATAGAAGAGGAATAGTCAACTTTTCGAATGTGTTCGAGTTTTGAAAACATTACAACTTCTGTGTGATAACTTCGTAATCAACACTAACAACTGAGTAATGCTAGAGCGTATAGATATTATATACGATAAACAAATTAAACCACCACCTGCACCTGGTGCACATGAAACCACCTGGTCACCCCAACCCAAAAAGCATAAAGCACGCCATGGAATTATTAAAAACTGAGATTTTTTTACCGTGAACTTAACGTTAATTATACTTTCAATTTCGAACAATACAAAAAAAAAAATCTTATTTGGTGCAAATGATTGGCTGTTTAATAAAGAGATTTACCCGCTCTTGACGTCACTGGTAAGAAGAAGCAAATGATTGGTTAAAGAATCTATACGTGAAACAAGTTGTGGAGGTACGATAATAACTTATTAAAATGAAAAGTAACAAACATTTCACGAATCTCTGCAAAAAAATCAAACATATTACATATTAAGGAAATAAAACCTACTTTGTTTTAGTTTAAAGAATGAACCATATTTATCTCTATTTTTTTCAAAACGTTAAACTACGTGTCACTGAATCAGTTTCCAAGGTAACTGACTACAGCTAACAATAACAAATATCACCAATAGTTTTGTCTAAACCATTTTGAAAGACGTCTATACTCATTTCGTTTGAGGGAAAGTATGTGTGTTTATGGTATGCAGTTTTAGTTGGAAGTGAGCATATTGCTCACGTGCAGTAGTAACTCGCGGCACGTGTTGGAATGTGTGCTCGTGAACGATAGTTGTCTGTTTACGAACAGCATGGCTAGATGGCTAAGGCACTCGACTAATATTCCGAGGGTCACGGGTTCGAATCCCCGTCACACCAACCATGCTCGCCCTTTCGGCCATGAGGGTATTATAATATACAGTCAATCCCATTATTCATTGGTAAAAGAGTAGCCAAAGAGTTGGCGATGGTGACTAGCTGCCTTCCCTCTAGTCTTACATTGCCAAATTAGGGACAGCAGCGCCGATAGACCTCGTGTAGCTTCACACGAAATTCAAAACAAACCAAACCCAACCTGTTTACAAAAGTATTAAGAAAAGCCCACGACGCAGCTTTTACTTCTAACGTTATTGCCAATCTAATATTTTTCGAGTACAGAAAAAAATGTGCTTGAGAAATTCGATCGAACCAAACGAACGCATTTGAGAAGCTGATTTTAATTTTTGAAAAAAAAATTAAGAGTCTAAATTAAGAAGGTTGTATTTACCCTTTAATGGCGTCCATCATTAATTAATGCTGCCACCTATAACATTCCCGCTGTTTAAGGGTTAAAACATATTGTCTATGACAAGTATAATAAATTAAAAATGGTTGATCTAAACAAAATGGCGTCGTGTGATTACTAATGTAAATTTTTTTTTTCATTATATTGTAGGGTATTTAATTGAAATAACGGATTATACTAGCACTTCAGTTTGGAATTAGGTAAAATATATTTAACACCGCTAGGGGAACTGCTTTAAGAATTAATTGGTTTCGTCTGGTCACTATTTTATACGTCAGTTGAAATCTTTCTTAACATAAATACATTTTTTTTTAATTGATGAAAGAATAACGTTCAGATACACGCTCGATAACCCAACTGTTGACTTTTATTAAGTCACAGAAAATATAGGAAATGTTGCTGGTATTATACCCACATCATGAAATTATAGATTTCGTTCACGGGTAGATTTCCAGTCCTACTGTTTTTCAGGGCCATAGCTATGAGACAGCTGTAGGAAAAGGCCGGTTTTGGGAAGCATTTCTCCCCGTTGTTTTGTTGCACGGTGGACTTGCCGATCTTGCTTGGCTTCTGTTTGCACTTTGGACTGCTTACAACCTCTGGACGAGAGGAAGATTCTTCCAGAAAGCTGTGACTTTGAGCTGGCTGTAAATCCAAATGGTTTATATGCTGGGGACTGGAGAAAGGGGTGGTCGTTATCAGTTGCGGTCTTGTATCACTAATTTGAGTCGTCTGCCCACTGGTTACTGTCTGATTTTCTCTTGTGCTCGCTGGGACGGCTGTAGGGGGCTGGGGCATGGCAATGGGCACTCCTGTTTGAGGGTTAACCAAAAGTCCTCCGGGGATATCAAAGTCTGGCCCCAAGTTAAAGAGCTGAGACCCATGGCTTAACCACGTGGACCCTGCCATCCCTCCAAGCTCATTCTCCATGTCCAAAGACTCCAAAGATTCCAGAGGCGCTGCTGGGGCGAGATCTGTTAAAGTAGGCTGGTGGTCACTCTGTTCTGCGGCGACATCCCCTGTACTGGTGAGAAGTATATCCAGATGAGATCGGATATCAGAGTCCAGCATATCTTGCAGTTTAAAGTTATCTCCATACAGGTCCATAGCCGAGTCTGTAGATAGAAACGTGTAAAATATAATAAACCTAAAAACAAAGCATAATACTGGCATGTGGTCTTCAACACATGATGTCCCTTTGTGTTGTAAAGAAATATTACAGATTAAAACGTATACGAGAAGAGTTGTACTTTTTTAAAGAACGTGTAACATGACACAGCTGTATTACAGTTCTGGTATTACTAAGTTGTAGTTTTATAAAGAACGTGTAACATGACACAACTGTACTGACAGTTCTGGTATTACTAAGTTGTAGTTTTATAAAGAACGTGTAACATGACACAGCTGTATTACAGTTCTGGTATTACTAAGTTGTAGTTTTATAAAGAACGTGTAACATGACACAGCTGTACTGACAGTCCTGGTATTACTAAGTTGTAGTTTTCTAAAGAACGTGTAACATGACACAACTGTATTACAGTCCTGGTATTACTAAGTTGTAGTTTTCTAAAGAACGTGTAACATGACACAGCTGTACTGACAGTCCCGGGTTTACTAAGTTGTAGTTTTCTAAAGAACGTGTAACATGACACAACTGTATTACAGTCCCGGTATTACTAAGTTGTAGTTTTCTAAAGAACGTGTAACATGACACAACTGTATTACAGTCCTGGTATTACTAAGTTGTAGTTTTCTAAAGAACGTGTAACATGGCACAGCTGTACTGACAGTCCTGGTATTACTAAGTTGTAGTTTTCTAAAGAACGTGCAACATGACACAGCTGTATTACAGTCTTGGTATTACTAAGTTGTAGTTTTATAAAGAACGTGTAACATGACACAGCTGTACTGACAGTCCTGGTATTACTAAGTTGTAGTTTTATAAAGAACGTGTAACATGACACAGCTGTACTGACAGTCCTGGTATTACTAAGTTGTAGTTTTCTAAAGAACGTGTAACATGACACAGCTGTATTACAGTTCTGGTATTACTAAGTTGTAGTTTTCTAAAGAACGTGTAACATGACACAGCTGTACTGACAGTCCTGGTATTACTAAGTTGTAGTTTTATAAAGAACGTGTAACATGACACAACTGTATTACAGTCCTGGTATTACTAAGTTGTAGTTTTATAAAGAACGTGTAACATGACACAGCTGTACTGACAGTCCTGGTATTACTAAGTTGTAGTTTTCTAAAGAACGTGTAACATGACACAGCTGTACTGACAGTCCCGGGTTTACTAAGTTGTAGTTTTCTAAAGAACGTGTAACATGACACAGCTGTACTGACAGTCCTGGTATTACTAAGTTGTAGTTTTCTAAAGAACGTGTAACATGACACAGCTGTACTGACAGTTCTGGTATTACTAAGTTGTAGTTTTCTAAAGAACGTGTAACATGACACAGCTGTATTACAGTTCTGGTATTACTAAGTTGTAGTTTTATAAAGAACGTGTAACATGACACAACTGTACTGACAGTCCTGGTATTACTAAGTTGTAGTTTTCTAAAGAACGTGTAACATGACACAACTGTATTACAGTCCTGGTATTACTAAGTTGTAGTTTTCTAAAGAACGTGTAACATGACACAGCTGTACTGACAGTCCTGGTATTACTAAGTTGTAGTTTTCTAAAGAACGTGTAACATGACACAACTGTATTACAGTCCTGGTATTACTAAGTTGTAGTTTTCTAAAGAACGTGTAACATGACACAGCTGTACTGACAGTCCTGGTATTACTAAGTTGTAGTTTTCTAAAGAACGTGCAACATGACACAGCTGTATTACAGTCTTGGTATTACTAAGTTGTAGTTTTATAAAGAACGTGTAACATGACACAGCTGTACTGACAGTCCTGGTATTACTAAGTTGTAGTTTTATAAAGAACGTGTAACATGACACAGCTGTACTGACAGTCCTGGTATTACTAAGTTGTAGTTTTCTAAAGAACGTGTAACCTGACACAGCTGTATTACAGTTCTGGTATTACTAAGTTGTAGTTTTCTAAAGAACGTGTAACATGACACAGCTGTACTGACAGTCCTGGTATTACTAAGTTGTAGTTTTATAAAGAACGTGTAACATGACACAACTGTATTACAGTCCTGGTATTACTAAGTTGTAGTTTTATAAAGAACGTGTAACATGACACAGCTGTACTGACAGTCCCGGGTTTACTAAGTTGTAGTTTTCTAAAGAACGTGTAACATGACACAGCTGAACTGACAGTCCCGGGTTTACTAAGTTGTAGTTTTCTAAAGAACGTGTAACATGACACAACTGTATTACAGTTCTGGTATTACTAAGTTGCAGTTTTATAAAGAACGTGTAACATGACACAACTGTATTACAGTCCCGGGTTTACTAAGCTGTAGTTTTCTAAAGAATGTGTAACACGACACAGCTATGTAAAGTCCCGGTATTAGTAGCAGTTTTTCCAAAGAACGTACTGCAACGTGTAATGTGAATCAGCTAAATGTTATCGGTGGTGTAACTTGATAATACGAACAGTTCAGCAACCTCTGGTGTTATAACAATAACGTAAATTTCTTTACTCAAGCTAACCTAAGAATATGTATACATTTATTATATCAGAGTAACGACTAATGCCCTTTATATCTTATAAGAACCACAATGATCTAATTTAAATAACTATTCTATCCTAATTCAAACAAACTCAATTACCATGGTTGAATACTCAATACAACCTAAATAACGGTAGTAACACAGCACGTACCTCAAACCCCACCACTTAATCTAAATCAACGATTAAACTCACCCAACAGAAATAATTAAACTATTAAAACAACCAAAACTGGAATGACATCGAAGAAACCACGCGTATTCTCGAATAAACAAAACGAATTAAAATGTTCACCAAAAATAATACTGTTCTTCTATAAAATTATTTATATACATATAGACAGAATAATGAAATGTATTCAGAATACTAAAACGTATATCTATACATAGAATGTGAACAGAAACCACGGTTTAATTTTGTCTGTGCCCTGACAGGACAAGGACGTGATGTATACTAGGGTTGTGTAACTGTAACAATTTAAAGTTACATAACGATTTTGTGCACGCTTACGGTAAACTTTCTAATTATCCAACGGAAAAGATAAAATAATCATTTGAAAAACGTTACTGTTAACTATAGTCGTCTTGGTTAGTAGCCTACACGGTCACCTAGTCTAATTACAAATTATTTATTGCAATGTTTATCGTTGGACACTCATCCTGGGTTCGTTCCTGGTTCTTCTTAGTGAGGATACTGCTATCTAAACTTTCTGTCTGACTCCTCACTAACTAACGCTGTTAGTGGTTACTCGAGAGACACAAAAGAAAAATTGTTAGCTATTAACATTTAATACTAATTGCAAATACTTAGTAATTCCATTTAGATGTTCTTGTATACTACTAACTATAACAAGAGATGATATTTAGAATGTGTTACTAGTTCGGATGATTAAATCCACTCCACCAAAATTCTCACAACTTGGATATTATAACTTCCGCTAGAAAATAATCAGAAGTATTCATAGCAATCAGGCTTCTCTGTACAATAATAGCAGTTAAAGGATTTCCCGCCAGTTTCCCGATAGGTAGCAGAACCCCATACAAACTGTCGCGATAATAATATATTAGAATTTATTTTCAGTGAATCAGTAATGCCTGCCTCTTCTTATGTAAATAAAGTTGTTGTTTTTTTACATAATGGTACATGACCTTCTTTCGTAAGTCAACAGTTTATTTAGATACTGGTACCTGACCTTCTTTCGTAAGTCAATACTTTATTTAGATAATTGTACCTGACCTTTTCGTAAGTCTATAATTTATTCACATAATGGTACTTGCTCTTTTTCGTAAGTCAATAATTTATTCACATAATGGTACCTGACCTTCTTTCGTAAGTCAATAGTTTATTTAGATAATGGTACCTTCCCTTTTTTTTTGTAAGTCAATAGTTTATTTAGATCATGGTACCCGACTTTCCTTTGTAATTCAGTATCAAAATCTAATAATTTAACAATAATCCGACCTGATCTGCAAGAACTAAATATAAAAGTTATTGTGTTTGTCAAAATGTCACCCCTATAAAAGTTAATTAAATACCTGATATTCAGTTGACAAACCTGCAAAGTTAAGTTTTTTGTGTGTTTTACTTAAACTTATAAAAATACTGTCTCGCGCTTTTACCTTAAAATAAAGCCATTAACTTTCAGGTTTATTTCACATCTATCAACTAATTAAAATCATTAGATAAGTACACTCATAAGTTTAAAAAATAAAAAGATCTGTTAACAGCAAACTGATGTAAACTTTTAACTAATGTATCACCCAATTAAACGAACCTACCACTAGGCCTAAAGGGTCGTTCTCAGTTTCACCCACAAGGCCTAAGGTAAGGGAAATTAGTATCCACTGCACGACTGAATAATATTCCGATAATTCTCTTCATTTCAGCTGATTTAAAGCAATGCGAAAACTTGTTTCTACTCAACAAATGGCATCTATTACTTGAAGAGTGAATTACAATATATTCAAATGGCAAACAAGCAAAACGTTTTTGATATACCTGTAAATAAACAAGAAAGTTGGATACAGCCTTGATCTTCGTGTATTTTCTCTAGAATACCGTTATATTGTACACTACACACGTATGGACACATCTGTGCATAAACAAGAGAACCCAAGTACAGGTCTGATATTTATATGTTTTCTCTATAATACTGGTACCATTTGTACAATAGGTACATCTGGACGTATCTGCACTTAAAAAGGAGACCTAGATACAGACTTGATCCTTTCTCTGTAACACTGTACACTAGACACGATTAGATGTATACACAGGAAAACCCGATATAGACATGATATTTGTGTATTTTCTTTTTGATACCGACATATTGTACACTATGCACATCTGGATGCATCTGTATATAAACATAAAACCTAGATACAGACTATTTCCATGTATTTCCTCTTTCATACTTGTGTACATAGAGCATACCATAAATATCTGTTACATTAATACGATGCATTAATGTATATTAGGAATTTTCCATTTTTTTCTCCTAAACAATAATTTAAGAGCTTCAATTTTGATAGTTTTATTATTCAGATGGTAAGACTGACAGAATTAGTCTTTAGTACATATACATCACCTTATCGTGATATTTACTTAACAACAGAATTCGGAAAGACAATCTTATAACATACTATAATAGCACTAACCAGTATTGTTAGAATACAAACTGTTTCTCTTATTACACCCTTCGTCTCTTATGTAATTAAACCCGTGTTACACACTGCTTCGATATGTATTTGGTATAGCTGTTACATATTGAAACCCATGTTATATATGGTGATTTGATAAAAACCTGTTAAATTTATTATAAGAATATTTAATTAAGTCTATTATATAAGTACGAAAATACATTATTATGGTTAATTTGCGTTAAAAATTAACTGTGTTAATTATATTTTACGCAAACGTGATTTAAGATATTGGCCCCAAGAGTGATATTGTTTGTTTTCAAAAGTTTGTCAAAATACAATAATCAAATATTTGAAAATTATATATAGTGAGTGATATTCTAACCGAAAACTGTAACGCTTTAGGCCCATAAACAGCGATACTGTTAACTTCTAGACGAACTTTTAAATGTATGTCAGAATACAATATTCAAATTATCTGTTGCGAATAATAGTCTATCTTAACAACATATGACTTAAGATCTTAAGAATGATATTGTTAACTTTCAAATGTACTTCAAATATATCTCAAATACAATATTCAAGTTTTTAAAAACCTCCTGCATTGATTTATATTCTATCTTAAAACTGGAACGCTTTAAGCCTTAACAGTAACAGCGATATTGTTCATTTCTAAACAAACTTCACACTATCTTAGAAAACAATATTCAAATTGTTGAAAATTAGTTGTACTGAGTGATATTCAAGTTAACAATGTAACACTTTAGGCCTTAATAGTGAAATTGTTAACTTCTAAACGTATTTCAAGATGTAATATTCAAAATTATAAAAAACTTCCTGTAGTGAGTTATATTCTATCCTTATAATGTTTACTCTTTAGGCCTCAACAACAATAGTGGTACTGTTAGGTACCAGACACACTTCAAACATATCTCAAAATACAATATTAAAATTGTTGAAAAATATTTTAACCTAACCTTGTATAATTTTAAGTCTTGCGATATTAATTTCTAGACGTATTTAAATCGTATATTACAATACAGTATTAAGACATATTGCTATGAAAACACCAAATTGCTTAACTATGTAAAACCCTTCTATCTGTATTTCATATAAAAACACTACACTAGTTCGAGTTGTTTATTAATACCAACAAACTTTGAATTTCGTTTTTTAATTTTTTTTTAAACGTTATTTACACTTACAGTCATGAGACATGTTCTTCAATCGGGATGATTTGATAAAATAACTTTTAATTTCTGAAGTAACTGAAGTCTAAAGACGCAGTTCATCGGCGCTAAAACTAGTATCATTTCTTTAGATAGGGAGAGTATGAAAGTTGAACTAATGTATATGTGTACGTCTTTCATACCTTCCGTATTATAATTTATATTCGTTGCTTATGCATGTTCCATTTTGACATAATTATGTAGTTACATCTATTATCTTTAGAAATATACGTTTTTGTGGGTTTTTTTACACGTGTATCCAGGTGTTTTTTTATTTGTATTCGAACTCTGTTAATCTGTAACTTTCGTAATATATCAACAATTTTATAAAAAGTTTGTGCCAATCAAAACATAACATTTATCACGCTAATCATTTAAGTTTATTGTGTTATGTTAGTATTATGCTTGGAAATACCCTTAACAACGAGGTTACCCAACTGATAAAACAATGTATTCTAACCTCTGCAAGTAGAAACGTAAAAAAAGTATATTTAATTAGCTATACTGCTTGGCCACGTTAAATTTTCTAATTTTTCTCTAAGTATATATAGCTTAGTCTGATCGGAAGTTATTAGTATACGTCCACCATAAAAACAGAACAAAACTAAGTTTATCTACAACGACAGGGTTTTTTTTTTCAAACTTTCTTAAATAAATAAATATAATTGTATAATACTTTACGAAAATAATAAAAATGTTACCATCATGTCACGCTCAAACTGAGTCAAAGTGGAAAACCAAAATAGCAGTTTTTGTATATTCTTCTAGAATTGCTATACATTCAGTGAGTTTCTTCATTATAAGAAAGGCGCATTTTAACGTGTTTTAAGCATATATAAATCAATTTAATGACGATATTAGTTTATGTTTTTAGTTATTAACACTCGGATTAAGTTTTCTTAGCAAAAGAACGGATAACAAACATGGGCGAAACAAACTTGCATTTAGAAGTTACGGGAGCTTTGTTTTGTCCGCAGAAACCGTTACACACACGAGACGGAAAGTGAGAAAATAGTCTCACCTGTAGAAATGTAACAACTAAGTTTTGATTTTCGTTTCAAAATATATATTGTCTAATTCAAGTTTACAGAAATATCACTTACCGATATCTAGAAGGTTACCAAAGTTTGAAGTCAAGAATATATCGCCAACGTAAGGATGGTATGCCATTCACAAAATGAAATGTGGAAAGGTGGTAAATGAATCCACTAGCCGAACAACACTCTATACAACACTACTACGTAACTATCAAGAAACTTCACTCACCTGGGTTAAATCTGATAGAGACGGAAAAATATTTAGCTTTTGACCATTTACAGTACCATCCGTTGCGATAATATAAATCCTTGATTCGTGGTACTACCTTGAATATGATTTCGTAAAGTAGTAAAATATCGTTGTTACCCCAGGACAAAGAGAGAGAGAAATTTGAAAATGGCGCTGCATCATTGGCGGGATAAAGTCACATGGCAAACTCTCGACGCACGGATTGGCGCGTTTATGTCCAAGGGCATAGTAGGACGTTATACGGTAAGCATACGGCAGCTGTTTTCCTACCCAGTTCCCTGCGAGTCGTGGAGGGGGTCGCGCCATGCTTTTAAAGCTCCGGCACACCTGAAGACACCTGGGTTCAAACAAACTTGAAAACTAAGATAATGCTCTAGATACTGAATTAGTACTCTCGAAAATCGTTTGTCTACGCCCACGGGTACGGAAGTTGGATAATGTTTGTTATTCACAGAATTAAGACCGTTGAGTTGAACGTCACAACGAACTTTTGGTTCAAAATTACATCATAACGGTCATCAAACAGAAGCCAAAAACTTCTCCATAAAATCAATAAAAAATATGGCCCCGGACATACGCCAGTATCTAATGTGTTGAAAAACTATGGTTTCATCCGTAGCTAAAATGTATTATTTCGCTTCAACAGCTAGCTCAGTGAAGTGAAAAGTTAGTTTCTATTTCAACAACGCCCTAAAATATATTACAATGTCAAAATATTCCACAAGGAAGTAAGCAAATTTTCTACTAAAACAAAGCTTTTATTCACTTGAGTAAATTCATAACAGCTACCCCGGAACTTGGATATTCATGTAACTAATGTTATCTTTGGATACAAGAGTTACGTTACTACAACACTCAGCGTCAAGAATAGTATATACAATACAGTTTGGGCACACTGTAGTATTTGAATACTATACTCAAATTAGGAGAAATATCTACACTAGCCAAGCTTAATCCATAATCCCGTCTCCCATGTCGTAACTGGAGAAATAAATAGATCACTTAACACTGAGGTTACATATAAATTATTCACCATACAAGAAGTTATAATAAACGTTAAGTATGGCGTGGAGATTCTTCGAAAACCATCGGAGACTTTTAAAATGATTTCCATCTTCTATTAAAAAAAACAAAATCAAAAAACACTCACGCTCGGTTAAAAAATATATATATACATTACCTGTAATTTATCTCACAGATAAAACGGAAGCGTGTCTGTGTATATATATCAAAACTGAAAAAAAAATGGACAATACTGACGAATTTTACTGTAATACTAATGTAACTGTTGCTTCATGACACTAAACTAACTTACTTTCGATTTACTAAAATAACTGTAAGTTGTGATACAAAACTAAATATTGGTTCGATTAATTAAAATAATTGCAGGATCGGTTTACTGAACTAAATATAGGTTCATAATACTAAACTAACTTTAGTTTCGATTTTCTAAACTAACTGTAGTTTCGTGATACTAGACTAAATACAGGTTCATTAAACTACACTAACTGTAAGTTGGTGATACTAATGTAACTGCGTATTTGTGATACTAAACTAGTGTGGATTCACATAACTAAAATAACTAGGTTCATGATACTAAACTAACCCTATGTTCTTAATACTAAACTAACTGAAGGTTTGCTATATTAAACTATCAGTGGGTTCTTGATACTAAATTAACTGTACGTGCATGATACTGAACTAACTCTAGGTTCGTGACACTAAATTAAGTATAGGTTCATAATGTTACACTAACTATAGATTCATAATACTAATCTAAGGAAAAGTTCACAATAACTCGCCAATGGCACAATGGTATGTCTGTGGACTTAAACCGCTAAAACTGGGTTTTGATACTTGTGGTGGGTAGGGCACACATAGTCCATTGTGTAGCCTTGTGCTTAATTAAAAAATAATAACAGTTTCGTGATAGTTAAGTATCTCTAATTTGTAAATAATAAGTTATTTCGGAAATAACTTTTAAATTTAAACCAACATTCACTTTATTGGAAAAAATAAAGTAAATAATTTTCATATATTTATCCCCAAAATTACCAGACTTTCATACTGGTAATGAACTATTGCATCTAAGGTCAAGTATCACTGTTATTCTTTACCTTTTATAACAGGCTTTACACTTTTGTGACAATTATTTAGACACTTTGAAAATGTGCTTTAAAATACAATATAAAATAGCTTTTAAAAACAGTTGAAGCTAGGTCTTTTAAGTATCACTGTTGTTATTTACCGTTTATAACAGTCTTTACAATTTTGTGATAATTAGACACTTTGAAAATGTGCTATAAAAAACAATATAAAATAGCTTTTAAAAACACTAGGAGCTAGGCCTATACTTTATTAGAATGATCTGCTGAGTTACGACACTGAAACTACTGTAAGTATACCTGCATTTATTATCAGCTGCTATGAACATCGACTTGTTTTTCTCTCATACGTTAGGTATTCTAAGACGAATGAACCGTAAAAAGTAAAGTGGGAAAATATTTATAATACCTTACCAAGCAGGGCTGCTTTATCCAATGGGCAAAAGGAGAAACTGCCCAGGGCCTATCGCCAGTTTAATGTATATTAATAAAATATGAAGTATATACTAATAATAAACCAGTTATTATTGTTGTTGTTTTCAGAAATATACATTTTCTTCTTTTTATTTCCTTAATATTTTTTCACTAATAAATGTAGTTTATCAAATTGTGTGATATTTTCTCAAAAGCAAAGGTAAACGAGGGAAAGGAGGGGGGGGGGCGTACTAGTTTGTACTTCGAACAGGGCTCACCAGTGCTTTAACGCGGTATGTTACCATTCCAAAAATGGACAACAAGAGTTGGAAGCAGATGAAACGACAAAACATCATTCACTTTATTGTGAGATAAAAATGTTTCGAAATTTTACAAACCAAGATATCTGCAAGTCCACTAACTAGGTGAAGCCTAAAAACCAAATTATGTTTCTTTGAAGATTTGTGGAAAGTTTATTTGTAGTTTTCAAAACACCAAAAAGTAAATTAAGATATGTCTTGAACGTTCGAGAATTTCAAATCGCTTAGACTTATAATTATTAAACATCTTACAAAGATTTTTTTTGCCATATAAATTTTATATAAGAAAAAAACATTATTCTCCCTGTTCATCACCAGGAGGCCCAACGATGGGAAATGTAAGGAGTTTATGAAAACGAGTTAACCATTTGTATAGTAAATACAGCAGGTATGGAAAATGGAATGGTAAAGAACCTTTTAAAATATTTATAAAACAAAACAAACGGAACGTCAATCGTATAATCATCAGTTTATTGTACTTTTATCTAGGCATCTTGTTACTTTGCACATAACCGCTGTGAGTGAAGGGTAAATATATGAATGACAATACTAATATCGTGGGTTCATTCATCCATAGAAGGAAGATTGCTGATAGATCATTGTTATTTTGTATGAAAACAAATATTGTTGTTTTCGTACACTGTTATCGTAAGATCTTTTCCTTTTATATCAGCCAAACTAACATTGGTTTCAGACTAAAGTTTGTACAAACTCAGCTGACCAAAAATGGTGACATTTGTAAAAATATGACAGTTTACGGAGACGAAGACCTGAACCCTAACGACTACTTGTCCCGTTCCACATCCCGCAAGAAATGGAGGCCACCCATTCTTGGCGCTAGTGATGCTTCTGTACGTGTTCGTTTCGTGCGTTATTTTCTTCAGAGGTTGGACAATCTTTTAGAGAAAGTAGAAACTAGCTGTGATTTTGCAAGATACTATAGAGAAGGTAGGCGAAGGAATATCAGTAAGAGTATTACGAAAAATCAAGTAAACATGTTCCATAGGCACTAAAACAGTATGCCAACATCAGTACAAATATCTACCTTTAATTATCTAAGTGCTGTGTTTCCAGTTTCTTGGTTTGAATCGATATCTGGACAGTATTCAGTGGGATGAGGGGTGAGAGGTGAATACGGACGTTTTTCTTTCTTTCTTTTTTTTAGGAAGCTGCTGATACTGACCATCGTAAGTAACAATGTCTTACGTTTGATAAAATGTTCTTGAATTTACAAATGCTCTGTAATTAAAAAAATTAAAATAAATACATATTTGACTTTTCTTATATCCATAGTCCAAGTACAGAATTGAGATGTTCTGTAGCTATGACCACTGACTGATCGTTACGTGTCCTTGAACTATATTACTTAAACTGTTGTGGTAAATAAGGCTTGTAAGGCTAACCATTTATTTCTCAGAACATGGCCGTATCCTGATGATATTATATCAGGATGCACTTTCCATAATAAATGCAAGTTCGCAATAAAAATGTAATGTATAAAGTAAATTATTCCACTATAGTTGGTCCGGCATGTCCAGGTGGTTAAGGCTCTCGACTCGTAATCTGAGGATCGCGGTTTCGTATCCTTGTCACA
This sequence comes from Tachypleus tridentatus, assembly GCF_004210375.1. Lineage (NCBI taxonomy): Eukaryota > Metazoa > Arthropoda > Merostomata > Xiphosura > Limulidae > Tachypleus > Tachypleus tridentatus. The sequence continues at coordinate 27,734,486 of NC_134828.1, read as the reverse complement.
ACAAACATGCTCGCCCTGTGAGTCGTGGGTATGTTATAAAGTTACGGTCAATCCAACTGTTCGTTGGTAAAAGAGTAACCTACGAATTGGCGGTAGGTGGTGATGACCTGCTCTCTAGCCTTACACTTCCAAATTAGGGACGGCTAGCGCAGATAGCCCTTGTATAGCTTTGCGAAAATTTCAAAAACAAACAACTACAGTGAAAACACAAATTCAATGATACAATCACAGCAGCAGATCATAGCTGCATTCAAAGGACTCCCCGGTAAATCAGTAGGCTTATAATGCTAAAAGTTAGGTTTCAGTATCCGCCCAGTGGGTAGCTTTATGCTTTAAGCGGAAAAAAAAAAAAAGGACTGTTGGATTAATATAAGTAAACTAACAATGACGTCAATCAAAAGATTACTGGGCTAATGTAAATAAACAATAGTGATGTCATTCAAATCAGTATTGGACTTACGTAAGTAAACAACAATGACGTCATTCAAAAGATTGTTTGTTAACGTAAGTCGACAACAGTGGTGTCATTGAAGGATTGTTTGGCTAACGTATGTAGACAATAGTGGTGTCATTATAAGGATTGTCGGAGTAATGTAAATAAACAATTGTGGTGTCATTTATTTTTGGGATAACGTAAGTAAATAATAACAACGTCATTCAAAGGACTGTTGGGCTAACGAAAATTAATTTACCATAAACAATTGTCGTTTATAAGTCGTTTAAACAGGTGTTATTTCACTAGTTAACTACCACGTTACATATAAAGAAGCCCCGACATAGCCAGGTGGGTTAAGACGTGCGACTCGTAATCTGAGGATCGCGGGTTCGCATCCTCGTCACACCAAACATGTTCGCCTTTTCAGCCGTGTGGGCGTTATAATGTGACGGTCAATCCCACTATTCGTTGGTAAAAGAATAGCCCAAGAGTTGGCGGTGGGTGGTGATGACTACCTGCCTTCCCTCTAGTCTTACGCTGCTAAATGAGGGACGGCTAGCGCAGATAGCCCTCGAGTAGCTTTGCGCGAAATTAAAAAAAAAAATACATATAAAGAAATATGCGCATATATTGAGTAACTAGGTGAACGTCAGACTACGTCTATCACTTCTTAGCACGTGGATTATGCATGATTACGTAAATCTTGACATAAGTAGTCTTCTTGGTTTGGAAACGTCAACAGTTATTATGTAGTTTCACTTTGAACTTACTTACTAATCACGTAGTATTTTGTTTCAAGTTACAGTTTCTAGAGCAAGTAATAACATTTTTTTTAGAACAGGTAAGACGCTTTGATCACCGGTGCGATCATTCTCAATTTTTAACTTTGTGTGTGTTTTCTTATAGCAAAAACCACAGTAAGCTATCTGCTGAGTCCACCGAGAGGAATCGAGCCACTGATTTTAGCCTTGTAAATCTGTATATTTACCACTGTACTAGCGGGGGATAAAAATATAAATACTCACCTAATATTTGATTCAAGTTAAAACGTGTAAACAGTGGTGAATTACGCACATTATATCTAATTTATGTTACAAAAATAATGTATGATCCATGTTAAAATATAACGTTTGGATCACGTTAAAACCCGGTATGTAATTTATCTTAAAAACAATTGTATTTTCTGTCCTCCGGACAGTCAATAATACATTGTTAGATAAATTTATTCTTGTATTTTTCACGTGATTAGAACGTTATTTTTGTGTGTTTTCTATTGTGCTTAACACGATGACTCCCACCGGTGGGTCGTGATAGTCTTTTAGTACAACCTGGCGGTGAGTCGTGCTCTGTTTTCTTTCTAAAGCCTATTGGCTGATACACAACGGCTACACATACACTCTTCCTAAAAAAGTAACGTTAAATGAAAAGGGGAACCTGGAAAGTATTGCTAAAATAGGCTTGGGAACCAACGTGTTAATTTGCGTTACATTCTTATGTTTGATCAAGGCCTAAATAAAATGTCGCAACGCTGCATGGCCATGTTTATATTATTAAGTAGGGTCGTACTTAATAGGAAGGCTAGTGATGAAACAAAAAGGCGGCCATAAAATTCGCCCGTTTAAAAACCACCTTTTAAACGTCTGAATATTAACAATGATTATTTAATAGTATTGGCTAAGCAGAACTAAAGCTTACTATGCCTCTCAATAGCACAGCGGAATGTCGGGCCCGGCATGGCCAAGCGTGTTAAGGCGTGCGACTCGTAATCTGAGGGTCACGGGTTCGCATCCCCGTCGCGCCAAACATGCTCGCCCTTTCAGCCGTGGGGGCGTTATAATGTGACGATCAATCTCACTATTCGTTGGTAAAAGAGTAGCCCAAGAAAAGGCGGTGGGTGGTGATGACTAGCTGCCTTTCCTCTAGTCTTACACTACTAAATTAGGGACGGCTAGCACAGATAGCCCTTGAGTAGCTTTGTGCGATATTCAAAAACAAACAAATAAACACAGCGGAATGTCTGCAGACTTACAACGCTTAAAACCAGGTTTCGATACCCGTGGGTGGCAGAGCATAGAAAGCCCTTTATGTAGCTTTTTTGCTTGATTCAACAACAACTAAATGTGCTTAAAAACCGCTAAAATATCCATATACGTGTTTATGAAGTGCATAAAAAGTTTCAAATTTGTATCTAAGTGACTGACTTTCCCCGACAAAAGTACAGAAAAAAATATGATTTTTTAAAAATTATTTCTTGTACTGAAAATAATACTAGTATATATATATATCGAACGGATGATGTGCTGCTTTTGGCATATAATTGGATTTGAGGGTGGGTTTGTAGACATCCTGATGTGTAATAAAATCTAATAAGATACACGGGCGCCCCACGCTTGGTATTGCCTGCGCACAAAAATATGTCTAATATAAAGGACACAAACAAGTCTAATATTTTTTTTTTTATTTCGTAAAGAAAAGTGGGGATCGATATGCTGGTAATCTAGGTAGCTATAAAAATATAAAACATGTTTTTAAAAATTTATCCTTTCATTGGCAAATCAGTATGATTATGTTAGTCTGAGCCAAAGTAGGGATAAAAAAATTAATTATACTTAACTCAGTTTTTTATTGTTTTGACTTTATTGTTTCAATACTTGTGTGTAAAATTAAAATTTACAATATTATTGTAGCCAGCTAGGTTACACATACAATGAACCTTTCTTGTCTTTATAAAATTTAATTTTTGATTATTATACTTGCACGTGTACGTATTTATACGTAACAAAAATCTCACAAAGCGAAAACAGTTATACTTGTTTAGTATAATATAAAGTATAAAAAATTTTACAATTTACACACCCATTACCGGCCCGGGATGGCCAGGCAGTTAATGCGTTCGACTCGCAATCTGAGGGTCGCAGGTTTGAATCCCTGTCGCGCCAAACATGCTCGCCCGTTATAATACTCGCTGTGGGAGCGTTATAATGTGACGATAAATCTCAATATTTGTTGATAAAAGAGTAGCCCAAAAGTTGGTGGTGGGTGGTTATGACTAGTTGCTTTCCCTATATATACTTACACTGCTATATAGTCTTACACTGCTAAGTTAGGGACAGCGAGCGCAGATAGTCCTATGCAACTTTGCGCGAAATTCAAACAATACAACCATTTCTGTGTGTTTAATAATATTGTATGTATAATGTTGAAATATATATACCCTCACCTGTTATCAATGGTTACTGTTTAAGTGAATCATCTTGATTGTTAAAAACAGTTTTTCACATATTATGAAGTGAAACCTACTCACTTCTTATAATGATCTTCATTATAAATTAAGTTTGACCGATTTATTTATTATTAGGCTTTGCAATAAGAAAAACACATACATACAAAACTTGAAAGTATCAATGTATCGTGTTCTCAAATAATTAACCCTAATCAAAATTGCCCAGTTTATAAACACGTATAAATGTGACCTCTTTTTTTGTTTTTTTAACAATGACCTCCTATATTGAAATAGATCTTAATCCTTGAACGCAATTAGTTTCATTTACTAGTTTAAATTTAGTACAAACATCACAAAACGTTTTCAAATATAGTGACCTTGATTCAAGAACCTTGACATGTGTAACGTACAAAATGGTGTACAGGCTACAAAAATAGTCCTAACTAAAAACAACATGCTTTATACCTCATAGAACATTAGTGCATAAACAGTAAGAGAAATTTCTCAGTTTTAGAAAAATATGTAAAACAATTAGCATATTAACACAATTTTAAAATAGTATATCTTAAGTTCTCAATAGATGTCGCGCTGAGTTAGCTATTTTTTATACCTTTGGTTAATTTTTCTCTTCTTGAAATATTGAAATATTGATCATATGCTACAAGGTTAAGAACGGTAAACGTGACTATATATGTTAGATATACAAGACTGTTTCATTTAAATTTAATACCAGAGTTATGACATAAATAGTTATAAATCATGAGCATTAAATGTAGTATTTTGAAGCGCTAATTTATCGCAGTTTTTCTTACATAACTGTTCACGAATCATTTCTTGTGTAATTCAATTGCTCTGAATTGATGTCACGTTAATCTAACCTTCTAAATTTGTATCGTCTTTTTAAGCTAGTGGTGTTACATCATAACGTCTGCTAGAGTATAGTTATAGGCCTCAGCCAAGTAAAATATATATATATCTAAATACACATACATATAAGCAACTAAATTAGTGCAAGTAAGTTAAGTATGTTTGTGAAAGTAAAAGTGAAGTTATATTGCGTATCAATTTAACTATAACGGGCGATTTCTAAAGTTTCATAGCTTGTGTTGTTATAACAGAGATAGGGGAAAATAAGTTCTAAAAGGGTGTGCTAAAGTAATTGAATTCACTAGTGTGGGCTCTGACGGAAATGATACAATTATTTAAAGCTTTGGATAGAACTGTGATAACCAATAGTTATAGTGCTGATTTTAAAGTGAGTGTCACAGCTTTGTATTGTAACAACAGGGTAGAGAAGAAGTATTTGTATTGTCAACGGATATTCTAAAGTAATCGAATTCACTCGTGTGGACTTTAACGAAAAAAGACAGTTACTTAAAGCTCTTGATACAACTGTGTATAAAACGTTTTATACTCATGACTGACTTGTTTTGAATATATTACTTTGAAACAAGAGGATTGTGTGCTGCCCGTTTATTGTCGAAATTTATCACCAGCAATTTACAGAGACGTACTGTAAAACATTTCGGCCCAACAAAACCTGACAATATAAATCACTTCCAAGCGTGCCATATTGATATTTTTAACCTGAAAGGTACCTTAAGCCACACATTGGCTGAGAACCAAATAGCCAGCACTGCGTACAGGAACTGGTTGTCAGCTTTATAACTTTCCAACAGCTGAAAGTATGGACCATGTTCAGCAACATATCGTTCGCCCGAACTTTGGACCTTCCAGAATACAGACCAGTACACTAATCGCTAGGTAACAAGATATGTTCAATATTACAGAACAAAAAAACTAAAAAAAATGTTTAAAAGTTTCAAATAAAGGATATGGTATAACAAATAATGAGTCCAATGAAGTGTTGTGTTGACGGTTTTATATTTCATAAATACAATTAAAACGAAAACGTAAGTTGCTAACACTGGTCAAAATGATAGGGGTGAAAGACATTTTTACAGAACGATCGACTTACTATCTCATTCAAATGAAACATCTCTTTCGTTAGATTCAGAGGAAAGAACATAAATATTTGTTCCAATTTCCTTCCTCCTGGGCTTTGTTAACAATATGCATAAATAACAAAATTGTTCGGTTTTTTATAGAGAGATAGCAGTCCCAGTGTTTGATTCGATAATGCTAGCCGTTGCCGACTAGAGTCTTCCGAACATTAAGACTAAAAAAAAAATTCAAATTAAATATGGAGCTATTACATTCTAAAACCTATTCACAATTTACAAGATTTTAACATATTTTATAATTATATTATAGAGCAAATATCTAGGCCGATTACAGCGATACCTAGACTTTTAAATAAATAACAGTATACTAATTTAAACCTTTATATATAAAAATTAGAAATATATATTAATCAAATATGCTAAGGATATTTTAATATCTATTTTAAACTAATAGTATTGTAAGGTGTGCTTTCATTGATTTGATTCAGATGTTTGCTAAAGAGCGCAGGACGTTAAGAAACAAATAAGTTAATAAATGTAGTCGTAGAATTCTAGAATGTTCGAATCCAGGGGCGTAGATTTTTTACACCCGATGGGGGGGATGATTTTTGCAACCACTTATGTTGACTGTTCAATTTGCAAATTGGTAATCTCTGATTACGTGAACCCGAAAGCTGTAAGCATGCAGTCACAGAGTAATCTTGTTGCCACGATACTTGTATGTATACTTAGGTCTACTGACTGTTGCCTACGAACTATCACTTAGATCGAAACACTTAGAAGCACGCCTATATTAAAGATGTACATTTCGGCTACTGAAAAAGCCTACATCAAGGCCTAATTATGTAATTCGATTGGTAAGAACACGAGAATCACAAAAACAAACACAATTTATAGGCCTGTGATGCAATAAAACAATTAAACAGACCAAACTGTAGGGGGGATGATCGTATGCACCATACCCCCCCACCGAAAATGAAGGGGGGGATGTATACCCTCCATCCTCCCCAGGATCCACGGCCCTGTTCGAATCATCAGACTGGTTACCTTAAAATATCCAACCAATTTCAATTTTTCTGACTTTTCCTGGTTTGTGGAAGCACTGTATAAAGGGTAATTTAGATATTTTTCAAACTTACTAATTGTGTATGTTCTCTTTATCTGAACAAATTGAATTACTAACAAAACATTATATCTGCATGTTGGAGCCAGTAGAACTAAACATACAAATACATTTTAAATGTTACATACAACACCTTTTTTCCACATAGTATTCTTACTATGTATTTTTAGCCTCGAGTAGGATGGACAGAAATTATCTATTTCTGAACGTCTCTAGTTCTTAACGCACTGCTACGGGAAAACAAACAAACAGATTATTTGTGAATGTTAGTGATGGAAAGACTTTTGCAAAATGTCTACAAAGAAGACGTAATTATAAATATGGGAATCAGTGAAGCATTGAGTCAGTTTTTCAGTTAAGTGGCAGTCAAAGTGAAGTACTCAGATCAATTTTGTTAGTTTCCTCGATCGATTAACCCTGAAATTATATAAGTTTATTAACCGTAATACAATTAGCCAGTAAATTTCTGTTGGAAGTGTAAACATTATTGGTTATGTCATGCCTACAAATGTGCAAAAGTGACACTGATAGCAAATGTTAAGTGGTAAATAAAGTAATTTATTAACGTTACGTGGACTAGACTTCGAATTATTTTTACTGAATAATTTAAAAGAACACGTCCAATGACATAACACGCTACAACAACGTTATCTACGTATACTGTATAATTGTTTGACTTATGAGACCAAATTCTAGCTCAACGGTAAACTTCTAAACGTCATTTCTAACACAAGGAGAAACGAAGTGAAATTACTTTTATGCAGCCTCTTTCTCTCCTTATTAGGCTTTCACTTAATTATCTATCGAAATATATATTTATTTATATTTAAAACGTATAATTAAAATTCGACAATTAATATAATTAAAGTCGTTTAATTAAAAATACTACTAACCACAATGACAACGTCATAGGCATAAGCCTAACCCGTGTAAAAATAAATAAAAATGCCCACAAAAATAAAA